>NC_081171.1:17506066-17875233 GCF_012432095.1 Onychostoma macrolepis
GAATATATATAGGCCTATAATTTATTGTAAATTGCTGATTTGTGAGTATTTGCATGCATATAAAAGCATAAATATTACATATAGTTAAATAATAAATACCAGTGCATAATTTTAATAATTTTAATATAAATAATATTTAATAATTGTATTTATTAATATTTGAATATATATTTTTAATTAAATTCTCTTATGTCTTGAACAAAGTTGTATAGAGAAATTCTAAATAAACTAAAATGAGCTAATATAAACGCATTAAGTCACCATTTTAGCGCACTAGTTCCTTAACAATAAAGCAATAAATTCTGTATTATTCTCTGAATAGAGGCACAGATGGTTGAATGGGGAAAGTTTTTTCTTCAGATGTATTGAGGCAGGATTTAGAGGTTGTAGTGATGAAGAACTTGTTTGATAAATGTCTCTGAGTAGCAAGGGGAGAAAGAAGAAACTGATGTGATCAGATATGACGGGCCAGGTGCTTTACCAAACACCAGGCGCCCCCTCTTCCTTCTGACCCCTGCATGTGTAAATCACATCCTTTTCACTAATACACACACACGCACACACACATACACATACTCTTAAGTCCTAAAGGCCCCACAGGAGCAAGACACTAATACGGACTTTTAACCACACAGGGCACTTGAAGATTTTGGATGCATCTGTTTCTAACCATTTTGGCTACAGATTATGTGTGTGTGGGTTGCGCAGTGCCTCTAATGGACAGCAGTACCCCCCTTGAGAGCTCAGATAATGTAGCTCAACCTGTTGGGTCTGTCATACATGTAAATCACTGCAGCAGGTTTCAAAGTGTCTCTCTAAATCTTGTGATGATTTACAACCAAGCTGGAGCATAAAACAACAGCTGGCCACTGACTGAGCAACATATTACAGATATGGCAGCAGAGTGAATCCTTTCTGTGTGGCACTTCGAATTTTGAAACATTTCCAGGCACTTGTGTGTGGAAGCTGTTTTGAAATGAAGCAATGCCTTTCAGTCAAAGTGGTTAGCGTTTAAAAAAACTGATAACATGCAAATAGAATTTAAGTGCAGTATTTTTGTGTATGTTGCAATGGATAATAATCGTCTGACAACTAGAGGTGTGGATGCAGCATCACAAATATTTTCAGCTACCAATGGCGTTAAAAAATGTTTTATTTGCAGGGAGCCATGATTAATTGATTTCACAGGCAAAGTTCTTTAATAGCATGGAGGTTACTGAGATGAAATGGCTTGTACATGGCTGTCCTTACGAAAAAGAAGTTTATTCAAGTGTGCTATTAGTATGCTTCTTTTAAACTATAAAACAGGAAAGTATACTTTTAGTCTACTTTTTATGTACTTCTCAGAAATGGGCTTTATCTATTTCTCAGAAATACATTTAAAATGACGTTTAAGTATACTTGACTTATACTTAGAAAAAGTCTAAATAAAATATATTTGAGCTATACAGTACTTGTGCTTCTAGAATCTGTGTTTTCAATGTTATATGGTAGGGGGCGCTAGTACACATCTTCTGTACAGAATTTCCAAAAACACAAGTGAAGAAGAAACCAAAACAACAGATGCTTCCACGTGTAAGCTAACACGATCATCAAAACAGCATCAAAACTGTGTAACGTTATGGAATAAAATGTTGACCAATGAAGAGGTAATAATGACTGTCAAGGCTCCATCTACATTTTGATTATCATTCTGAAACCAATTCATAGTCTTCTGTCAGCTTTTTGTTCAAAATGTTGTTTATTTCTTTATTTTTTATTTATGAAACTTACCCACATTCAAGTGTTTTAAAAAAAAAGAATGCATGAAGCTAGAATAAAATGTTTATGTTTACAAGCAGATACCCTGTTCTTTCTTTTGATGTTTTGTATGTTCACATATTCATGTAAAAAAAAAAAAAAACATATACAAATATACCTAAATTGGGACATAGTAGTATACTTAAAGTATGATGTATAGTTTACTTAAAGAAAACTTTCGAGTATACTTGCAGTATAAAACTACTAAACTAGTAGTTTACTGAGACTATACTTCAAAGTGTACTAAAAATGCTACTACAAGTATTTAATTAGTAAACTATCAGTATACCTATGAGTTCACTTTTAGTATAGTTTCAGTACAAACTAAAAACATAGATGTAAACTAGTTGTGTACTCAAAGTTTACTACTGTTATATTTAAAGTATACTTAAAAGTATACTTTTATATACTAGAAAGTGGGCCAATTTAGTCCCAAGGTGTATTGAAATAGTACACTTACAAGTATACTACTAGTACACTGATGTTTGTATACTTACTACATAAGGTATACTTAAAAATATACTTGAACTTTACATAAGTATACTTAATAAAATAAGCTTGAAATATACTACTTTTTTGGTAAGGGTGGTCATGTGATGCAAAATAGTCAACTGCATGAGGTGCTCCATGCAAAATAAAGCTGCATTTATTTGGCTATTGTTACATTATTGTTCTTTTAAAATTTGTTTTCAAATGTTTGATCAAATGAGGGAACAGTTTCTTCCTATTTTAACAGTAGAAATTGTCACAGAGCAGTGAAAATGCCTGAGGCATAAATCTCTAAATGAATTCCTTGGTAACCCTGAATACAAGAAGACATTTAAAGGTGAAATATCACGAAAATCTGACTTTTTCCATGTTTAAATGCTATAATTGCGTCCCCGGTGCATCTACCAAACCATAAAATGTTAAAAAGAACAACCCAGTTAATTTTCTTTTGGTAAGCCTTTCTCTGTAAGCTTGTGAAAAAAACAAGCCGCTCAGATTTTGTTCCCCCGTGACGTAAAAAGGGATCTTATTATAATATTACTGCCCCTTAATCTGCAAGTTTCCATCACGTCGCAACCATTGTGTTTTCACAAGTGACAACGGTGTACCAGTTCTGACGCCATGGCGAAAGTTCAAGAAAAGCATGCTAACTATTCTGTCTTTGGCTGCACTTACGAGCAGCACACTGTTTAGAGTCCCAGCCTCAGAGGAGACAAGAGAGCAGTGGATTTATTGATTTATTTACTGTATTATGCTGCTGCCACACAGATCTAATATAAACATGCAATTTCTTTCCCAGCTGTTTACCTTCACAGACATAACAGCCTTTTTTTGCAACTCGTGTTTTTAACATAAACTTGTGTGTATTTGAGAGTTTAACCGCAATAAGACATGAAAGAGAACTTAGTTTAGTACTCACATGCTGTGTGACAGCCGCTTTCTGTGTGCGTGCTTTGGATGTGTGTGCTCAGAAAATCGTATATCAGAAGTTTAAACTAATATGTTTTAAAATGCATGATTTCTGCGTGTTAGACATGATAATCAAAACCAAACAGATGTGTTTTAGCAGAGTATCTGAGATAAGAGCTTTAATGGCACAGCCATATTCTGGAAAAGGGTCAGGGAGCAGTAGCTCATTTGCATTTAAAGAAACATGAACAAAAACATCCTGTTTCTGCTTCCACTCAAAATAGGCATTTTTAAAATGATATAATAAATGATCTGTGGGGTATTTTGATCTGAAACTTCACAGACACCTGAGACTTATATTACAAATTGTAAAAAGGGGCATAATAGGTCTCCCTTAATTAATTAATTAATTTTCTTCCAATGATGATACAAGCTTTATAATGGTCGTGAGTTTAGTAACTCCCCATTTTCTATGTTAAAACATCTTTGGACTGAACCACCAGCTTTTTTGATAGCAGTATTGATTTTTCACCACTGGAATTGTATTGCAACTATTGCATTCAATAATCACTAATTAGTAGCCATGGACTAAAAAGGGAAGCAGACTGAGATAATATAACACCATGTCTATGAAACACTTCAACTAAATAATGTACATCTGTTTCTATATATTTTTTCACTTTCTTCCTTCATCTGTCATTACACTCACCTTTCTATCCTAAAATCAGTTAATTACCTTCAAATTAAATATGAACAGCCTTTCATGCTCATACTTTTTGCATTACAAATCAGTTTGATTGCTTGGCCTTAGCCTAAAAAACTAAGTTATTTCTTCACAGTTTATCTTTAGACAAACATCACATATACTTCATATATATATCAAGAAACTGCATTCATTTCTGACATTTCTCTGTTTCTCTGTAAAGTTAATGTTTTATGCTTTCTGTTTATGAATTCATATGAATATCAAAACCACATATAGCCGATTTCTTGTAATCACATCTGAACTCCAGTCTTGTGTCCTCAATCCTCAAGTCTTGTGAAACTTTTGATTAATTCTCTTAGTTAAAAAGGAAAAAAAGAGGGAACATACCAAGAAAAACAGCTGTGTTATGGATATATTTATTAATGAATGACTGATATTCACATTGTCATGCATCAAGATATATTCAGGAAATACTTAATACATTATAATCTCTCTTTTTTTCATATTTAAACAACAGATCTCTCTACCAATATTTTGATACTGTGTTTTCACAGGTGCACTAAGTATTCCCTTTTGTCCTCAAGCAGCTTGGTGAAAATGTGTTTGACTGTGTGTGTGGTTAAACGTTACATGTGTTTCCAGTAAAATATCATTATTATTGATTAGATTGAGATGTGAGAATGTCAGGTCAGAAGCATGGAATTCTTGGCATACTCTCTGCAGGCATAAATAGTATGTATATGAGCAATTCTCTTTAGAGCAATGCCATAAGCATATGTTTGAGACCAAATACTGTGGATGATCTGACAATCTTTACACCAGAAAATATTAAAGTCAAGCTTATTTCCTCCTGTTTAAAACACACCCTAAAAAGCTTTTCACACTTTCCAGATCATAAGAATAAAGTGATCATCACTCAAACTGCAACAAGATTTAAAATACAGCGCATGGAAGTTTCTATGACTATATAAAGCGTATCAATATTTAAAGACGCAAGTGCTGTTCAGTTTCTGAAAAATCGGTGGCTTGTTGCTAAACTTGCCGTTGCATTTTACATCACACCGACCATTAACACAGAGCACGTTTTTGCATTTAAAAAATGTGGGGAGCAGGGTAGAGAATGGTAAAAAGACTCTCATAACCCAGAATTCAAACGATGCTAACCTTTTATATATTAAACTTGAGAAACACTGCTTTCCATGGCTAAAAGTGCACAATAAAAGATTATTTCCATATTTTCTTTTCATATCTATTGAAATGATAATTTATGAAATTATGTACTTATTTTTGCAAGAATGCAAGATACATTAGTGTGTGCTTTTGAGAACCACTTTGACACAGTTTGGCTTACTTCTTGTTAGCCAATTGAATAACTTTGAACAAGCATTTAAATTCATTATTTATAAATTCACATTATTTGCAGCTGTCTCACTGGCCTGCATCACATCAAGTAGGCCAAAAAAGCTAAATTGGCAGCACTTTGTCTTCTCTTTATTACTTTTTAATATTTTTTCTGTGAACATTATCATGAATAAACATTATTTTAGACATTAATATGCCAAAACCCATTTTAGTCATCACAAAATGTATCTTTTTGTCAAAGTAACAGTTTATTAAAGTGAGTAAGACTTACACTTTCCAGATATTCTCTGAATACCTTTTAAATTATGTTGCTAGGTAGCGCTGTCTCAGTCTGCTTACATGTGCACTTGCGGTATTGGACCTAATACATAAAACATCGATCTGGCTGTTGATTACATATGGGTTTACTTTCAGGTGAGAACTCACAGGACACCTGATTCTGTATGAGAAATCTGCATCTAAGCCTTTGTCACAGTATCTGTCCGACATGAGAAAACACAGTTACAGTGCAATGGTATAATGTCATATTGCATGCTCTTTCCTGAAACTAATCTTGATCTAATAAAAAGTGTGTGGAACTCTTTTCCCCGTTTGGCTTCTAATACTTTATTTTTACCAATTTTAATCAGTTCATTTCTTTCAGTGATTGACTCATGATTTTGTGATAGTGTGTTGAAAGAATACTGAGATTACTGCCTAAGCCAGTGTTGGAGCCTTTTGTGCTTTGCTTGGATTTAGTGCTGACATTTTACTGGCTGTTACAGCAGCGGCAGAAAATCAGATTCAACATATTTCTGTACGAGAATGGATTATGTCCAGATATCACTGTGGAACTCATGATGGTTAAGACTGATATTTAAAACAGTTGCAGTTGAGACTTATTGGATACGCATGCAACAGAAGGCAGTTAGTCTGTTACTATGCATTCGTCTTTCTGAAAGCTCACAGCATGCGACTAGATAAAGATTCCATTTGATATCTAAAGGTAAATGTATTTGTAGAGCGCTGCTGTATGTGTGGCCGTTATGACCTGCAGGTTTGAGTCCTCGTCCTCACATCGGGGTGGTGATCCAGGACATCTGTTGAAGCTGACCAGTTTTGGGAGGTCAAAATGAGTGTTTGTCATATAATGTAATGACAGTGGCATAATGTGGTCGGGGCTGTTGCTTGAATTCGCAAATAAAGTGCAGTGTAAAGATGTATTTAGCAGGCCCGCTTTCTTATAAGGCCTGGGACAACATTCCCAGCCGTCCAGCCCTAAATACGTCTGTCTCCTATCAAACTAGCATATGCCATCATCTTTTTTGTGCCTTATCTTTTGTTTTCTTTAGTCCCCCAGGCGAAAAATCCAAGGACAACTACATTTTGTGCTATTTCTTTCTCACACATACACAGATGACCTAATGCAGGCAAAGGGGACTTTCCAGCATAGTTGTGCAGATGATGCAAACTATTGGAATGTGTTATGTTGATCTGATAGCAAAACCTGTTATCAACAATCAATGCAATATCACACATGGGCAAAATTAAGGTTAAACGGGGCTACATTTTATTCAATAAATGGGAGAGATAATGGTTCAAAACATCATATGTGTGTGTGTGTATATATACAGTGTATATATATATATATATATATATATATATGTGACCCTGGACCACAAAACCAGTCTTAAGTCGCTGGGGTATATTTGTAGCAATAGCCAAAGAATACATTGTATGGGTCAAAATGATCAATTTTTCTTTTATGCCAAAATTCATTAGGATATTAAGTAAAGATCATGTTCCGTGAAGATATTTAGTGAATTTCCTACTGTAAATATATCAAAACTTAATTTTTGATCAGTAATATGCATAGCTAAGAACTTCATTTGGACAAGTTTAAAGGCGATTTTCTCAGTATTTAGATTTTTTTGCACCCTCAGATTCCAGATTTTCAAATAGTTGTATCTCAGCCAAATATTGTCATATCCTACCAAACATAAATGGAAAGCTTATTTATTCAGCTTTCAGATGATGTAGAAACCTTAATTTCGAAAAATTGACACTTATGACTGGTTTTGTGGTCCAGGGTCACACACACACACACACACACACACACACACACATATATATATATATATATATATATATATTTATATTTCAGGCTTCTATGTGCAGGTTCAATAATTTCACTTTAATGGCAGTGAATAGGTTCCTTTCATTGCCATAAAGTGAAATAACTGAACACAAACATAGGAGCATATATTTATTTATTTATTGAAAACGGTAGGCAACAAATGCTGAATACTAACTGTCACAAGGAGGCTACACTGTCATGTGAATTAATTGTGAGGTATAGTAAGCTAATTGCATACAATGACAAACATGTAATCTAAGATGTAATTAAAATAATAACATTTAATTTAGGCTGTTTTTGAGACAAGACATGATTTTTAATGTTTAAGTGTTAAATCAATCAAAAGTGGAGGAATAAAAAGAGGGATAAAAAGTCAAGTGAAACTGATAAATAAATAAATTTGAAAAAAATTAATGAAGAAAACCCCTCAATTTTTGATTCCTTAAATGAGTGTAGACGAATGAGTACATACAGTACAATAGGTGGCGATATAAGCTTCCGTTGGTTCTCAGAGTTTGAAACCTTAAGGAGAAGAAATAGTAGGAAGCGTTTCGCTCTTGGGTTTAATGATACCTGCCTTGGGAAGATTACCGGTAAATGTCATTCCATCTCTTCTTACAAACTTTCTCCGCTCACAAGCACTCAAAAGAATATCGTCTGTCGGTAAGAAATGCAATGAAGTCATTCAAATGTCACAGCCGTGTTAAAGCTTTGAACTTTGTGTTTAAAGTCGTAGGTAGATTTAATGAATGGGCGTTATACGGATTTACTAGTGATTATATTGAAGACCTTCACAATTTAGAAATGTCAATAAGAAATTATCCAGTGACAAGCTTTGATTCTAGATAATAAAACGTTGTCAGTGATGCTTGAATGTAAATTACCTGCACTTTGCTCTATTCTATTCTATTCTATTCTATTCTATTCTATTCTATTCTATTCTATTCTATTCTATTCTACTGTTTTGTATGCAAAACAATGTATTCAAACTGAACTCCAGTGTTCAGTGTGTTGTCCGTACTTGCTCATACTTCTGCTATTCTGTTCTATTCTGTTCTATTCTGTTCTATTCTATTCTGTTCTGTTGTTTCTGTATGCATGTTGAGCCTGAACTGAATGATCTGAACAAAGGACTTAAGAAGATAACAGACTCTAAACTCCAATGTTCAGTGTGTTGCAAGCTGTCATTTTGGCATTTGGTGTCAGAGGTCGACTTTCATCACACAGCAGTTCTGCTGCCTTTTTGAGCGATGATTGCAGGGATTCTGGGACAGAGTTCTGCAGCTTGTGACCATAATCAATAAAGGCTGATTCAACCTTTTTTTTTTTTAGCTGTGTTTTGCTGTGCATTTAATCAGAAACTTGTAGTTGCTGTCTTAGTTATTACATTTATCTTGTTTTTTCTGATTAAGAAAATTGCTTTAATAAATTTTTTTCATATGATATATTACCTTAATACCTTCCCTTTTGGCATTTATCTCTTATTGGTTAGTTGTATTGTGGTAGGTTTTATATAATATAATCAGTCGCTTTTGTCTGGTTTCTTTATTTAGGCCCAGAACTGTGTAGAGCTGATCCGGTTGATGTGATGTGCAGTCCAGGATCGGGGGGGCCGGCAGAGGACGCCTCTGTAGA
The DNA here is from genome assembly GCF_012432095.1 of Onychostoma macrolepis. Classification (NCBI taxonomy): domain Eukaryota; kingdom Metazoa; phylum Chordata; class Actinopteri; order Cypriniformes; family Cyprinidae; genus Onychostoma; species Onychostoma macrolepis. Next base: position 17,515,084 of record NC_081171.1, read on the forward strand.
GTATGTGTACTGCAGAGGAGCAATAACAGAGCTGCTTAAATATGGACCAACAGACCTGCACGCTGCCATCAAAAGCCCCAATCCTCCCAAAATGCTCATCCTTGTCATTCCAGGTAGGATGGGTCAAGTTATCCACCTGTCAAGAATATACTAAATATACAATATTGTATTATATATTTAGTTAATGTAAATTAGGAAAAAAGAACAGTTCAGACATTCCTTTATACTGTATTTTAATATACCATTTGTATAGAATGTATTCTAAAATAAGTAATATTTCTGTATCAACTGGCTCATTTGATTAGTTCAAAAATGTGGATTCATTCAGTAACAAACAGTGCTGTGTGTAGTTCAGACAGGCAAAACAGTTCTGCTGTGGCTTTGTTTGGAACTATTTTCATTGGTGAAATTGAACAAAACAGGCAATACTGACAATATTGTGTCCAAAATGTAACATGATATTAACTTCTTTCTTTTTTTTTTTGAATTGTTGAATAAAATGAATATAATATTTGCAATAGGGAAAAACAGCATTCTTGCTCGTGTGATATTGCTAAACGGTATCACATGATTTAAGACAAAACCCCACAGGGACATTTTTTGCCCTCATATCTTGAATTTTAGGGTCATATAAAGGCTCACTGTGCAGTTTTCAAGAGCAACAGGTCTAGGTTGGGGCAGATGCATTAAATGCCTTAATTTTAGCCCTTTTTTCCCATAATTAATCTCGCCCAATTAACCTGTTAAATAGTCAGCCCTAATTATAATATATTTTATATTTTAAAATAGTGTTTTGTATGATATCTTATATTTTTATATTATATTTTATTCCTTTTAGCTCCTCTTAATTAGTACATGCTAGTCCAGGACTTCATCTCAATGATTCAACAATGCCAAAAATTCATGTAAAAATACATATTCGGCCCTCAAAGTTTTTAATATATATTGCACAATGCCATATGTTATGTTATGTTATGTTATGTTATGTTATGTTATGTTATGTTATATTTTATTATATACATTTGAGACAGCCCAAAATATCCAACTTGAGTATTGCTATGTACAATGTCTGTTTTATTTTTTATTTTGCAGTTTCTATATATATATTATTTTTGAAAGTTACATTTTGAATGTCAGGCATTGTTTGCGTGAACTTTAAATCTTTTAACATTTTGCTCAGCTTCAAAGCCTATGACTTCACTACCATAATTAAGACCAAAAGCACCAAATAAACCTGTCTTGAGGCGAAATGCATATCGTAGACTGAGCTGTGTTAGGTTTTGGTTTCCAAGGCATAAATAAACATAACTAATGAAACTAGCCAAATTTGTGTAGCAATGATTGGTACACAGGTGGGTGAGTGCGTCACAGCTATCTGAAGCATGGGACATAACACAGTGCAACAGATGCAGGGGATATGAGGAAAAGTTCAGCGCAGTCGGGAGTCTACCTTTTTTACACTTGGCCCTGGGTCAAGAGGAAAACCCCTGTGGAAAATGGCTCTACGGGCCACCACTCTTCCCCTGACAGCAGCTTCTAACACATTGACTTCATGGAAAAGCTGTGTAGCTCAGGAGCAGATGTTAAGCACTAAAAATATTGTTTCAGATTATTTCACCTAGTAAGAAAAACTATGTTCATGAACAAATCAGGCCCGTTTTGTGAGCCAAATTGTCCAATTCATTGAAAAACTCTGCCTCAGATACGAATCTGTTGGAGTAAAATGCACGTTATATGCTGATTTAATGATGCTTTTTTTTGAAGATTGAACGGTCCAGTCCCATTCATTGTAATGACATGGAAAGAGCGACCAGTAAAATTGTTCAAAATATATTCTTATGTTATGTTCCACGAAAGAAAGCAAGTCATACATGTTTGGAATGACATGAGGGTGAGAAAATGACAGAATTGGGCTCAATTCCAGTTGAACTGAACAAGAGACGCTCAAAAAATGTCTGTGGCACGAAACTTCACATCTCTTATCATCTCTTGTGATTTTTACAGTTACAGAACATATTTTCCACAGATATAGCTGTTTATGAGTGTTCATAACAAAGACAGCTTAGTTTTGCTGAAAGCCACCATGCCCAGGCAGTCGGCATGTGTTTATGATTCAATGAATTACTGGATAGCACGTTTTTTATAGTTGTCCTCTTAAAGCAGTTTAGCTGTCAGTGAAGCATCTTACGATGTCACTAAATTTTATACTTACGAAATCTCATCTCCCAGTTCCTCTTTGTTTATCCATCTCCAAAAATAGAAAGATGGCAAAGTCTCTTTATTCTCATTCTTGAACAATTTATACTATCATTCAAAAGTTTGGGGTTGGTACATTTTTTTAATTTTTTAAATGTTTTTGAAAGAAGTCTCTTATGCTTTTATTACAATTTAAAATAACCGTTTTCTTTTTGAAAACCATTAAACATGTAATTTATTCCTGTGATGTAAAGCTGAATTTTCAGCAGCCGTTACTCCAGGCTTCATTGTCACATGATCCTTCAGAAATCATTCTAATATGCTGATTTGCTGCTTACGAGACATTTCTTATTATTATCAATGTTGAAAACAGATGTGCTACTTAATATTTTTGTTCAGGATTCTTTGAAAAATAGTCCAAAAGAACAGCATTTATTTTAATATAAATCTGTTGTAACATTTGATGAACGTCTTTATAAATATATTTACTGTCAGTTTTGATCAATTGAATGTCCTTGCTGAATAAAAGTACTAATTTATCTCTTTTAACCAAAAAAAAGTACTGACCAGTCTTATTTAAATGACAGCGTACATAGCACTTTTTAAATTCCTGACATAAGCTATTGGAAAAAAAGAGAAACCCCAACTGCAGATGTCCTGCAGAGAGAGCACGGTCAAACTGATGACCTTAAAGAGGGCCGCTTTTCTCCAGGCTCTGAATGTCACTGAGCATTGTGCTCAATAGACTCTTTATGGGAAATGGAGAGCCCATACGCCGACACTGTTATTGTAGAACCTGTGCCCTTTTCTCCAGAGATAACGGCAATAATCTCTGCAGTCTGGCCAGAGGCAGCCTTGGCTCTTATATCCGCCAGGGCAGGCACAGGTGCTACAGTTTTAATGGGTTCACTCTGTAAGAATGAGGAATGGTGCTGTATTATTGAAACGAGCACAGTGACTGAAGAAAGTAGAAGGATACAAACACAAATAATATTTTATTTGCAATGGCCCATTGGCAAATTTTTTTTTTTTTTTACATTATATAGTTTTATTACACCAGCTTAGTATAAATGATACCAAATTGAACCTTTTTATTGCATGGTGTAACAAAGCAATCATGCATACTGAGATTTGTGTGTGCGATGCATAAATGCTAAATCACCTCAGTTTATATAGCATGCTAACCGTGTTAACTGACTAAACCACTGGATGGCAGCAGGTTTGCTGTGCTATTGCTGATTTTGTATGTCCCCTGCCGAGCATGAAGTGTTTCGTGTCGTTTCCTATTTTTATTCCTATTTCCTAGCTTTACAGTGGAAATGTAATGGTACATAATTAGCCAGTTAGCATTAATTATTTTAGCAGTCAGTTTAACAATTATTTTTGTTGTTTTATAGGAACTGTCTATTTGAAATCTTTCTTTTAGAGAGCTTTTAAACCAATTTCTGAGGGATCTTTAAACTGTTATCTACACGTTGTTCATATTCGATCTGTATCAAATGTATTTTAGATATGTTTTTATCTAAATGTCCCACTGTCGATAACAAATTGTCATGTTTTTAGCTAAAGTACAACAGACTTAAAGGTGATCTTGTCTGACCTTGAAGAATGTATAATGATTTATAAATATAAGGAAGGATATTTTATATATTAAATTGTAAAAGAAAATTGTTCAGCCTATTATCATTTTAAAAGAAGAAAAAATGCTTATGATGAGTCCTATTTAAAGCACTGGGTCAGGGATAGCTATCCAGATGGTTTTGATTTATAGGAACCTGCTGTGCAAAGCACTCTGCTTGTCCCACCAGCTGCATCCAATAGCCCACAGTATCACATTGTTTGATAATTCATAATAATCTTACAAAGATTCCTCTTTCCTTTGCCAACTTTAGACAGTATGTTGGTTTCCACTTGAGGATGAGGCACACTGTGTTCACAGAGTTAATCAGTGTGAACTTTACTCTAACCTATGTTCCTAATAACATGGCCTTTTTTATCACCAAAAGTTTCCAAGGGGTTTCCCTCTCTTTTTGGATATGGAAACTAATATTTATGTCAGTGTTCATGGCTCATGCATGGAAGAACTCCACTCCAGCCAACTCTGCTGACCACCTTGCAACTATATGAAATTATATGAACATTCTGCAATTATGATTCTCTTGCTAGCATTTCATGAGCAGGTGGATCAGGAGTTATGATGGGCTTGCCAAGGAGGTTATTATTTTTGCTTTTTCATGCATTTCTGGGATTTTTGGCATAATGCTTTTAGGAATGTTACCCGGAGGTTGTATTTGATTGCCAGTCCAGCAATGACCTTTTACCCTCCCCTCTAGTCTTGCATAGCAAGTCCTTAACTCTTTATTATTTTAAGAGATTTTAGAATGTAATAAATTGTTGATTTGGTCCTCAAGAAACATTTCTTATTATTTACAATGTTAAAAAGAGTGCTGCTTAATATTTTGGTGAAAAAATTTATCATTTTTTCAGGACTCTTTAATTGATAGAAATTTCAAAAGAACAGTTTTTTTTAAATAGATTTTTATATATGAGTTTAATGTCACTTTTGATCAGTTTAATGTGTGCTTGCTGAATAAAAGTGTTTTTTCCTTAAAAAAAAAAATGACTGACCACAAAAGTTTGAATGATAGTGTTTATTGCCCATTTATAATAGAAGCTTCTCTGACTTTTCACATGTAAGGTGGTTTCTTTCTTAAGTCTAGTGTCTGATGGTGTTCTAAATAGCCTCACAATCACAAATGCACAAATGTGTGTAAATGCTATTTATTAGTGAGTTTGACATATTGAAATATTTTATGGAACATGCTTGTATTAACTTTGAGTTTTTGTGCTGTTTTCCTTATTTGTTTGAAAAGTAACCTCAGACAATACGGTAAGGCACATTTATTGGGCCAGTTGAGTTTAAACTGACTGTTATATTAAAAATACCTATTGTGGTATTCTCTATTGATTCGTAAATTGTTCCTCATCCATCCAAACTTTTCCACCTCCTGACGTTTGATAACTCCCCTATTGCCTTTTATCCTGGATTACAATACCTCTTGAATAGATTGAAACAACCCTCAGAGGGCAATCTGTCAGGAGATCTGGCTATAGTCACCCTTGTGTCTGCATGTTTGCCAGAGTCAATAAGCATTTTCACTTGTTCCTCTCTTTCTGCAGACTGGATCAGCTTTATGGCATGTTGGAGCTAATAAGTTAAAGACAACTTCACACACTGTCTGCAAGAAACGAATTCCAGCACTTGCTAATGCCTTCCTTACGGCAGGTCTCCTTAACCTGTTTAACTCCATTCCTGTTTTTGTCTGCTTTAATGCTATTAAATGGTGGTATCTTTTGACAGACATTTTCTATGAAAGATTAAACGCTAAAATGTTCTGTTTAATGCAGGGTTATTATAGTTAACTAAAACCAGTAAAAAAAACTTTTTTTCCTTGAAATAAAATAAACTTCAACTGAAATAAAATGAAAAAAACAACATTTTATTTTAGCTTGTTGCCAAAAGCAATATTTCTCATTTTTATTTAAACTTGATGTTCTAAAATAAAAAAATTAATAAAATAAAAAAAACATTAAAACAGCTAATAAAAAAGCCAAAAGCAAAAAATAAAACTACTAAAACTTTAACTAAAATTAAAATGAAAACAGAATATATATAAAACATAATTCAAAACTATAATAGTATCTCAATGATACTAAATTAACACTGGTTTAATGCAACATTCACAAACTAAACCGGAAGGAGACTCTTTATTCGAGTGCCAAGTTCCTCAATATTTTCAACTCAGCATTTTATTTTTTGATATCCACAAGGGTCCTACATCACTTCTGGTGTTTATGCGTTCATTTAGTGACTTCCCTTGTGTGTATTTGTGAATCGGTGTGGTTGGTAAGCAAGCAGAATGGGGTGTGTGTGTGACAGAGGGAGAGACAAAGTGAGAGTGCGTCCTGCACCTGCAGGGCTACGTCAGTGGTGTGGTAGTCCAGGCAGCCTTGGGGTCAGAGACGGCAGGCAGGGTATCTGTTTAATGTCCCGGTGAGCAGCCCTGAATTTATGAACTCAGGGAGAGAGGGAAATGATAACGTGTGGGAGAGGAGAGGATAGCTCATGCTTCTGTCTTCTTTTTCTGGTAGGAATGCCTCCTTTGCATTCTTTCTCCCCACACAGAGGCAAACACTAGTGCGGTCTCACTGTAAGCTCTGTGATGTCCATATAGAGAGGCTGTTATAGTCTTAACACGGGAACAAAACAGACACAATTACCAAGGGGGAGGAGATCTTTTATTTCCCTGGTGTACTAATACACGCACAAAAACCAAAGGTAACACTTTAGTATAGGGACCAGTGTCACTATTAACTAGTTGCTTATTAGCATGCCTATTATTAACACATTGGCTGTTTATTAGTACTTATAAAGCACATATTCTGCATGACCATATTCTACATCCCAAATCCTATCCAAAACCTAAACTTAACAACTACATTACTAACTATTAATAAGCAGCAAATTAGGAGATTATTCAGGAAAAATCATAGTTAATGGTTTGTTAATAGCGAGAATTGGACCTTAAAAAAAGAGTCATAAGTGAGACTATTCAAACATGGTGCAACACAACAAAGTATAAGTTTAAGGTCACCCAAAATTGAATATTCTGTCATTTACTCACCATGTATGACTTTCTTCTGTGAAACAAAAATGGGAGTTATTTATAATGACGCTTCCAAGCTCCACATAATGAAAGTGAATGGTGATCATGGCAGTCAAGGAAGATTTTCAGTGAATAACCAAAATATTGGTTCAATCCTCATGGTACCTTATTTGGTAGGGATGCATAATATGTTTGTACAATATTGGTTATGAGCTGCTATTAGATTTTTAATTTAAATATTGCTATTTTTAATTTATTGGTATCAGTTGAAACTGGATATTTCATTGTTCAGCTTATTTTCCTGTTTTTACATTTTGTTTACTAATACATGTGTGTATATATAATTTATCAGTTATCTGCATTGTTTATCTGTTATATATAATAATTTATCGGTAATCTGTCATAACATAAATGCATCAGTATCAGCCTGAATTTTAATATTAGTGCATCCCTAATGAGAGTAACTGGTGACAGACGTTAATTTGTTTAAATTTAAATTTAAATTTCGGTCTCTGCCTCACACAAGCTGTATTAGCTGTTTCAGAATGAACAAGTTATAATGGACTGTTCTTACAATGCATCCCTTGTGGCGCTTCACAGCTCCTGGTCTCCATCCACTTTTATTGTATGGAAGAAAGAAAGTCATACGGGTCTGGAACGACATGAGGCCAAGAGGCATCAAGTAAATGATGACAAGATTTTCCCATGAATTTCAGCTTCACATCTGCATCATGTCAAGAAACAAGGCATTTTGTTGGTTGCTTGGTTTCTCTGAGCAGAGTAATCATGCCCACAGTAAAATCTCATTGGACCGGCAACATAGTGAAAATTCATCTGATTGTCTGTGGTTTTATTGCTTTCAGTTTTGTGCAGCATTTTCACCTACGGTGTGGACAGAAAAATTGGAAAGCGGGTGTAATTATCGGCTAGATCAAGGGTGGAGCAGTGTTTAAATCTGTAGAGCACTTGTCTCCTCTTCCACCTCCCCTGCCCCTATAGATGAAATCTATCCGTGGGCCCATGTGTGACAGTGCATTCTTTGATTCCATCTGCCTTTAGAGCGAGAGAGCCTGTGACTTTATTGTGGTGACTGGTTGGGAAAAACCTGCCATTTCTAATAACACTGGCTTGAAGCAGTTCGTACTTTGAGCATGTCAAGGTCCATCTGAAAAAGATTTGGGAACCCTCAGCATGAATAAAAACATACAAATGGATTTAATCAGTTCGAAAAGGGCTCGGAAGGGCTGCTGTTGGCCCTCGCCGCTCATATCAGTGCAGCATATCTCTGCGAACACTGCCCCTGCTGTGAAGACTGGGACGGACAGTGGAAAACTGTGCTTAACTAGTCTTGCTTTAACCCTATAATGCCTTTTGTGTCATACTGTATTTGATGCATGAATTTCTAGGCCTCTAAAATATTGACATGATCAAAATAGCTGAAAAACCTGTTGCACTCAATTATATTTTTTAGCAAATAAAGGGCAGTCTAGTGTGAAAACGTCCAAAAACAACCCCCCCTTCAGGTCATGGTACACATGTCTTTTTGCTGTAAAAGCTAAAGTAAACATACTAATAACCTTTATATTGTTCTTTTTTAACATTTCAAGATGAACACTTACCGGACTGAGGCAACTTGATTATTTCTACATTATTTTTTATAAAACAAGCTTTTGAAGAATGTTTATTTGTACATCTCTAGTCATCACTGTATTCTTTGCATTATGTTTTACCCCCCACTTTTGAAACTACAGTGCTTTGATATTTGTAGTGTGCTATACAGTTACAAAAATCTCGGTAGCACTTTATTTTACAGTCCTGTTCCTCATGAACATACTATGTACTTATTATAGTAATTACAATAGCTAGGTAATAACTAGGTACTAACCCTGAACCTACCCCCTAAACCTAACCCTACCCCATGTAGTTACCTTATATTACCAGAACTTTCTTAGGTAGGTACACTGGAAGTACACTGTAAGGACATGTAAGTACACGTACTGTAAAATAAAGTACAACCAAAATCTCTTTGATTTCTCATTACAAGCAGAATTTCATGGTATACAACTGTATACCTTGTTTCATATTTTTGCTCAGTTTAGTCCCCTGAATAAACCTGAGCTCTATATTCTCTTTATATAGGCCATAAAAACTTGATTTATCAAATAAGATGCAAAACAAAAACATGTAATATTTTTTTTTTAACATATTTTGTTTAAAGGTTTAATAAACTGTTCCATTCAAAAATGAAGTTTTATCATATGTCACACTGATCTAGTTATTTATTTATCTAGTTAGTTAGTTATGTAGTACTAGTATTAATTTGCATTGTATTGTATATGGGACCATTTTAGAGTTTTACGTTACTTACTTTGTAATATCAGAGTATATTGTGTTTTGCATGTTAATATGAATTGGAAAAGAAAAAATTTGGTTTACTGTTTAGCCTGGATTGTAGTGCCTTGGACTAACTCACAATAGTCCCAAAATGAGTTTAAATATGTCCTATGATGGGTGATTCTTTAACACTTAGCCGATTCAAACATTATTATTCAAACACTGCTGTGATGCATTTACGTGTAATCTCACCTCAGAGAAACACACACAACAATTATGGTAAATGAATCGGCCTGTGAGGCTGTGGCCCATCGATACTCTTTGGAGCGAGAGAGTGAATTCCCTGTGACCACACAGAGTGCCCATTGTTCTGCACTGAAGGCAGCTGGGTATCAGAGATGCCGTTTATCTCCTTATCTCCCCTCACTCACAGTTAACAGAGCTACGTCAGCAGACCTGGAACAGACGTCTGCTCTTGTATAAACAATGAACACCATGTCTCACAACAATCTTTATATTGAAGTGAAAATTTAGCTAAATTAAGTTTTCACCTTTCCACAGGTAACCCAGGTGTGGTGGGCTTCTACAAGACATACATGTGGACGCTGTATCAGACGTTCATCCGGAGATATCCAGTGTGGGCCGTGAGCCATGCCGGACACTGTATGCCTCCAGAAACCTATGATATGATTGAAGGTGGGATATTTTCCTCTTTACATACACTACACAGCCAAAAGTACATGTGGACACCTGCTTTCTAATTATCCAGATTTAGCTATTTCAGCGACGCCATTACTAACAGGTGTATCAAATCCAACATGCAGTTACGGTACAGTCCTTCTGAAGGTGAAGTGATCACCTGAAGGGATCAGAAGTGGCCCATATTGAGAACAAAGAAGGACAATCATGTAAGACATATGTTGACATATGATCTGTCTCAATTCTGAGTTGTTCATGGACTTCAAAGTAGCTTGTCGTTTTAAAAGTTAATTCAGAGTGTCAGCCTTTTCAGCTGTGCTGTCTGCAGATGGTCAAAATAGTTTTTCTTCTCATGAGCTAACATTTAAGCACTTCTTAAAGCTTTTTGTGTTTACATAAATGTCATAGAGATAACGATTATAGAGAGATCTGCAGAAATCACTGTTTGCTGTCCTCTGACTCAGCATGATGTCATTACCAGTGTTATAAATGAGACAGTAGATGGCAGCAGATAATTAAGTGACTTTGGTTATTTAGGGGAATAATTGTTTATAATTTTGTAATTTTTAGATATAATTTATTTAGCAATCAAGATATTATTATTATTATTATTATTATTATTATATAATTGTTGAAAATTAAGAATATTATTATTATTAGACTATAATTAATAAATGATATTATTAATAATAATTGTATTCATATAAAATATTAATTGATTTAATTATTATTATTTTTTAAATATTGCTTTTGCTTATCACTTCTTTTTCTCACAATATTGCATGGTTCAGGTTCTTGTATCAATATATGATGTATATAATTTAATTTAATTATGTGTTCTGATTTATATTTACCCAGGCTTAGTTATCACTAATGCTCACTTGAGTAAATTATTAAACACATTATGGTGAAAAACTTGAAAGACTCTCTGAAACCTATTTATTTAGGACATATTTTACATTCATACACAAACACTGCCCGTGAAGTCCCCGACTGACAATTTCAGACACAGCCGCTCTGTCCTGACTGATATGCTGGTTTGTAGTGTCTGACAGGTTGCGGGATGCTCCTCCTGGAATCCTTTCACAGAGCGCACCGTAAGGTGGAATGCATTCAGCACTGACGAGCGAGCCAAGCTGTGTCTCCCTCCTCTGCCTGAACCAGTATATGAAAGTCCAGCATGTTCATCCATAAAGCAGCATGGACGTTTTTATTGAGCTCGCTACGTGGGAAAGACATTACCAAGCCCTCACCTGTAATAAGACAAACCACATGCAGATGGCTGGGATCACCAAAAACAGCATTTCTACTGGCTCGCTTGATGGATTGGACAGTCTAGGCGAACGCTGGTCACATCAGCTCTACTTTCCGGACAGACAAGCTTGCACTTCTCATATTGTGGTGGATTTGCCACCAGATTAGCAGAAATGTCAATAATCAAATCAGTAGATCTGGCAGAACAAAACTTCCTAAAGAGCATCTGAAATTTTCAGCAATGTTCAGTATATATTATTTTTACAAACTGAAGTATCAAACAATTGCTTTTTTATTGTAAACACATGGAATACTTTTTACCAGAATCACAGTCTTAAAGTATTTAGTGACAGACAGCTGATCTCTGGCTCACACAACAGACGATGACATCCATTGCTGTTCATATCATGTTGTGCAATCACGAGCTGGATGATTAAAAGTCAAAACTCAGCAGCGGATTCAAATGTGCCAAGAGATGACAACAAGCGGCAGGCATTTGCCAAACCAGCGCAGATGAAAGAGGGGACGCAATTAAAAGTTATATTTCATTTCCCCAATCTCGCTATTTGAGTGACATTCTTGATTACCATCAATGGCTGTCTTAAGCAGGGCGGTATCAAATACGCTGGGCTTTTCTTTCCACGGCACATTGTCTTGTTCATCTCAATGATCCATCCCTCATCATGTTCTGCCATTTGGTTCACAGATGCCCCTGTCCAAGGAAATAGCTGCTTGTGTTGCTTCTCATTGCTGAGGATTTAGTATATCAGACTGTAATCAACTGAAAACTGCTAAAGAGATCCTTGAAAGCTTTTGTTTTTTTTATCATGCAGGCATATGCAGATTTTTTTTTTAATGTTAGATTAAATGAACTATTTAAGTGATTGTTCATTGTTTGGATAGTTTCTTTCACTAATTATTTAGATGCTTTCTTTTAGCTTTTGCAGGCTGAAAGAGCAATGTTGGCTTAGCAAATGGCACAACTTGAGGGCGGGACTATCTGTTTGTTTGCCCAATAGCAAACAGGGGGTGTGTCCAAGAAACTATTATTTTTGCTGTTTTGTTTGTGGAAACTAGTGGGACAGAAATTATCTAATTAATATGTAAATAATTAGGGTTATTAACTTATTGTTAACTAAAACTGTTAAAAAATTTTGTTAATTTGAAATAAAAATAAAATAGAATATAGATATCAGATAAAATAACTAAAACCGATCAAAAAATTAAATGTTACAATGGCAACTAACTGAAATGTGACGAAGAGCTAAAATTACTAAATGTAAATAAATAAATAATTACAATTATATATATATATATATATATATATATATATATATATATATATATATATATATATATATATAAATAGTGATTTAAAACTAATAAAAATGACTTAAAAATAACATTAAAATAAAAACATTCATAAAAAACTGTGATAGTATATAAGTAATACTAAAATAACACTGGTTTAAAAATTTTAATTTAAAATTATTTTAAAATTAAATTTACATTTAATTACTTTGAAATTCACTATTTAAACTATTTAAATGCATTGGTATTTTTATTATTCACTATTATTAGGTTAAAAAAAAGCCTTGTGGAATTGGTGGTCTTCCATTTGGTTTCCGTAAGACGATGGCGTCACTGACTTGGGCATCAGATCTAGTTTGTGGTTTCTTCTTATGATGACCCTTCAAACAGCTTCAGGTTTTCAAATTCAACTTCCTTGTCCAGAAGTCACTGGTGGCTTTCCATGTGAATGCTGCCCATTGATTTACTGCTGTTCAAAGAGCTCTTGGTCAGCCAGCGGTCAGCAGCAGGCACAGCCATTCGGAACCCACAGAAACCTCATTTCATCCCGTCCAGCACAGCCACAGAGAGACTTCATTGAGTTCATTGATGAGATCTTAAACTCTCAACGCCAAACATTTCAGTCCCATTGGCAATATAGGGCTGGTCGTATTTAACGGCATATATTAAGTGATATTATATCCCTGTGTCTTGGAAACATAAACAAAAGCAGGGGGAAATGGTAGTGGGGTAAACATGCCAAATCTCTGTGGAGGAACTGTTCCTGTGGTTGGCGATTCGTGATTGATGCCTTTTGATTACAGTAAAAATATCTGTTAATGCAAACATGGGGAACATTTTGGACTTTGCCAATGTCAATAACCCTGCCCTGGGTCAAGCCGTCCTCCAGACCTACACATCTCATTCATTTTATCAGAGCGTGTTAAGAGAGCTACTACTCAAAATCTACTTTCCCTTCTCTGATATGGCTAAATTACCCTCCATTTATGCCCAGGCCATTAAAACAGGCATAAAAAAAAAGGAATTTCCCTCATTCTTGTAAGATTGCCTTGGGTGTAGTAAAAGAGAAATAGATTGTTCGGAGCCGTTTGGTTGATGTGACCTTTTGTGACCAGTTGTATTCAGGTTGGGTTTCATGTTTGTCTTGCTGATTGGACGCATGGGCATTGGTGAGAAGCCTATTGGCCCTTTTAAATATAGCATTTAAAACAAAACTTGTCTAATACCTCTTTGTAATAATTGTTGGTTGGTTGTAACTGTTCATTTTGAAGGCTAAAGATGGCCTTTACATTAGTTGTAATCAGGTTGTATTTGGCAGTAGAGGCTGATGGAGATGCATTCTTAAAGGAATAGTTCACCTAAAATGAAAATTTGCTGAAAGTTTACTCACCCTCAGACCATCAGACAAGAGAGTCCAAACAACTGATTAAAAACATCACAATAATCCATAAGTAATCCATATGACTCCAGTCCACCAATGAATGTCTTGTGAAGCAGAAAGCTGTGCTTGCAAAAAACAAGTCCATCAGTAAAACATTTTAAATTTAAACTGTCGCTTCTGGCCAAATACCAGTCCATAATCCATAATAATGTTTCCTCCACTGAAACCATCCCCTGTTGTCTTCTCACATCCAAATCCACCACATTGTCAGTGTGATGACATATAGCATCGTTGCGCTTCGTGTGTCCCGAGTTCGAATCCCGATTCGTGGAGTTTATACAATCCCGTCCCCCTTTCTCTCTCTCCTGCTTTGCTTCCTGTCTACATACTGTTCTGTCATAATAAAGGCAAAAACACCAAAAATATGTCTTTAAAAAAATTAAATCCACTGACTCATTCTAATGGCACCCATTCACTGCAGAGGATTAATTGGTGATCGAGAGCAAATGCAGCATGTCTCCAAATCTGTTCCGATGAAGAAACAGTCTCATCTACATCTTGGATGGCCTGAGTGTGAATACATTTTCATGTATTTCTTTCACAGCATTCTACTGTGTTTGAAATACTTGCAGTTCTCTTTTTTTAAATATATTCTCTGAGCATACTTACAAAAGCAAAAGGACAAGCCCGCTGTATCAACCCATTTTTAATCAGTAACACCACTCTGTTGTGGTTCCTCTTGACATTAATATTCAGTAACCTGATCCCTGGATGAAACATGCACCACACATTTATTGCACATTTTTGAGAGGGGGATATAATCACTTAACAGCCTGCTCCCTATACATCGCTTGCTCTTGCCAACAGATCGTTATTTTATATTGAGGAATTTGTGTTTGCCATATGTTGCATAAATGCTTCTTTGGACCCATTACAGGTTGCTCTGATTTTGTTCCTGTTCCATATCCAGAAGGATATACTTTGGATTTCTTACTATAGGATAAATCTATATAGCCTTAATATCAACATGAAGTCCAAATTGCCTTATAGTATTTAGTTTCTCAGTATACATTCCTGGTCTTATTATGCACAATTCAACAGTGTACATTATCTTATATATTTATCATTTTTATTTTATTTTGTCTAACCATCTTTCCCACAGTTAAAGATTTCTTTAATATAGGTGACTAGGCAGGCCATTGTAGCTGGATGTAGGTTGTGTATGTTTTACGAGTAGGATAGTCTTAAATGTTCATGAGGTAATCCTGAGAGGCCACTCAATGTGTAAACTGCTCTCATTGGTGTTTGGGCTCTGAGCTCATAGTGCCCCTCTGTGCTGGTAGATAAACATGTAGGGCCCCTTTGTAGGCAAACTTCAGTGGGAACCTTCGGAAAAAAATCAAGATCGGATTTGGAAAATGGGAAATGAGGGGTAAGGAGTGGTTGGGGAGAGCTAAATGTGTGTGCATGCACAGGTCACTGACTTCATTGCTCAGTGTCTGATCTCTCGCTTACATTCATAAATGAAAATAGCCCTGGATTGAGTGTCTGTCAGTACTTAAAAAAAAATATTATTGGTTAAATACCAATAACTTTTTTCTGAAATTATGTGTATGCTGTAGAGTTGGTCCCTTTCAAGGTCCTACTCAGTGTCCCAAAACAGCCATATCCAATAAATAGTTGTAATAAAAACGTCTCTTATGTTCACTGATGCTGCATTTGTTTGATCACAAATACAGTAAAAACCATAATGATGTGAAATATTACAATTTAAAATAAATGTTTTCTACTGAAATATATTTCAAAAATGTATTCCTATGATGGCAAATCTAAAATTTTAGCAGCTCTTACTCCAGTCGTCAGTGTCACGTGATCCTTCAGAAATCATTCTAATATGCTGATTTGCTGCTCAAGAAACATTTCTTAATATCATCAGTCTTGAAAGCAGTTGTGGTGCGTAATATTTTTGTGAAAACTGTGATGCGTCTTTTTCTTTTTTGATTAATTTAATGACTTTTGATTTGATTTATTGTGTCCTTGCTTAATAGAATGATAACATGATTAATTTCTTGGAGAAAAAAAAACTTTTTATCTGTATAACATTACTGTATGTATATCACATTAACACTTTAGGCTCTCCCAGAAGGATTTCTAGATTGAGCAGACTCAGTCATAACTCATAATACATTAACACGTTGTACATTGGCTGATTTGTTCTGTGAACTTTTCTTATGTCGAAAACCTCTCCATACATATTTTAGTTTTTTATTTATAGCTGGTGAATCTATAATTGTCTTATTTTCTCTCTTTTACAGCACATACCATGTGACCCTGATATGTTAATGTTTGGCAGTGAATTTGCCGTCTTAGTACCATAGCAATTGTCCATCAAACCCCAAACCCAGCTGTAAGCTGTTTTGCACATGGCATGTAGATTTTTCAGTCTTGCGTTTTGTCTCAGAATGTGTTTTTTTTACCCTGTCTTATCTTATCATTCTTGTACATCCACTGGTATTTTATGCAATGAAAATGATTTAATGTTTTGAACCTTTTGAATGGGTTTCATTGGTTCCTCCTCTCTTCGGCCTCCTTTTTATCTCTCCTGCATGTGTCTGTACCTTAAGGTCATATGCACTCCTTTTGGTCTTAGTGGTCCCCCTCCTGTTCCTCCATCCATCCTGCTCACCCTCTAACGCCCCCATCCAACATCCTTTCCTTTCTGAAATCTGTTTCTATCTTCTGTATAAATTTGAAGGTTCATGGAAGTAGCAGATCTCTTTTACAGTATTGCACACTTCATGAAAGTCACTTTCCTTGGAAGAAAAAAAAAATCAATCACTTTTTATTTTTTAAAATAAAAAAGAAAATATTTGAGGGTGTCCTTTTCTCTGTGTTGCCGACAATTTATAAAAATATATTAATTTGTCTTTCAACAACAGTCCAATCCTAGGTAATCCACGAGACCCTTAGGATTTGTTGTTCCAGCACATCTCATCATAAAACAGGTCTAAGTAATTAGCCATGTGCAACTACGTCAGTTGAGATATCTTTATTATTTTAGAAAGAGGAGAAGATGCAGAGTGCTCCAGGAACCATATATTGTGAGATGTCTCGTGAAGGAGCACTTTGTCTATTTATGTCTTGAAGCTAATATGAGTTATTTCTCTCTCCCCTCTGGTACTCCTCTCTCCCCCTGTCTCATCATTAACAGTTCTGCTCCCATAACTCATCATAGTGATAAATGCCTCAGCCTCACCCCACCTCAGTCCAGCTTCTTCTCTGTTCTTCTGTCATTCCTTTGTTTCTGCGCAGTCCATTGTCTTTCTAATTCTTAGCCTTTCTCGGGTTCATACTGGTGAATTCAGCACCTGTAGGAAGATATTAATATCAAAGCCTGCCAAGCATTATCAGGATCTCCAGTTACTGCGATTGTTCAATAGAGCGTAATTTTACTCCTTTCCAAAGAAATAATGAAGAACAAGATCAAGATGATGAAAGAAAACTTCTTATATGGAGTGCTTAACAATTTAATGTGTCTTCTGGATCCTTTACAATTCTCATTCAGCTGTGATCGGAGCTCCACAATCGATCAAACTAGGCAGCTTTGTCTAATTATATTATTTGCTGTATTTATTAGTTCTAGGTCATGATGAAAGTACTGGCAACAGTCCTGGCCACCATGTGATGATGTACATTGGGTTTGGTGTGAGAGCTTTATGCAGTTTTTCCTTCTTTTTTCTTTCAAAGATGCATCTGTGACTGAGAAGGAGGATGTTTTTGGGCTAAACGGGCAGATTGAACACAAGCTGGCCTTCCTTCGAAAGCATGTGCCTCGGGACACCAACCTGCTGCTGATTGGTCACTCCATCGGTTGCTACATCATCTTGGAGATGATGAAGAGAGACCCAGAGCTAAAGGTATAAGCAACTGGATGAGAAAGCCACATAGTTGTTCCATGGACTATTAATGAAGCACACATCCTACTAGTTGCTGGATATGGTCTCACTTTTTAATGAATGCATTTTTGTAGTATATTAACATTAGATTATATGAATTGACATTTATTTTAGCATTAAGTTCCAAATCAGATACATTTATTTAGTTTATATATACAGGGGTGCACATAATGGTACGCAGGTGCAGATGCATGACCAAAATAAAAAATGTGCTGTGTAAATTAGGGATGTGCGCTACGACTAATTTGACAGTCGTTTAAACGGAAGTTTTGTATCCGACTAGTCGACTAGTCTAAAAGCTAGAAACTCCCCAAAAAATGGCAAAATAAAAAAAACTGTGCGTGTATAACAGCCTACACTTGAAATACTTAATCTTTGCATCACAAGGTCAAATCCCTCAATGAAATCTGCTAAAAACAGGTCACGGTTATGCCGTATGCTTGCCTCACGTTATCATCATTTAATTTTAGGCGGTAGTTAAACAGAAAATAAGGAAGAGCATAACTCAACATAAGAGGCGATTCTGCACTTAAAAAACGCGCTCAGCAGGAACTGAAGTCACAGGCATGCAGAGAGATAACTACAAGCAAGCAGACTGTTTCGAAAAGAGCCTGGAAACCCCGCACCACCACCGAAGTCGGTCTTCGTTTAGAGGAATAGACGGCGCGGATGGGATCGCGGACCTCAGCGGCGGGTTGTAGTGTATGACATGATTGACATTTACTGGCTTTGTCTTCAAGCTAACGCATAAGTGCCTGTATTGAATATGATTACGCATCGCTCCAGTGGAGTTATTGTAAGCCAATTTGACATTACACAGTTTACACAAAACTTTTCCGTTTCCTTCGAATTCAAAATAATCCCACACCTTGCTGGTTCTTCGCTGGTCATTTTGATCTCGCCGCAACTGACGAGAAGAAAAGGCATGCGACGTCTGAGGTAAAAATATAGTTTCCGCCCAGATACGCTTTTAAAAATATTTAAATATTTTGATATTTATTATTTTTCAAAAGTTTTATTTTAGCTTGTTGTTAAAATGTTTTAAATGTAACGTTAAAATTACGGGGTTTTTTTCTCTCTCGTTTAATCGACTATTGATTTCAGTGTAGACTAGCAGGAGCTGAACCGTTTAGTCGACTAACGTTAGTCCCGCACATCCCTAGTGTAAATAAGTTCAGACCACTCATTTGTGTAGCAACATGGTTGACTGCTGTTGATGCACAATTACCATTTTAGCTTGACAAACTGTAATACTGAATAAGATTTCTATTCAAACTGAAAGCATAAATTTAGGTTATCTGCTGCCATTTTCAAAACTCTTGAATGGGCAGCGCTAAACCCGGCAGCGCATATACTTACCGCCTGACAATGCGCCAAAATAAAAGCTTGCTGATTTTAAGTTTGAAAATGATAAAAATTCATTTAAAAAAAAGCAAGTATTAGCATTTTAAGTTTACTATAAAATAATTGTATTTTTATTTAATACTCCATTTTTATTTTAAAATATAATAGTATTATCACACTTTATTATTTTGTTTATTATTATTATTATTATTTTTAAACTAAATAAATAAAAGTGCAGTAATATTATTACAATAATTTTTTTTTATAGTTCTATTTAATGGGTCACACAATGTGTAGTGTGAGGACCAAACCAAATTTTGTTGGCTATTGCTACAAATATACCTGTGCGACTTATGACTGGTTTTGTGGTCCAAGGTCACATATTTGCTTATTTCTCATTTAACACTGACAGTGAATTGAAAAAAGTACCCCAATTCGTTGACTCACAACATCTTTCCAGTTTCAATACCTTGCCTAGAGACTATCTACTGATTCTCTCTGACTCTCCACTTAGAACAGTATGAATAACGGCTACAGTGCTGCTGTCTGCATAACCTCCGCAGACCACCTCAGCGATTTGCAACTTTGCCATTAGAGGACATGCCGCCAAAACATGGTCGCTGTATGAAAGTATGTAATGTGTGAAAGCAAAGCGAGACACTGCCAATCAGAAGCATAATAAGACACTTCTGTTCCCTTTCCTTGCTGTGTAAAAGGTCAGGAGATTAAATAACATGGAAAAGAACCTTGATTTTCTTTATCCCTCTGGGGTTTTCCTGCTCTAAGATGTGCTCTTTGTCATTTTTATTTTTAAGCACTTTCTCTACCCAGAAATCTTTTTTCTTTTTCTCTTTCAACCTTTTTTTTTAGTATTTCCTCTAACTAGAGGGGCATGTTTTCCTCCTGGCAAAGAAAAATGGATTTTAGCTTCATTAATGGGGCCAGTGCAGTTATGTACCACTTTTTGCAGTGCGATAAAAATATGTTCTGATACTTTTGGAGACAATCCACGTCCAAACCACTTTTAGGGATTTAGTTCAGAAACTTCAGTCGAAAAGCTGGTCCTAATCTCAATCTCACTCGTCGATTTTAAGGTCCTCTTTCATAATCTGTGAAAAATGTTTCATTCCAGGTCATTAAAACATTGCCAACCATGACCTTTTTGTTTACTCGTCTGAATCTGTTCTTTTCAAATCATGGCTAGTTAAATCCCTGTACGATGTAGGCAGATATGGCATGGCTCAGAGCAAACATGCACGAAGGAGAAAAAGATTTCCTTTTTCGTCCCAGATTGCAAGCTGCCAGGAAGCCAACCTGGCGATTATGCCTGGTAACATATGATGTGTGATAATCAGAAACTGTTACTATGAGCTCTAGATATTTATTTTGGAATGGAAGTGACCAGTCAGTTTAAATGATGGTAGGGGTTTCTTTAGTGCATTTCTGGAGGAGAATGTTTGCAGATTTCAGCCTCAGACCAGGAGCAGCATGAGGTAGGTTGGAAAACCTCCCTAAAACTAGAGGAAGAGGAGGAAAATGCTTTATGCCTTCATCCTGTAGCAACCATCTTGGACCATGTGGACCAGGAAGTTGATGTCATTCCTACATTTGTCTGCACAGGTGTATAGTAACAGCTGTTGCTTTGCGCTTTATTATTAATAGATAACGTTTCTCATGACAGTGAACTACTCTGATTGCAATCAAAAGTAGATTAAAGTGATAGGTCATCTCAAAAATGAAAATTCTGTTCCTCACCCACATGTTGTTCTAAATATGTATGACTTATGTTCTAATCTGTACGAGATGCATTCTATTGGAAAGCCGAAGGGATTCTTGGAGATGCTTGCTAGGAAGAATGCTTAACAAGTCCTGTCATTCTCTTCAGTGGACTGATGGCACGCTCAAGTTCCACTGACACTACAATGTGTCTTTCTTGTCCGGGACATGAGGATTTGGGTGTGTAGGTTAACTTGTGGGCGAGTGTGTGTTGCAGCGTTCTGGGTGGGCCTCCATTCGGGGAGCAGAGGTCACACCGACAGTCCTGAAGTATTGGTATGATTTCATACTTCACTCAAATAAAACATTGTTACAGTCACAGCGTGAGCCAAACACAAGCATAAACATTACAGCACATAGCCCTGGCTCAGATTACCCTCACAACATCTCCAGATTTTAAAGCTCCCAGACGTGACCACGGACTGTCCAGCCCATTGGACATGCAGTCACATGGTTGAGAAAACACTTACAGCGACATTTTTTGTTATTGTTCGTTCTGGGATGCAAGGGGCAGTGGTTTCCCTTGACCTGCTGGAGAGTAAGGGTCATGGTAGCTTGGCATCCTGGCTTGTCCTGGCGTTTTCATTCGTCTAAATAAAAGTGGCATAGGATTTCCTAGGGGTGGGCATTTATACCAGTAGACACGATTAACCGATAGAAATTTGTCAACCGGTAGAGATTGATGTGGTCACAAAAACGTATTGTTTGCACACGTTATTAAACATTGTGGTTTAAAAACAAGTGATTTTAAGCTGTTGAAATGCAGTCAGCAGCGAAAGAGAACTCATTTCGCTATATGTGCATGCTGTCTGAGAGACGGTTTCGGAGCGCTCTCAGAGAGACATGCACACATGAAGATGGTGCTCATAGAGTTATTTTTGACGCTCTATAGGCCTTGAAAGGTTAAATACACACACTTGAATGTGTTAAAATGCTCGTCTTTGTAAGTATCCTTGTAAACACAGTAATTCAGGTTTTGCTTTAAATGAAAGCAAACAGCTGAGAAAGAAGACAAATGTGTAACAGTATATTGGATCTGGGCAGCTCTTAAAGTGACAGCAGTCTAATATTCCTGTCTGTCATTCATGTTAATCAAACAACAAAAGAGAGAAATTCTCTCACTGCCCTTTGACTAAATCACTTTTGTAACTTTAATAAGAAGAAATATGTATTTAATTTACACAGTGAAAATGCAGTGCTTTTATGCATTTGATTTCTTATTTATTTGTTCAACTGTAGTGTTTTGTCCTGTGGCTTGTAAATAGTTTCTTATTCGTATTTAATCGCTGATTGTTTACTTGTCTTCAGTAAGCTTGAGATTTTTTTATATTTATTTTATTTTAGTCTAGTTTTAGTTTTTTTGTGATATTGACACCGGTGACAAGAATTATGAAATTGATATGGTATCAAAAATGTTGATATCATAAAGACCTTATTTAAAGCAAAAATAACTATATCATGATATATATTGTTTCCATGAAATAAAATTACTTATATCATGATATAAGATTTTGGTCATTGCCCACCCCTAGGATTTCCCTTATGCTTTCTCCTGGGACTTATGAGGAGTTGACCAGTGTTTTTTTTTTTTTTTTTTCCCAAAGAGGCACTTATAATTTAAGGTTGGCAGTGATGGGCCGCTGTCAGCTTCAGATGGGCCTTCCAGCAGTGTTCATTCCCACTCCTCTATCGAGCCTATTCCACTCTGGGGCCTGGCCGCAAGACTACGTTTGAAAGGAACGGGGCAGTGCTGACGTGAGTGGAGGCGGCCCTTGCAACACATTCCCATTGAGATACTCACTGTAAGTGGTTGAGTTGAAAGAGATGTGGTCTGGACTGCCATATGATCCATCATGCTGTCTGAAGCTCCAGTAGATCTGTGCATCATTAACATTCCTCCACTATCAGATCGCACCCTCACATCTCAGATCCATGGAAGTCAGATTGTGACGTTTAAACTCTCTTCGCCCCTTCTCCAGATGCAGAGAACTCCTTCCCCCTTCCTGACCTCAGCAGTACCAGAGAAGGAACCCGCTAGAAGTAGAAGCTTGCGTGTATGTGTGTGTATGTGTGTGTGTGTGTGTGTGTGTGTGTGTGACTGGCCGTCTGTCTCTCTGATTAAAGAGCCACTCCCAAAGACTCTGTCAGATTGTTCTGTGTTCTCTGTTACATTCCTGTGACCTCCAGGAAGAGGAACTGCTTCTTGTCAAAAGCACTACTTGCACATCAAAGATCACCTGCTCTGCACACACTCCCTCTTCTTCACCTTTCCCTCTCTTTTTCACTGCCGCTTATCCACTCTCTCTCTTTGTCTGACAACTGATGGGCATCAGGATGAGCAGTGCAATAGCAGATGAAAAGTATTATGTGAGAGGGTTGAATGCTTCCTGGAGCAGTATGTGGACTAGATGGTTTTGTATAGATTTATTAGTGGCCACTATCATTATAACTATTTCTCTTATTCATACTTAGCATCTGCATAGCAATGTGTTAACATCCACTTAGAACATCCTAGCAACAGGGTTGGGAACCACTGGTTTTGAACACTTTAGGAACTGTATAGTTGCACTCTGAAAATCACCCAAAACACCCTAGAAACTGCGCAGCAACAGAACATCTTAGCAGTGACTAGTCGTGGCCTAATGGTTAGAGAGTCGGACTTATAACCCGAAGGTTGCAGGTTCGAGTCTCAGGTCCGGCAGAAATTGTTGGTGGGGGGAGTGAGTAACCAGTGCTCTCTCCACCCTCAATACCACGACTGAGTTGAGACCCTTGAGCAATGCACAGAATGAGTCCACAAGGTGGTAC
Source organism: Onychostoma macrolepis (assembly GCF_012432095.1). Classification (NCBI taxonomy): domain Eukaryota; kingdom Metazoa; phylum Chordata; class Actinopteri; order Cypriniformes; family Cyprinidae; genus Onychostoma; species Onychostoma macrolepis. Next base: position 17,538,810 of record NC_081171.1, read on the forward strand.
TGCACGTGTCAAACTCGTTCATCCGAGAGTGAGTATAGGGCTTGTCCAAATAATAAAATGTAGAACACTTTGTTTTATTACCAAATTATACATAGTATCTAATTATCATTAATATTTAACTTGCACTGGAAAGGTTTCTGTGACATTTTGTGAGATCTCCAGATTTCCAGAACATGATGCACGATGGGATACACGAGCCACGAATACCACTCTGGAGTGGTATGGATAGTGTGGATTTAGTGGGCTTTAAAGGCACTGAGCTTTGGCATTTTTAAGACTTGGGACAGTCTTGCACACTGTTGTGTGCACGCACTTTCAAGTGACCAAGACTGCAAGTGAGGGTTTTTGGACAGACCCTTACTTTTGAAAGCTGTGCGGACATAGCTGTGCACGAGATAAAGTGGAATGTGAAAAAATAAGTATACCTGGACCTTTAGAACTCGCTAGCAACCGTACAGTAAGATGCTAGCAGCTTTGAACACACTATCAGCTGCATTGTAATGTGCTAACAGCTGCTTAGAACACGGCAGCAAACACATAGCGATGTGCTAACAATTGTTCAGAAAACATGAGCAACTGCATAGTAGAGTCTTGGCAACTACCCAGAACACCTAGCTTCATCAAGCACCGTTCACATTCACTCCAGAAAATGTAGTTTATAGTTGAGTACTTTGTATATTGAAGAAATTTGATGATTTCTTCACACACGTTAGCAGAGCAGCTAATTTAATCTCCACTCATTTGATAGTTTGTATTGTAATTGTTACGACAGAGGGACGCTGGATTGTGAATCTCTCATCCATTTGGGGTTTGATATCTTTTCCACTGACAGCAATATATATTTTTCAGTTCCTTAAGGCCCATTCAGACGATAAATTCAGCAGCAGCAGAACTTTGCCTGTTCGCCTGTTGCCGGGGCGTGATGAAACCAGCACTCTTTCAGGATTGCAGAACTAGCTGAGTTTGAAGTTTAGTGGTTTGAAGCTGAATAGATTGCATTTGGCACCGCTGACAAAGAATTGTGCTGGCTATCACATATTTTACACAAGAGAATTGAAGATATTGCACTGTTTAGTTTCATTGAAAAATACTTGGCTGCAACTGCAAAGGATTGTAGAGACAGATGAAGCACATCCACTCTGTCTTACTCACTGAATGAGTCTAGCTGCCTTCTACTCAATGGCCAAACAGAGGCAGGTGTTTCCTGTTTCTGGAAGTCTCTCTCTCCTCTCTGTTCCCTCCTTCCCTTGTCTCTCCTATCGATTTCATGATATAGTGAGAACACAGATATGTCATTTTTCATAGTTTGATAACTCTTAAGCATTGAAATTAAGGTATGTCATTTGTTATGATTAAAACTGCTCGCGTTGCTGTCATAAATATTATGTGTTGCATCTCAGTAAGTCACACATTGCTCTGCTGGTCTTTTTTTCCCTAAGTGTTGGTTACTTAACCAAAGTGTCAACTACTTTGACGGAAAGTAGATGGTTCTAGAGAAAGCAGAGTTTTCCTGACCAACATTTGTCTCTAAAATCTCTAAAATCCATCTGTACTTGTCATCCTCAGGTTGTGAAGGCGGTGATGCTCTTCCCCACGATTGAGCGCATGGCCTGTAGCCCTCAAGGCAAGGTCATGACCCCTGTGCTCTGCCGGCTGCGGTACGCCTTCTATTTGCCCATCTTCCTGCTCTCCCTCCTTCCAGAGAGGCTGAAGGTCAGCATAGTGCGTCTGGCTCTTAGGAATTTATATGCAGTGAACACCTCCATCATCCCAGCCACCGTCAGCCTGATCAATGTAGACTGTGCAGGTGAGGAAACGTTTTACTTTGTTGTTTCAATAGAACAAACTCCAGAAATCCTTTTTAATGTGTGTTGGGTGGTGTAATTTAATGAATAACCAATCTGTTTTTTTTTCTCAGTAGATAATTCATTAATTCTTTCATTCATTTATAAAAAATTTTATGGAAGTGTGTGTGTGTGTATATACACACACACACACACACACACACACACAATTTATATACATTTATGCCATTATATTTATTACACTTAAATGATAGCTAATAAGGTCAGATGTACACAAAAGTGCTGTATTTAAATGAATCAAATATTCTATTTTTTAATTATTGAATATGTGCACTAATATTTGACTTGTGTACAGTTTACACAAAATCTGTAAATTTAAATGAACAGTTATTTAAATCAATATTTACTCAGAATTGCTTATCAAAATTAAATATTGAGAGAATAAAAATACAATACTGGTAATTGTATGAACTTCAAATGGTCAGAAAAATGATTGACTGGTACAATAAATAACCAAATATTGGTTGTTTAATTGTCCTGGTTCTTCCAGCCTTTGTGTGTTTGTTTATTAAATGAATGAATTAATTAATTAATTTGTCAGCTACATAACAATGTAGAACTCGTTGTCAATGTAGAGCTTGTTTTAGCACATTTTAACACGTTTCCCATTTTGACACATTTATTTTATCACTTTAATCCATCTTCCGAAATGGATTTGGATTTTGGCCCTCTTAGTCACCAAAGTAAAATGTTGAAAAAGTACACAAGATACTGTTTAGGCCTTTACGTCACCATTTTGCCCTTGAGCAAGGCACTTTATATGGAGAACTATTCCTGTAATAAGTGTATTGTCTCATGTGTCAGACAAATGACAAAAGACTAATTATAATGTGTTTTTTGGCCCAGAAATATCAGCTGGCAGTGGTGATGATTTCTTGTTGTCAGGATGCATCTCAGCATGTGATAATCTAGTGCAGCATCTTTAATATTCCGCTAAAGTGTAGCTCTCACGCAACCTTTCTTTTCACCTCAGTGATGTCCCCTCACTTCTCCATTTCCATCTCTCTCAGTTTGGACTCTGCTCCAAAGATCTAATCCTCGTTTCAATGAGGTGCTGAAACCTTTCAAAAGTTCACATGCTGGCATCCCTCCAAACCCCGACTGCTCAGATGCGTTTCTCTCTCTTTTTATCGGACGATAAGAAGTATATCACTACTTCAAAGATGATTCGGCCGATTTAGTTCAAATAAAAAAGTCGAGGCCGAAGAGGGGGAAAACGCAAATAATATTTGAGTGGCAGCCAAGAGAGCGTTGTCTCACATTGTTTTGAATAAAGTTTTATTTATCATAACTCATATTTAATCTCCAGGGCTTTCGGTACATGAACTAATGGTGCAGATGAAGTGTTGTGAGTAGGAGTAATTAAGAGGCCTCTCCAGCGAGCGAACGGACTGCTAACGTAGTCTCTCTCTAGGTGAAAGGCTGAGTGTTTTCCCTGTCTGTCCTGGGAGGAGAGTGATGGATGTTGTGATGGCCGGAGAGTCTCTGCCAAAGAGGCCTCAGTAGAGCCCAGAGGCATTAGTGCGAGCTCCACTCTCTAGTCGCTCTGAAGAACCAGTTCTCTCGCCCTTCTTTTCTCCTTTTTTAATGCTGTCAGACAGTTCTACCTTTAGGTCCTTTTCTCTTTTTCTCTCCCTATGTTGTGGAGGGAGTTGGAGGTTTGCTCCTGACAGCGCTTGTAAGCATGCTTTTAATCATTAGCACTTCTCATGTAGTGTCAGTTTTTTTCATCTAAACAAAATGTTCAAGTGTTCAAACGTTCAACTTTTTTCCCTGTTGCTTATTAAATACCAACAAATGTTGAAATACTTTGCTGCGAGGAAGTTTAATCTCTTGCTATTCATTGAAAAGGCCAGGTGGTCCTGTATGTACACATGTGCATGCGTGCGTTTTGTACCATTGAGTGCTGGCCTGTGACTGCATACTAAAAGCTGCTCTGACTCTCTGTCTTGTATTACATCCGTAATTAATGGCGAGTTGACAGACTTAATTAAGAAAGCATGTTGCTATTAGCTGGAACTTCCTGGGCACATTTAAGGATTTATTTGCTCAGAAATCCTTTTCCTTGAAACTGAGAATGTTGATATTTTGATGTTAACTGCATGTGGAGCATGCATACAATGTCTGTCTTGCAGACATCAAGGTTCTGCATCTAGGAGCATAAACGTCAATGAGGCGTGCCTGCTTGCAAATCCGTAGGGAAGGCGGCTATGTAACGGTCTCTAATATGCTTTATCCTTTCAGTAGACTGCAACACTCCACACAGCTTCTGTTTTCACTCACCTAACCACTTATGCCAGTTCTCATGACATGTTTTTTATGATTGAACACTCTTGCACTTTTCTATCCAGGCTTCTGTTGGCCTAATTTATGAGAAACAAGAGATTTGACCCACCATCTTTGGAGACGCAGATTAAACTCCTCTGTCTTTAGTTCTTTTTGCTGTTCCGATCATAATTTGACTCACCTGGGAAAGCGGGAAAACAGAGCGTAGCGGCAAGTGGCTTCCTTTCCTGTTAGAGCGGAACAAAGTTAACGTCGACCTGATTTTAGAACCTAGAGGCTAAACTCCTGAACTTCTTATCTGCCACCTTACTTTTGAGTCATACTCACTTCCTCCTCCGGCCACCTGTTTCTGCTTGGAGAGTCGGCCAGTATGTGGAACACCTTTTTATTAGTAGAATTCTAACTGAACAAAACACAAAATCACTTGGCTGTTGATCAAGTATTGTTTCTTCCTGCAGTTTTTGTTCCTCACTGACGGTCAAAGCACAATGGGAACGTCTAGTGGAATGTTTTTTTTTTGTTTGTTTTTTTCCAGTGTGCCTCAAAATCTTATAAGGTTTGTTCACTCAAAATTGAAAATCCTGTCATCATTTACTCACCCCCATGTTGTTCCAAACCTGTATGACTTTAATTCTTTTGAGAAATTTCTCAGTGTGTTTTTGTCAATACAGTGCTATTTAATGTTCACCAAAACAGTTTGTTTACTAGCATTCTTGTTTTTTGTAGGATAAATAATGTCATACAGGTTTGGAATGACATGAAGGTGAGTTAATGACAGAATTTTTATTTTTGGGTGAACTGTCCCTATAAGCCTCTTGGCAGTATTTTGCATTAACAGACAAACAAAAATAGTACATAATTCGGCAACCATACCAAGAAGTATTCTTAAAACAATTTATTCACCATGTCCATGAAAGCTGTTCTAGTATTTGCCTGCACATCACCATTAGATGGAGCAGGACACAATAGAAAGATGCAGTGCTCAATGTGGTGCCAGGCCATCTTACTGTAACAGTTATGCAAAAACAAACAGGATCATCATTTGAATCTTACATTGATAAGACCTCTTTTGGATTGGAAATATCCATTTTTTTGTACACTTGTAAGCTTGTTGCATCTGTTTTCAGTGCTAGAGTTAAATTGCATTGTATTTGGTTAATTTTGAATATCCTGAGATTTCATGAAGAACTAAATGTCATCTGTTGTGTTATTGTCTGTTATAATCATAGATGGATATAAATTCCATCGTTTGGTGAAAGATACGAATAGATATGAAGAGAACATGATGTTTGATTTCATTATCTGTTGAAGGTTTGAAGGACTGAGGATTGTGACATGCATCAATTACTCCATTTGAAAATCATTATATAATACAATGGAGTGTCAGGATTTGATCATGTCGAAGCTGAATACATAGATTCCTGATTTTCCACACTTCGTAGAGGGCTGTGCTGCCTGATATTAAAGGTTTGTCATTTTATGACATTGTGTCCATGGGCTAGTCATTTATATTATTTTTATGTTATTATTTTACTTGAGATCCAAAAACCACATCTGCAACTCTTGTGTTAGCCCAGAGGGTAGTAAAAATCCCCTAAAAATGTGGATTTTTTTCCCTCATCCAGTATGTAACAACAGTCATTTTCTCATTGTGGTTTTTGATATATGGCTGAACGGTTGACCTTCCCTAATAATAGAGCCATGCTGAAATTATAGTTTGTCTAGAAGTAGTTAGTACAGTAGTTATAGTTAATTTCACAGCTTGGTCATCAGGTGTGATATATCATGAAAAAGGGAAACACAAGCCACCCCAAACGGCCAAATAGGAATATCCTGTTCATTAGAGGTATGAATGAAAAAGTGATGACAGATGATAATGCAAGGTTTGTTTATTAACGTAACTCTCCTAAATTTCTGCTCTATGTGACTTTACTTGAGGTGCAATGGATCACGGCCACCCACCTTGTGCTCTTTTTAAAGTAACGAAAATGAAACCTGTATTGTATTTCGGTTGATGTGGCTTTCTATTACGACATGTGTTATTGAATTGGAAAGGAGAAAATAATTGTCACATTCGCTTAGCTCTTTTAAAGGCAAATAGAATAAAGAGAAGCACATTGTGATTCTGTGGTCCATGTAAACGGTGGAGAAACTGGAGAATATGCTGTACTTTCTGTGTCCGTGTACTTCAGACAATTGTGCTGTCATGAACTTGAAATTGTCTTGTTTGTGTTACTAATGCAAAGTGACTGCAGGAAAGAAGTAAATAGATGGTTTTAGAACCAATAACGGAGTGTGTGGTGTAAAATAAATATCAACAGGACAATTTAAAACGAATGCAAGGAGTAAAAAGGCACATTAGGCACAGTGGAAGAAGAAAACTTTTTGTTCCCATCTGTATGTTGAACTGAACAGGATGAAACATTTAAAAGCTTTTGTTTGTTTGTGAGGCTCCTTCTGCTCCTTGAATCACTACAGTGTTTTACAGTTGATTTGCTTGTATAAAACTATGAAGATTAGATGTTTACTTTGATTAGTAGTTGAAAATTTGGCTCAGTTATGAATTATAATCAGCTTGATCACTTTCACTGTGCATATGGTTAGTTGACATGGCGATTTCAACAGAAATTTACTATTTAATTATTTAAAACTAATATTAACTGAAAATCTTGATGTTGATGTAGAAAGTCCGCATTGAACACGTTATGTTCAAAAACCCATCTTGTTTTTGTGCATTGCCACATGGATGCACCCATGGCAGGACGCTCATAGGAGACAATGAAATATCGCCACGTGTTTGTCTGTTTGCGTCTTGTGTGTCTGTGTCTCCTTTTTTTTTGCGCACGTATTCCTCATTTCTACCTCTCCAGTCAGTTGTTAACTAGGTGCATGTGTGAGGATGTGTAAAATTGACTGGAATGCTGTGCCCTGCCAAACCCCCCAGCCCGATACCCCCCTGGAGATAAGTGAGATAGAACAGGGGATGTCTCGCAGATCACTGCCCCAAGACTGGCACACCCTTCTCCCTCTTTTTTCCCTTACCTTCTCCAAGATGGGTCATTCATGGGATTTTCCTCCAAGTCCTAGCCCTACCGTTTGCATTACCTGCATAAAGTTTGTTCTTTGAAATTGGGCTTAAATTTAAACAACAATTTCATTTAAATAATCAACTCCAAATATTTTGCAGTGGACCCCCCTGGTAAAAAAAAAAAAAGTGTTTTTTTGTGTTTTGTTTTGTGTCCCCACCCCCCCCCCCAATAAAAGGGCTGTAACATTTATGAAATTTGGTCTGATGATTATTTGTCATAGAAATAATTTCACAGGGCTGAGAAATATTATTTTACAATTCTAAATATTAAATAATACAATTTCTTAATCATGTTTAAATTAGTTTAATTCCACTCTCCATTTGCACTCTTGTTTTTTATAATCTGCCCACCTGAATATTAATAAAATAAAGAATACTTTTATTTATTTGTTTGTTTGTTTGTTTATTCATCACAAATAGTATACAACATTTCTGTCTTAACTTATTTTCTGTATTTTCAACCATCCATCCTTTTTCTTAATTTCTTTCTTTCTTTCTTTCTTTTTCACAAATAATATGCAATGTTTCTGTCTTATTTTATGTATTTTCAACCATCCAGTCTTCATTAAAAATAAATGGTCACACTTTATTTTAAGGTCCAGTTCTCACTATTAATAAACCATTAACTACGACTTTTGCCTCAATAAACTTCTAATTTGCTGCTTATTAATAGTTAGTTAAGTTTAGGTATTGGGTATGATTAGGGAAATAGAATATGGTCATGTAGAATAAATGCTTTATAAGTACTAATAAACAGCCAATATGTTATTAATAGGCATGCTAATTAGCAACTAATAGTACGAATTGGTCCCTATACTAAAGTGCCACCAAATAAATAAATACCTTTAAGTTTGAGAATTAAAAATATAAGGTGAATCAAACTCTTAAAGTACCAGAAATGTGTTCTTATTTAAATATATGTAATTGAGATTTAAACTGCACAGTGATTATAGTTATCGCAGATTAGCATGATTTGGTTGAATAACTGCAACAAGCTGATTATTTGCCTACAGTCAAAGCTTCTTGTATTTGAATCATGGGGTAAATTAGTGGAAACGCAGTGAACTTTACTCTTCTGTAAACCCTCTAGTTTAAACATCCTCTGATCCAGTTTACCTCAGTGGGTGGAGATGTTGTTTGTGATGTGTTTAGCGTAATAAAATTAGATATCTTAGTGAATGTTCAATGAGTTCATTGTGTTCTATGGTAAATATTTGTTTGCATCTCATCTCAAATGACTTATGTCTCCCTTTAGCACACATTAAAATGCAAAGGAAAGCTTACATGTAACTTTAACATTTATTTAGAAGCAAACAGCAGCCAACCCAAACACATAAGTGACTCAGAAATCTCTCTGATGCTGGGAATAAAGGACACATTCTGCCATGAGTCTCTCTCACTCAGTTCTTTAAAATATGGCTGGCACACTCTGTTTTGGCTCCAAGCTTTGATATTCTAGTCTACAGATGGTTCATTCCCTCTGTCTATCTATGGATGGATTATTGTCCACCAGGTGGAAAATTGTTAATAATGTAGTGGCAGCAGCTCACCTCATTCGGTATCATACAGTACTGTCAGAGTATGGACTCTGCTTTTATGTAACTTCTTGATCAATATTAAAGTATGTTCTTTATGCATGTATGTGACCTATGACATCAGCTTTTGTCACTGTTGTTCAGCATTTCCATGCCTCATGGGACGGTAAAGTTTTGGCAGAAGCAGTATGTGATCTGGGTATTTTCATTCTTTTATGAATATTTTGGATTTCGACTTAATAGTAATTTAATGCACTGTGTTTTTTTTGCATACTATTTAGTAGGGAAACCTAGTTTTCAGACCTAGGATTCTTTTTGAAACCACCACTAATGAAATGTGGAAAACCCCTTAGTTTTCTGCACAGAAGGCTTTCATTCAGTTTTCCCCATTTCCAAAAATCATTTCCTCTGTAAAATATAGTGCTGAATTAAACTCTGAAGGAGCAAACCTTAAGAATGAACTTTCTAATGAAACATGGAGTAACTTTTAATTTTTTTTAAACATTTTTTTCCATGTTTTTCTGCATTGAGAAAGGGATAAAATTGATTACTCTCCTTTCGTTCCTCCTTTTTAGTATGTAGCTCTCAGTCTTGTGAAATGTGTTAACAGTGCTGGATGATATAGTACGCAGGCCATGATTAATATTATAGCGTTAAAGCCGTGCGGATGTGTGATCATACCCACACTTCCTCTTCACTCAGTGGAAGCAAGTCATTTGAGGCGTTTTTTCCTTACACACACACAACACACATGCTTTCTTCATGTACCCACGCGCACACACACACACACACACACATGTACGCACTTCCTCCACAGTCTGAGGCTGAACAATCATCACTGTGAGGAATGTCCTGATGAGAAAGGATATTAACACATCTCTTGGCCAAACGTTTAGTCTGCACGAGATCAGGATCAGTCTCTCTGAATAGCTGCCAAGGTCATCAAGGTCAAGCAGCTTGTATTTGCTCATGAATCTTAAGATTTTGAGCAGGGATATGTGTGTGTGAAAGTCCTCTGTGATGTTCAGACTGCCGAGTGTGGAGCAGTTTTATTTAACTAACTAAAAGTAGCAATGCTACTAATTTAACTTCCATTTTTAGCAGCATGACAGTAGTTCTGCTGATTAAAAAAAAAAAGTAGTTTCTCTCTCTCTCTCTCTCTCTCTCTCTATATATATATATATATATATATATATATATATATATATATATATATATATATATACATATACATATACACTGTGTATGTGTGTTTATTAGTGCTGTCAAACGATTAATCGCGATTAATCGCATCAAAATAAAGGTTTTTGTTTACATAATATATGTGTGTGTTCTGATTATATTTATTATGTGTATATATAAAGACACACACATACAGTATATATTTTGAAAATATTTACATGTATATATTTATATTCATATAAATTATATCATATATTTAATATATAAACGGAACATATTTTTATTAAATATATACATGCATGTGTGTGTATTTATGTAAGGAATAATTGACGACGGGCCGTTGAATTATTAGAAAAATACTGCACAACCTTCGCTCGGGTGTGCATTAATTCAATGGACCGAAGTCAATTATTCCGCTTATGCTAAGGTTGCCACACCTCAAGACATCGATCAGATGATATATTTCAAGGCATTCGTCCAGTATTTCTACTTAAATCGCTATTGTGAGTAGGATTAATTTCTTCGCATCTCATCCAACGTCCATCTAAAATCGTCAAAGTAGTGCTCACAACATTAACGCTTATGTTAAAGTGTGTGCAAACTGTGTGTGCGTCTGTGAGGGAGAGATAGCTTTTCGTACATAATAAAACATAATTTTGTGGCAAAAACATGGACATGATCTGTCGTTTTTATCCTTTTGTTTACTGTACTTATTTGTTTGGCCAGCGTCATTGTAGGTTTTGGTTATTTTGCTGTTGTAAGACTTTTGAAATAACAGAAATCATTTGGCAAAGTGATATGGTCATGTAATGTGGTCAAGAGCTGCCTGGAACTACGTTCGTCGAGCGTTTCCCTGAAAATAATTGCACACCTTAGAACGTTCGTCAGCCAATCAGATTCACGCATTCAACGGCCCCATAGTATAAATATACACAGTACAAACACATATATTATGTAAAGACTTTTATTTTGGATGCAATTTTAATCGTTTGACAGCACTAATGGCCAATATTATTTTTTTTCAAGGTTTGAATGAATGAATATATAGAGTGACAGAAATATATATAAGCTAATATTTCTATGTACTTCTCCTGACTCCTGCTTTAATAATATTAAAATGCAAAAAAGACATAAGTAATGTGTATTCCGCAACTAACTGTATGAAATATTCACAAACGACACAAATCATTTCAGCACACAGAATCTAAACGTGAAAACAATGACATCATTGCACACCATTAAACTGTTAGTAGGAGTGTACATCCAGTAAATGTGAACGGGAACAGATGTAATCCTCATGATCTGGTTGCTGTTTCCATGTTTGTACGAGCCCTGGCCTTTGAGGTTGTGGCAGTGTTTTCTGGATGTGTGTTTAATTTTGATACTCTTCATTTAGTAATCCCGCAGAGGCTGATGTGTTATGCAAATGTTTACTAAGTTATGTTTGCACTACCTGATTTATTACAGTTTTGTAACATGCTAATCTACTTGTTTGTCTCTGTTGTTGTCTCTGCAGCCAACGGTATGTACATGGGAAGCCAAGAAATGAGACTGGTTGTAGAAAGAGACAACGCAACTGTACGTCAACACCTCAGCAAGGTAATGATCACACAACATTTGAACAGCAAATATGAGTGATATAAATAAAATACAATAAAAACACTAATTCTAAATTAGCCTTTGTTTGGAATAACAATATATTTTGAAGATATCTTTTAAATTGAACTGGTTTCTTCACGTAGGAAGGAAGAAACAATATTTGAAATGTTGTTGACAGTATAGAAATAACTGTCAAAATTTATCAATCGACTATAAACAAACTCTAAACATTCTTGAACTGATGTGTCTAATACAAGAACATCTGTATCCTTGAGTGCATTACATGTGATGTTGCATTAGACTATCACTGTCTCTACAAGGCAAACAAGTGTGGTCTCTTTATTAATCAATGTACACATCCAGTGTCACTTCTGGAAATACATTAAAATGTGCATTATGTTTAACATAAATAAATATTAGAATTAGGTAGGGATAGCAAACTCTGTAGCTAATATTGGCCAGTAATACTATTTTATACTATTTTGTCTGAATAAATACAATTAAAAGACTAAAAGCAGTGAATTTAGGCATCATAATGTACAGTATGAAAATGGATATTTATTTTGAGATTTGCTAAAGATGACATTTATTATTTGTTTTAAAAAATGATCTTAAAGTGAGCGTTGCATGACTGCAACGGGAAATCTAAATGTAAAATAGTGGAATGCACAATTAAATATGGAAAATTGTTATTGATTTAAAAAAACAACTCTAATAAAAGCTAATAATCGATATGTTGTGTTGTGCATCCCTAAAATTATGTGTCTCATTAACTATAATTGCAATTTTTTGTTTTTGTTAAAGTCGAGGTTTTTGTTAATATTTTAGGCCATTTTTCTTAGTTTGTGGCCGAAATGTTTATGCATAACTAGATGATGACTGTCATAAATTCAACACATCATAAAACTTGCCAACAGCGTTGTTCCCCATGCACGGGTATTTGTTTTTACTGAAACAATGAGATGACGCAGCTTTCCTTAATTTCCTACATATTAGTGGTGCTGATCAAAGAGATTTGGGAAGCCTCTAAACATGTTAGACGCAGATGAAGCCCACGCTGACTCACCCTCAGAGAGCTGATAACCAGTCAAACAACATCAGATCTCAAAGCATGTTCCTCCAACCCACCCTTCCGTTTTCTCAACGGATGCATGGGCGGAAGAACCATATGTACCTTTCAATACCATGGTGTGATGCAAAGCAGAGGCTGCGTACATATGCAGAGGGAGGAGGACGGGGCTGCTGATGGTCTATATCTGTCATCAGTTAAATAGGTGGTATCTTCACTGCTCTTAAGAGTCGCATACTCGAGACCTGCGTCTTATGTTACACATAGCACCCAGAAATTCCTTGTCAAAGCTTCAGAAAATCCCTTGAGCCTGGAAACCGGTCGAATTTTTCCCGGTCTGATCTGTGCATCCCACCCATAACTCCACGGAGGAAGGAAGCTCTTCCATTTCTCTGACAACCATTGTCTGTATGGGTGTCAGAGTATGTGGCGTTCTTTGGTATCGGCTTCGCAGTCCGTCTTGCTTGCCAATAGCGATGCTAGAATAATTTTCTTCCGAAAAAGCTGAAGGTGAAGACAGGAGGTCATATGTTTAAACCCCTCTCAGCCTTAAACCACATGCATCTGACTCCTCTATTAGATTTATGGGCTGTGGTGAAATCGATCAGGCCGACAGATGTAGAACCCATCACGATTAACTGGTACAGTCGGCAAAGGCCAAACATTATGCAGTTTGTCAGAGAAATCATGCAAAGCAGTTGACAAGAGAATTTGATCTTTCTATTGTGTACGGCTCTCGAGGTCTCACCAATAAATAGCCTTTAGAAATCTGCACGGGTGGTTTTTCCTTTCGCATTGATGTTATTGGCACCGTTCGGCCGAGGTTACGGCAGCCTGACTGAAGGAAATACCCTTCAAGTGTCCACACTGGCGTCCGAGGGGACGTGGTGGACGTAGTGGATTTAATGTCAATCTTTCTTAAATTTTGTTTTATTGAAACACAATCTTGATTGTTTTCCCATTTGGATCCTCTGTGAAGTTCTCAGTGTGCCTCGCCTTTGTTAAAGACTTTCTATATGATTTATTAAGTTATTCTGCTTTATAGGTTTATGGCACATGATGAATTTTATCTGCCAAAGATGTGACTGATTATATCTTGACTAGAGCTGTCAATTTATTGCCTTATTTTTGTACAAATAATGATATGTGGTCCTGAATCACAAAACCAGTCATAAGTAGCATGGCTATATTTGTAGCAATAGCCAAAAATACATTGTATAGACCAAAATTATCGAATTTTTCTTTTATGCCAAAAATTGTTAGGATATTAATATTTTGTAATTTTCCTACTGTAAATATATTAAAACTTACTTTTTGATTAGTAATATGCATTGCTAAGAACTTCATTTGGACAACTTTCTCAATTTTCTCAATATTTAGATTTTTTTGCACCCTCAGATTCCAGATTTTCAAATAGTTGTATCTCAGCCAAATATTGTCCGATCATAACAAACCATACATCAATGGAAAGCTTATTTATTCGGCCTTTAGTCGATGTATAAATCTCGATATTGAAAATTTGACCCTAATGACTGGTTTTGTGGTCCAAGGGTCACACATAAAAACTCTCAAGTCCCCTGATTTAAAAAAATAAAATAAAAATGATCAATTAAAGAAATTATCTTTTATATTGAGGCTTTTCTCAACAAATATTGATTTATGCAATTATTTGTGATTAGTGTATAATATAATTTATTTCAATAAATGTTTGAATTGACATCCATAGTTTAAACTCTTTTTCATTCATAATTTGATATTTCTAGTTACTTCTGACATCTTGAGGTTTGCTGAGGAATATGAAGGAGCAGCATACTGCAGACTCCAGTGGTGGTCTAAGTTCCTATGTAAATCAAAGGGGAGGGCTGCTACTTTTGTTATTCTAACATCACAGATTGTGCCTTTAAAATGAAAGATGAGGTTTTTATCAAGCAGTGACATAAAGGTACTAGCTCTCGCTAAAGTGGCTGTCAGAAAAACAGAAAAGCCTTACAATGTATTTATTGTTTTAGTTCTGCTCTTGTCATGATACATGGCCATAGTGGTGAATCCCACGTACAGTATGAGAGCAAACCTAAATCATGTTAATGTCTTAATCGGCTCTGCTGATTTTGTTTTCTTCTGTCAGCTTATTTTTTACTATGGAGCCACGGATCACTGGTGCCCAGTGCAGTATTACCATGATATCAGAAAAGACTTCCCTGAAGGGGACATTCGTCTGTGTGAGAGGGGCATCCGGCATGCATTTGTCCTGGATGCAGGGGAGGAAATGGCTAACATGACGGCAGAGTGGATCTTTGATGACTTGAGGACGCTCTGACTGCCACATTAACATTTTATTCCCTTTTAATGTCTACCAGCCAAATATTCTAACTGTGCCCCCTGTGTGAGTTTTTTTAATGCGACCAGTATTTTAGCACGTATTACCTATTTCCATGGCAAAGCATCAAGCTTGTCACAAAACACTTCACAATGGTGCTGTATATGACTGATGTATTGGTGTATGGCATTTAATTTGTCAAATATTCATGATTGTAAAATATCTGATGTTTTGATTCTCAAATATGTGTATGTAAATGTATTTTGTCCCACAACTATGTGGTGCATTGCTTTAGTTTACTTCAAGAGTCTCTAATTTCTGTCAAGTGGACATTGTAATTGTCTGTTTGTGATATTTATGGGAATGATTTGTAAACACACAAATGTGCAGTTGGGTGTGGAGCAAGACAAGTCAATTAATTAATTTATTTTAGTGGAAACTTGACTTAACCAGACAGCTCACATGAGAAGAAAATTCGGTAACACTTTAGAATAGGGAACACTTATTCACTATTAACTACGACATTTCCCTCAATAAATTCCTAATTTGCTGCTTATTAAAAGTTAGTAAGGTAGTTGTTAAGTTTAGATATTGGGTAGGATTAGGGATGTAGAATAAGGTCATATAGAATAAGGCATTAATATGTGCAATTAATATATTAATTAGTACTAATATATGGCTAACATTTTAGTAATATGCATGCTAATAAGCAACTAGTTAAGAGACCCTAAAATAAAGTGTTACCGAAAATTCTTATATATGATGACCTAGCATGAAGATATTGTCCTCTTGATGGGAAATTGAAATGATTATTCAATAACATCAGAAGGTTAAAAAACAATACATATTAAAAACTACACAGAATGATTTAGACTGCAAAAGATTAAAACATTGTTAATAAACACATTTGCAGTTGAAATGTATCATTTGTACTTCTATGTATTGCTGCTATATTAATTTAATACAGTTAAATGACAAATTACAGTGTTGATTGCAATGTATAAAATATTTTAAATATTTAGTATGTAAAGAAGTGTTGCTTTAATATTTATTTCACATTGTATATCACACTTGTATGATTGTTTTAGGTTTTTCAGTTAAATGTTTTACACAGAACATGTTACATGTGATTTGATTTCTGTCTGAAGAGAAATTGTATTATTATGGCAGGAAATGCCTGTTCTAGCACGGGTCAAATGCGGGCCTGTCAGCAACGACCTGGGACCTTGTAGAACCACAAAATTATGAATTTTAATGAAGCTCAGGCTAACCCTCATTTAAGGCTGGAAAATTGTGCATATTTGAGCTTTCTCCATATGAATGAACCTCAACATTAGCCCTGGATCATTTTTATTTTCCAGACGGCATCAGCAGGACTCTGGAATAGTGTTTTACCTGTAAAGCTGCTATTCTATTAGTTTGAGATCTATTTGGATTCTTTAGGCCCCAACTTGGCTCCTGACACCTCCCAAGAGTTTGCTTTATGGTGAATGGAGGAGCCAAAGCGGGACCCCTTATAAGAAAAGCCGGCTGTAGGTTTGTTCTCTGCTTGCATGGTTTTGTGGGGGTTACCAAGTGAAATGTTTTGACAGTTTACCTCAACAACCCAGGGACCAGTAATATTATTCAGTCCTCTAACCACCTCAGTTTATTGTATTGAAACATCAAAACTCTTATATTTTACTCTGATGCTCAAAGTGACTTGATCTGATATTCCTGACCATAAAGGAACAGTTCACCCAACAATGCATGCGACTTCCTTTATATTTGGGACACATACCCTGTTCCAAATTTGACCATATAATGAAAACGAACAAGAACTGTGACTGTCAAGCTCCAAAATGACAAGAAAGCACCATAAAAATTGTCTTATACCAAAATTTTGATCATTATTTAAAAAAAATAAAAGGCGTGAGATTCACCACTTTCCCCGCTGCATTCCTGAGAGAAGTGGTGTTGTCCAATTCCTGAACAAATTATTCTTTTGAGTCAGATCTTTTCAACAAATCATTTGAATGATTTGTTTACAAATCAGATCCTCGGGTTCTCAAGTTCAACTCATTGTCTCAACCTTGTTGAAACGATTAACAGCCCATTGATACGAGTCAATAACAAAATTTCAGTCTGCTTCGAAAGATTTAGAATATAGTGCATGAGTCATTTGGACCACTTTTGTGATACTTTTAGGGTCTGTTTACAGAGATGCATTTTTGCATTTAAAAATAGGATCCAACTGCAGAGGCGCAGCATTTTTTGCTGCAACTTTTAACTTGACGTCAAGAAGTAGTGAGGTGCGACTCGGTGTCAAAGACTCGCACATGTTAAAAACAATTACAGATATTAAATCTAAAAAGCAATACAGTGAAACAAAGTAGTGTTCTGAACTGTTTTTTCAGCATTGTACATGATTATTGGAGTTTTATGCATCACTTGTCGTTTCTTTGTAATTATTTGTGTAACTTGAGTGAAAATGGTTTCTACACCAGCTTTTTCAGCGTGTGAACCTGCCCTCGTTGTGCTTTTTTTTTTCTTTTTTTGATCATTTTGGAGCATAACAGCACAAGTACTTTCAGTATATGTCAAAACTTGGCTATTCTTCAGAAATTCACTTGAGGGTCATTAAATGATGACAGAATTTTCATTATTTAGAAATGGGGGACAGGCTTTGGTACAACACCACACAGATCCTCAACAAGCGTCGTCACATGGCCCTTCCACACCAACTTGTTTAGTTTATTTGAAATCTGTCTTCTTCAGTACCAGGACGTCCTGTAGGTGGACTGCTCCGGCAGTGATTGGCACATCCGAGCGGCTCAGCAAACGGAGAATAAATATTTCCAGCTGATCCATTTCCCCTTCTCTCTGAGAGTCGGGACTCTCCGTGTAAGCCCAGGTCTCTTTAATCTTCCTTTCCAGGCTTCTCAAAAAGAATGACAAAGCCCCTTAATTTGCTTATCCTTGATTTAAACCAGGAGGCAGGGCTAGTTCATAGAAGGAAATGGAGTAATCCTGCCCGGGTGGATTGAATTGTGGCAAAGCAAACAAGCTTTACTGTTTTACGTCTCCAGAGTGGTTTGGGTTCTCTTGTGGTGATGAAGAATCGTTCCAGAGATATTCTGGTATTTTCCTGCCAAATATCATCTGTAATAGATCATTTTCTTTTCCCCTGGTTTTTGTTATGTTTTGTTTTGACATGGCAATAGTTACTCTTTGTTTCCCTCCTCTCAATTTTGTACCAACTTAACATCATCTGATACGCTCTGATCCAGGGATAAAATTGAAATAGATCTTTTCTACTATATGTAAGTCTACTGTATTTGGTGTTGTTGTGAGATTTGTCTTCCAAAAAAGTCTTTTTTTATTACAGCATCACAGATACTGTGGCCACTTCCTATGCATATAGTATGTAATTCAGGTCCCACATTCTCCTACAATGACACAAACTGTGAGTGTCGGAAAAGCGAACAGTGCATCCCATCCCACAAGCCTGTTCTCACGGGAGTATTGAAAATGTTTTTCAGGTTGTGTAACTTACAGAGAGCCAGAATTGTCCCCCACGGTGGCCCATCACTGCTATTGATTCGGTTTAAGGGAATTAGATCAGTTTAAATGCAGTATTTACATTAACATTAACAGTGTGTAATAGTGGAATCATATGCTTAAAGAAGAAGCGAAGTGAAATACAATGAGCAGAAATGTATGAAAATCTTAATGGGAAAAACACACTAAAAGACAAGCCGGCCAACGCTGAGTTTGATGCAGTGACCTGCCTTTGCATTCAGCTATATTAAAGTGCTGATAACCACGTGCATGAAACCAGAATGCTTCAGTTACTGCTTTATGAGTCTTTAGTATTTTGTGGGTGCTAGTTTCATAATTAAGTTCGATGTATTGCATTGCATATCGTACATTCAGAAGGGACGCATGAAACAGGTGTGAAAAATTTGGCAAGCTGATTCGCAGTTCTGGAAAAGCTTTGTAAAATAATAAATGCCCAAATGTTTCGGAAAGAACGTGTATTTCATTATATGGTTCTAGTTTAAGTGCAAACTAAAATGTATCCTATTAGAAAACTGTTATGAATGCATGCGATCCTACAGTTTAATTTTTTTCTATTATTGTCTTAAAAAATTGCATTAATACCCTCTCTCAAATGTTAAGCCTTCATTTCAAAAATTAAAGATTCAGGCCAGTAGTACTACAGAATCAGACTGTATTTGTCCCAAACGTCAAGAAAACATTTGGATGACAGCCTCATCATTTCCTCCATGCATCTCAAAATGTCTATCAACTTTTTGACCTGAATGAGAATTTATATGACCAAAGTGGCTTTCAGGAAAAGACATCTGGACAGATGTCAAAGTCTGGACACTACAGTGCTGTTTTTGGTCTCAATTGTGACTGCGACATGATTCAATAAAAAAGAAACAAGCGTGTTTAAAAAGATCCTTCCTCTCTTAAAGAAAAACTGTATCCCCTCTTGTCATGGACTCCAGGCAGTTGTTCAAATATTTGGGGGTCAGCATTCATTTAAAACCATCTGAGAAATGGACTTGGTTAGGGGCCACCTATTTTCTGTCCCTAATAATTGTTTGATATAGTGTATTATTGCAGTATCTGTAGACTCAACAAAGGAAATATTAGCGACCTTGATTCAGATTAGTTATGCTATCCATCAAAAACAGATTAACAGACGGCATTTGAATAAGTTATCTCTGTTACTCCTTTTTAAATATTGGAGGTATTGTAATAAAAGTGACTGATGATCCATCTCCTCCAGTTGCTCTCACATTTTAACCTTCTCTGGACATGCGCTCAATGGCAGGGCACAAAGTCATTCTTTTTTTTTTTTTAAATCCTCCACGGTGACCCTCCGCTCACATTAGTGTTTCCTGGAGTTCAGCACACAATGCCGCACAGCTCCCCTACCAGCGCCGGACAATACCGTATCCCCCTCTTCACCCGGTGTTGTATGGAATTTAGAATCACCTGGAAACTTCCTGAATACTTGCTGGCAAAAAAATGAGACAAAATACAAACCCAATAATGATTCCGGAACCGTGGGTGAGTCAGACAGTCACCGAGGGTTCACTTTCATGTGGATGTCTGGGAAAGAAGATTTGCTGCGGGAGTGCGGGAGTGTTTTTTTCTTTCCATCAATACACTTTTTTTTTTTTTTTTTTTAAATAAAATCATCTGTACAACAAATGACAGGGAAGAAGAGAGAAAAGATGCTAAGTGTGTTTACATTTTGTTTTTAAATTTCAATTCGTTTTTTTATATATTTATTTCATACATATACTAATAAACAATATATCCAAAAAAAAGAAAAGAAAGCAATATATTGCAGATAATTTACATTTGAATTATGTACACTTCCTTATCTAACAGTATACATACTCCCACATACACAGTGCATTTACAATAAAAAGTCAATAACAAAAAAAGACATTCTCCCATTTTTTGTAGTATAAAATGATCATTTTCGTAGCCAGATAAATACACTAAATGCATTAAATTAAGAAAAGCGCTTTGACATGTGTACAATAATTTACACTTATATTTTAACCCTTTGCTCTAATAAAACAAATCCGTCACGGCTTTATGATTCCCTCCATATTTCTTTAAGCAACATATATTTTACCAGCTTAGGTACAGTAAAGTAAAACAGATGTCGGTGAAGGTAAGTTAACATTGCTTAGCACTGATCAGCATGTATATTCGAGGGGTGCCAAACCCCTTAACTGAACCATGACAATCCTGCAGGCTTTGCATTCATTTCTCTGAGAGCACTTGGCATAGTAAATTGAAACTCCTTCTCTACTAAATGTCTCCTGAGGCTTTTCACTTTAGTCAAATGGCGAGGCACAACTGAGGTAACCCATGCAGCGCTTAAGCTGATAACCTCCAGACCTCTAAACAACAGACGAGGCAACGGCACTCTTTGTGCCTCTTTATCTCCTTGAACCAAAGATGGCGTCCCCTAATGTTATTCTTTTCCAGCTAGGTGTGGTATCATGATCGTGTCAATATTGAAATAAAGGCTGCTTATAAAAAGAATCAGATTGTTTGGAGAAACTGCCTTGAGAGGAATTAGATTAAGGAGCAAGCACATACGATTGGAATTGTTCACAATGAGAGGAGATAAAGACCTCGGGAGAGGGATATTGTTTGAACTATCCTTGTCTGGCCAAATGAAATTAATATGTTTGAAATAGATGTTGAAGATCTCATTTTTGCTTTATCTTTCCCAGTTCAGTCCTGCAGAACAAGATTTTACCTCAGAACAAAAACAGCTCTGCACAATCTGAATGGGAAATCGAGAAATACTGTGAGAGATGCAACTGTTTTCAGCTTCATTTTAAATGGTAAATTGAATTTACCTCTGTAAAAGTACTTACAAACAATCAAAACAACAAGCTTATAAACTAACGTACGACAGTAATGTACCGTAAAACCACACAGGAAGTTTTCTTCAGATTTCGTGCCATTATATTGTTCTGAACTGCACAGATGCTCTGGCTAATTTTTCTGTGGTCTGTTGATTTAGGAATGTAACTTTCATACTGCCACCGTGGACAATTTGGGTGATTATCATTCCCATACAATGAGACCAACATTGATTGAGGGGAATTACCATGGAGAAATGTCAAAAAAAGAAAAACAATTGCTGTTATGAATTAAAAATCTGCTTTGTATTTCTTCATAGAGGAAACAGTTGATGTTATATAAACAGTAAGCAGGCAAATATTTCTGCTCTGACACTGAGATTAATGAACGCTAGAAGCTTATTTTCATTTTGTTCTTGTGGCTTGATGTCTAAAATCTAAAACTTTCACATAAACTAACATGAATTTAAGGAGATAATTCACCCAAACTTTCTTTCTTCTCTGGAATATAAAAAACATTTTGAGACATCTTGAGCATGCTTCAAAACATCTTCTTTTATGTTCGACAGAAAAAAATCTAATAAAATCATACAGGTTTGGAATGACATGCCCTTTAAAGCAATTAAATTGGGCATAAATTAGGTCCCTTTTTGTTATATTATGGGACAAGGCACCTCATTCATAAATAAACGATTTAAATTAAACATTTGAGGAAACACAGTGGATTTGTATGATAATCCATAATAAGGCATGACATTAAAGGATAAAAGGAATCTAATCTAATTACCAGCTCAAGTAAACAAACTCTCTCAGTAAATGTAGGTGAACACTGAAGTCTTCAAACAGCCAAATCTGGTGTCAGAATAAAACAAAACAATCATTTTGATTTTGGCTCCACAAGGCCTTTCACAAAATAAGGTCTTAGGTCGCTCAATGCAATGAAGTCATTTATCTTGCACATATTGCACACATCATGTACTATAATACAGATCTATCGTCTGACCGAAGCCAAATGTGGTGTCATCAACATAAAACGCCTGGGTTCTCATTCTCATTAAATAGCTTAATTTTAGTTTTAGCATTAAGTATGTTATTTTAAGAATATAAAATGATGTGCTTAACAACGTTCTGGTTTATTACATTGGTCTGTTGGTTCTAGAATCATCTAAAACTCCAAAAAGGAAAACCATATATGCTACTACTGACTAATCACTCTAAAGCTGCAGGAAAATGATGTCACGACAATGCTGATTGGCTGATGAAACCCAAAATCCCAAATCCTTTACTAGTGACTATCCTGAGCTATGACAAAAGACAGGGTAAAAATGTCAATTTCACACGTTTAAGAAAGCCCTGTGCACTGGTAAAACACCTACTCTGTGATTTCAATAAAATGCAGCTATTTTGATTGGTCGTCAGTTGATAAAGATGTTTTTGCAACCACATGGTGTAGTTACGACATCTACCAGCAGGGGCTAATGAGGCCATGCTAACCAGCTAAACTTGGACCGCTTAGATTTAGAATGGAGTCAAACTTTCACTCAGTCAATGCCATGTTTAATTAAGGCCACCAGACTCCACAGAGAAACATTTTCAGAGGCACTATCGAAATTCTTCTGAGCTATTTCATCTTGAATATAAGCTGACTGTCATGCAAAGCACCTTTAACTGTTATACACGTTATAGTTGCATGCTACCGCTGACAGATTCTCAGACTCTGACAGAGTCTTAACGGGGCCAACATTTCTACCGCTGCTGCAAGGATACTTCAACACTCTATCATTGAGTTTATATTAACAGGATGTCAAATAATTTCTGGAAAGTCTATGTTTTCACTCATTTTCTGTTGAGGAGTTGTTTATTTGGTGTTGTAAGGGAATTTGGAGCTGTCCTCCACTCACTTCTAAAACACAACTCAATGTCTTTTCGCCATCTGAACATACACACATGCTCGTTGTCACACATATACACACTGTCCATCTCACCCGCTCTGACTGCTTCATCTTGCCCACATATGAGGCCTCTGCGTATGAGGCAGCGGCAGCTTTCGGATAGTGTCCAGGGGTAGTTAACCCCTCACTCACATTGCTACCTGCACCCACAACTCTCCACCACCATATCCTCATACTGTTTATAAACAACGTTATTCCCAGAGTCAATGTACAGGATGCTGATGGGACTAAGTTTAGAAGGAACACAACAACTGGGAGGGGTGGACTCCGGGTCCATGGAGTTCATGAGAGTCTGGATGATGGCGTGGTTGGTCGGTTCCAGGTGTGAGCGCAAAGGGAAGTCGCATAAACCCTCACAGTGATAAGCTTCGTAATCAAGCGGCGCAATAATCCAGTCGTCCCAACCCAGTTCTTTGAAGTTCACGTGAAGCGGCTTCCGGCTGCAACGTGTTCTCCGTCTGCCACCACCCTTTCCTCCGCCGGCGCCTCCTGTTGCAGGTCCTACACCAGAACGGCCTGCTAGTGCAGTCCGCCTCCTCCGCCGATGTCTCGGATGACCTTTAATACCATGCTCCGGTGCAGGATGAGGAAATTTATGACTTTTCATGGCCTTTATCTTCTCACGGATCTCCCTAAAGAGGTTCTCCTTCCTCCGAGCTCGAGTAAAAGCCACTAGTAAGGCCCTTTCATGGGTCTGCTGATCCTCGTGGCTCAGACCCAGCATGCCGGGTTGCACCACCTCGTTATTTGAATCAGAAACGGAGGATATGCTGAAGCACAACGGCCTGCTGCCTTCCGCGGTCCTGTGCAACTTAAGGTGGGTCTTCACGCTTGTGCCAACGTCAAACACGTCCCATGTGGCTGAAGAGGTATCTAGAAGATCAATGGTCCTGGAAGTGAGGAGCAGAGGTTGGTTAGAGGATCCTGGGAGGGAGCAGGTGTGAAGGAGTAGTCGGTACAGGTTCCCACCAGTGGAGAGTAAACTTAAGACATCAGGCGGTGGCCTCCTCAGAACCCGCAGCTCCACCTCCATCAGTTCATCCACTCGTGAGAGACCAGACAGGTCGAATGTGTACTGCTGGTGGAGCTTTAGGGAAGGATTGTCTGAAGGTATAAGAAAAAGGATTGATTAGCATTGAAATAAGAAATATAAGAAGGAATTTTAAGAATGAATGCAGCAAGAGGCAGGCATGAATACGTTTCCTCACCTTCCTATGAATGGTATTACATATGGCTTTTGTGAAAATGGCATACACAAATTGTCAGCCCTTCTACTCAATGAGAATAACATTCAAGGGCCTGAATGATTTCTCCAAACACGAGGTGCAGCATGCTCACGGAGACCAGGTGGAGAGCATTTGGCTGACCTGTCAGACTGTGTCGGCCTTTGGCAGCATCTGCTAATTACGCTGATTGAGTGAGAAGAAGGTTTGGCAGGACATTGGAAAGGCTCAGCCTTCCTCCTTCCACTATATGTCCTCAGGAGGATGTAGTAAATTTGAAAGGTGGGTGGCTTAAGGGTGTAATTAAATGTTAGGTAACATTTCAAGCTGAGGTGGACCTCAGTTTTCTGTGGCCACCATGAACTGGAACTGGTCTTTCATTATTCGCACAGCTAACTTGAAATCACTGCGGGGAACAAAATCTCTGACTGCAAGATGTTGTCCTCTCCTTTTCTTTGTCTGAAGAAAGAAATTGGCTAAAAGAACACATCCAATACTCAGTCTCATCCGTGACTGAGATGATGCAGAACCAACCTTTGCTAAGAGAGACCAGACTTTGCGTTCAGAGTAAAACAAGCTTCAATGTTGACATCTTGACATCCAGTTCAAAAAATGGAACCCAGAGTACTATGCAACCTGATACAGAGACCACAGTTTCATGGGGTAAACATGAAGAGGATTCTTCCAATATGAGCTGGCTGCACAAAAAACCCAAGGCCAGATTGGGACATATGTGACCCTAAAGTCTAAAAATCTAATTCTGAGATAACGAGCCACAAATTTTGATTTCACCTATTAATTTCATTATCGTTTCAATTTTTAACATGGTCTTGTTCAGTCAGTGTTAAAGATATCAAGTTCGTATTTTCACAGAATGTTCTGTACATTATGTACGATTTTATGTAGAAAACAGCAAATCTAAAAAAAATTACTTTAGCTGGGTTTTTACAGGCAGGGTCACATATCATATTGACACATCACGAAAGAACCTTGAGAATATTGGTAATTGTAAACTGTTTCGAGCCACCAGATTTTTGGGGTTTGGCCACAAATGCTGTACCTGTCCTATGGTGCTACATGAGAAGGAGCATCCAAAAGAGGTGTTTGAAAGAAAAGCACTATATATTATCTCCTTTCTGAGCCAAAGGAATGCTATAAAAATGAAAGGTGAACAGAGGGGAGGGGTGTAGAGTAAAGCATCCTCCTCAAAGCTAATATCCGCTTGCCAGACTAAACAATGACATAACCTAGAAAATGAGCCGAGGCAGACAGGGACTCAAGTTCCAGTACCTTGGGCCTACATCTAGTGTCTTTATTTGCTGTTTTTTTGCTTCAGACAATGCACAGTCATAATTTTAGTGTTTTTTTTTTTATGTTATTTTTTTTGCATTGGCATCATTTATGATGGGGACAGGTGGGACAATCTTTACACAAAGCCATGCTGCACTCCCAGGCCAGATTTGAACCAGAAACACCTCATATTCAAAGCAAACACATTACCATTGAACCAACAACAAAATTCTGGACCCATAAGCATCAGATGGATTATGTGAAGGTATATACTTAAATATTTAAACATGTTCATTTTAGCACTTGAACTGGTCAGAATGATTGCTACCTCATATAATTGTCTAAGATTAATGTCAGATAAAAAAAACTGCTATTGAAATTGTTGAATTAAATCGTTTTTTTTTTTTTTAATTGCTCAGTCAATATATTAATCAAATATTGTGACCTCGTATCTACCACTATGCCCCTTTTTTTGTGCCAATGTGATGCCAATGGTTTTATATTTACTAGATAAGAACTAATAGAGTTCGAATCAAATTTCACGACTCTTCGCTATTCCCAAAATGTGGGAAAATATGAGTAGAAATATAATGCTTGGAATTCATATAATGCTAATTATTACCCTTAATAGCCTACTCTTAAACAAATGTTACATTGTGCACTTTTTATTATTCAAAGGCTGTGCCCTCAAATATAATAACTGGCCTGTCAATATATGAATGTCACTTCAATCTATCGAACAAGAACAGAAGAAACTTTTTGAATTCTAAAAAAAAAAAAATGTATTTTTCACGCATATCTCTATATTTGGTCGGCAGGAGAGCTGACATACTGCATTTCACAAATCCTGTATTTTACGTGACAATCTTTATTTGAACATAAGTTTTAAATTAAAATGTTTCTCTATCTTTATCAGCAACACCTGGAGGGGAGAACGCGTGCTCCGTTTTAGATACTTTAGCTCAAGGTGCTGCTGAAGTTTATTTGTCACAGATGTTGGAAATTTGAGACATTTGACTTCATATTTCTTTTGGGGAATTTTATGTATTTCGAAAATATTATTGAGAAGTAGATGATCCTAAACAAAATTAAACTTGAGCTGTACATATTCATAAACACATGGGATCGCGCATTTATATTATAGCAATCCAACTTATATGGAATCACTGAGGCAAAGTAGCCTATTTAATAAATTATTATGGTTCTTTAGAAGTTGAACGGCCAAAGGACAGACTATCCGCGTAATTCTAATACACGCAAAACTACGCATTTCTCCAATTTATGCACTAACCGAAATTATGATATTTTTATTGTCATCTTTTTTTCTGGACTCATAATAATGTCATCAATAATAATAATAATAATGATTAATATTAGTAACAATATTGTTGTCGGAGACAAATAATATTATTCGATAATAATAATGGCATCAGAAAATTTCTATATATCATGTGTGAAATATATTCTACTGTCCTCATGTATAAACGTAAAGTCTTACTATCAGTCACACCGAGATCAATCATCTTACAGTGTCAGCTGTCATATATAAGCATGATTTATTACTGCAGAGTGTAGGCTACCTTATGCCATTCATTACAATTGATGATTTTATGTGCCAAGTATAATATATCAAAATAAACAGATCAGGCCCAATCTGAAGGAATGAAATCCGCACCAATGGCCTCAAGCAGATCATCTTACAACCCATCTATCTATCTGTCTGTCTGTCTCACCGGCGGATCAATCTCACTCACCTCGTCCCAGGGCAATGAAGCTGGTCACTGTATTGGCATATCTCCTGGAGCGCGTCTGGCTGCCGTTGCTTCCCCGTCGGTCCAGTTCCGATAGAGTCCTGTACAGAGAGATCATGTAAGCCGGAACATGAACAGATGTGGAGTCGTTCCGAGAGCTCGCGCTGGCTTCTGCAGGACCGCGCGCATCCAGATGTGAGTGGAGCCCGTTATCAGAGGGGTACTGCACCGATCCCAGCACCACTGCCTCAAGAACATTCCCAAAGCAAAAAGAAAACCATAAGAAGGGAGCGGCAGTCTTCTTGGGAGTCATTTTCAGTGGTCTCTGGCCGAAAATGGCAAAGTTGGATGGACTTGATGACTTTGGAAACTCCCCTTTGCTCTTTAGATAGTGTTAATATCTTGAATGTGAGCGACACTGAATGCCTGTTGCTCAGTATTCAGATAGCGCCCCCCTTTGGAAAGATATTTGGAAGAGGTAACGTGTGTTTTAAGTCAGGATTCTAGGAGTGGGCTGATATTATTGGCAATTATGTCATTTTTAAATAAATAAAATTATGCTAAACAGACTGAGCTTAAAGTAAAGAATCAAAAGAATTATTCTGCTTTGCTATGAATTTTCTTAGTACAATTGTATTGTTTTATATAACATTGACATTTTTCTTCAAAATAAGCATAATAATTTAAATAGGCGTATTGGAAGTCAATATTTTGATTCGGAAAAGTTGCATTTCATGCTGTAACATATTTTGCGCAATCGACCCCGTTTAATGCGCGTACACTGCCATCTACCGTTGACAACACTTAACTAATACACGGGCAAAATTTAGGCGAGTTAAATTACAATACAAAATATAATAGTAAAATCCGTTTTCACTGCAGGAATAGTTGGCCTAGTTCATGCCTTTAAGTACAAATACTGCCTTTCTTATAGGCTACATATGCTAAGGGGGAACAGAGTTGTCACACTTCTTACTCGGGTTAATATTTCTCAGTGTAGTTTTCTTTTTGAAAGTACACTTCTGTATCAAATCACTGTTGTGGCCAAAGATACAACCTACGAAAAGATGACTATAAAGCCACTAAAGGCATTCACTATGTTATATGATAGTCCCTCTGCTGTGCAAGCCATTAGTGAATGCATTCATGTAGATTAATAGCTGGGATTTAGATCAGATTCTTTCTTCATGCTGTCCATTTTTCTACTAATTTACACCTTGTCAACTTCCAAAAAAATAGAGACTATCATATACATAATCAGTCAAACATATGCTTCTTTTCACTTGTCACTTACTGGAATCAAAGTAGGAGCATTACAATCCATTACTTTTTCATTACAGCTAACATATGCTCAATTTAAACTGAAAATGTCCAGCTGAAAATATGGTACCACGGAGATTTAACCTTGCATCACAATGTTGAGGTAAAGCATATTTCCAACGGTTCTACCTGAACACCTAATTTATATAACTTTACATTACTGTACTGGGCCTAAAATACTGTACCTCATCCATGTCAACATGCAGCTGGTTGTGTGTTGATTTGCTGTTTGGATTAACCAACACTTTGCTATAATATATATGGGTAACATGTTCAACTCTGGAGTTTTTGCTAGGAAGCTCAATTCTTCTGCTTCCTCTCCTGACCTCATCCATGTATGTCATATTAATAGCTAATGTTCTGTAAACTAAACACATTCTAATAGCCAAATAATTGTTTATTAAGCTCACAGTATAAGCTTGGACTGAAAGGTTATCTTGGTAACAAAATTGTATTTTTACCCCTCAAAACAATTGACTAGTATGTTGACTACAGCATATTTCCACTTCAGCATTTCACTGACTTTTGATCAGTTGCCCTGCATTAGACACCAATTACAGATCTTTTGTCATTGCTGTCAAATTGCTGCAAAGATTTTGTATATGTATTTATATAAGAAGGAATGGAAATATATAAAAAGTGTAATCATAAAGTTCATATCTATATATATATATATGCATATTTGAAAGATTATGGCCTTTTCTTTCGAAGCAGGCTATCATTCTATTAAGAAGTATTATTTTATATCTCAATTTTTTATTTTATCTATAAATCAGCTCATACCATTTGCTCCATGGAATTGATGGGCATTTTCATTTTCCACCATTTAAGGGAGGCAAACACACACACACACACACACACACACACACATTTGGCTGGCATTTGTGGTTTACAGGGACTCTCCATAGGCGTAATGGTTTTTATACTGTACAAACTGTATGTGCTATTGCCCTACACCTAAACCTACCCCTTACAGGAAACTACTGGCAATTTTTGAATTTCATAAAACACCGTTTTGTATGTTTTTTAAGCCTTTTGTTTTACGGGGACACAGGAAGTGTCCTCATAAACCACGTTTACTCTGTAGTACCCCTGTTATTATACACATGTGTCCTCATATACCAGTACCAAATGTCCCCACAAGGATAGTAAAACCTGACATTTTTGACATTGTGGGGACTGAGGGAAAAAATGTAATAAAAGTAGTAAATTATGTTTATCTGAAAATCTAAAAACGCAGAAAGTTTCCTGTAAGGGGTAGGTTTAGGTGTAGGGCAATAGAATATACGGTCTGTACAGTAGAAAAACCATTACGCCGATGGAGACTCCCCACAAGGATAGCAAACCAGACATCTGTGTGTGTGTGTGTGTGTGTGTGTCACACAAATGTAGCTTATATATACAGGTGTGCAACAAATGTTACCCATAAAAAAAAAAGAAAAAAATGTAAATAATTAATTAAATGTATTATTCTTAACCAAATAGCACCTCGTGATTGTGGTATTTTGGCGGAAGCTGTGGTTAACGTGGTGTACCGAAAACATGCGAGTACAACTTTTAAAATTCCCTTTGGAAATTTGCAAATAAGAATAATTTATATGCACTGTGTTACCTGTTTTATAAGATCATTACGAAATTTAAGACTTTCTCTGCTTTTCTTGCAAGTGTTTATTTGCAGAAGACAGACACATCCTGCACATTAACTTCCTCAATCAAAATGAAAGATCAGCTGATGGCCACGTGACTATCACATGATCAGTACATTAGGACACGTACATTAGGACACAGGCATTGGTGTTGTTTTTCCAGATATCAGAGTACATGAACGCGAAAACAATGAGGTGAGTATTTCGTTGTTTACATAGAGTTATCTTACGCTAATCATACTTTATAGATCACATTTGCAGAAACTATTTGTAAATCTCACAGACAGCGGTTCACCTCATGAGGTCAGATGGTCAGGACAAGCAATTCACATAAACGTGTTCCCTCGTGTACTGCTTTCTAGCATGTTCATTATTCAAGTTGACTATTAGAATTAAAATGACAAAAGTCAGTAACCTCCTGCTCTTGTGCGTTGGCTATATAATAATTCATTTTGCATTAAAGTGGGTTCTTAAAGTGACAGTGTTTATTTTTACAGGATTGCTGTTTTTGTCCTGAGCTTTATTTGGCTCGTCAATGGGGAGCTGCTTGAGGCTGACCAAGACGCTTCGTAAGCCCATACATGCCTCTGCCTAGCAATAATTCTAAATTGTCTAAATTATGAACTATATTGGTAACTTCTGATATCATTTCCATATTTTATTCACTCTAGAAGCAATGTTATTCTCAATGTTTTAGCGTGCCTGAGGACTGGATTCTAGTTGAACGGGTTGGACCTTTGGAGGAAGTGGAACTTACATTTGCATTAAAGCAGCAGAATGTAAACCAGATGAAAGAATTACTGAAACTAGTGTCGGACCCTGACTCGCATCAATATGGTATTGAGCCTCTCATTTGTTATAATCCAGATAATCAAATAAAGAAATGAAGTTCTCATTTTCTCATAATTTTTTTAGGGAAGTATCTGAGTTTGGAAGAAGTGGCTGCTCTTGTGCAGCCTTCTCAGCTGACCGAGAAAGTAGTGCAGAATTGGCTCCAGAGTCATGGGGTCAAAAACTGTCACACAATTGTAACACGGGACTTCCTTCAATGTGTCATGACTGTGCAGTAAGGACAAATGTTGAGTGAATTTTATAGTATCAATAGACCACAAAAAATAGATCAGTTTCTCATCTTCTACCTGTCCTTCTTAGGGTGGCTGAAGCATTACTCCCTGGCGCTAAATTTCACCGCTACAGGAGAGGTTCACACACTCTGTTGAGGTCAACATCTCTATACTCCGTTCATGAAGATGTGTATCAGCATCTAGACTTTGGTGAGTAGCTGACACTATTTGTTCATCTCCAGCATCGAACCTATAAGCCTACTGTATCATGTTTAATACAAAAATTTCTGATGCCTCTGAATTATCAACATGATCAAAACTCTCTCATTCATCAGCATTGTTACATTTTATATGTTTTACATCGCACAATTAAAACTACAGATTTTTGATTATAAAACTAAGCATTCAAATTTCATCCTACTAATACATATTATTGGAAGATATGACATCTGATATTTATATGCAATTTATGCAAGTAGTTTGCTATACTGTTAGAAAGTTCTCAGTGATGTGCATTGCAGGCTATCAGAATTTCAGCGTCTTTTGCTCAGTTTTACTGGCATCTTAGTGAAATTGAGGCTTTTTTTCCCTCTTTGAGTATGAGCTCCACATTCATACTATATGGGCCATAAAAGCCTAATGTATCAAATATGATACTTTTTGCAACCTTATTTATTTTTAGATTTTAAAGATTTTGTCTAAAGATTTAATAAACTGTTCCATTTAAAAAAGAAAAGAAAAAATAATATGTCTGATCTTACAGGGTTAAGGACTTTCTAATGGCAAATCTATGAAGTAATCACTATCACGTGAAGTTTTTATTTTTTATTTTTTTTTTTTTTAAATCTTTTCAGTGGGTGGTGTTCACCGTTTTCCACCGAAAGGAAAGGATATCAGTAAAGGCTGGGAAGGAGCAAGACAGTCAGCATTAGGCTATCACTTGGGTGTCACCCCCTCAGTCGTTAGGAGTCGCTACAACCTTACAGCAAAAGATGTGGGCACTGCCACTAACAACAGTCAGGCAGTGGCACAGGTACACCTCATATGTACTGTGGAGATTTCGCTGATTAAATCCATTAATTGAATCATATGAGCAGAATTCTGAAGTGTTACTCATGGTTGTGTTAAATATCTTCACTAACTAGTTCTTGGAGCAGTACTACCACCCTGCTGACCTGGCTGAGTTTATGAGTCTGTTTGCTGGAGCATTCACACACATGTCTGCTGTAGAGCGGGTCGTGGGCACGCAGGGTGGTGGGAAAGCCGGCATTGAGGCCAGTCTGGATGTGGAGTACATCATGAGCAGTGGAGCAAACATTTCTACATGGGTCTTCACAAATCCAGGTATGTGCTCCATGGAAGCATTATGTTAGTACCATATGCTATTATAGTTTTTATTAATATTTTGAGTTGGTTTTCTATTAAATTTTAGTTAAAGTTTTAGTAGTTTTGTTGCTTGTCATTTTTATTATTTCTTATTTGTCTGTATAGTTTTTATTAAATTTTATTTAGGTTTTAGTGCATTAAGTTGAACTTATTTTATTTCAGCTTGTTTCCAAAACAATATTTCTCTCAAACTATAAAAACTCTGATTCATGGACATAATTTGCCTTGGTTAAGTTTGCTGTTGCATCCTAGATGTAGATGAGTTTGTTACTCCATCTGATTTGGGGAAATTTAGCATTACAACAATTATTTACAAATGGATCCTCTGCAGTAAATGGGTGCCATCAGAGATCAAATGGCTGATTAAAAACATCACCGTAATCCACAAGTAATCCACTGAACGCCAGTCTACTTCTTTTGAAGTGTTTGTGAGAAACAAATCCATCATTAAAGCCATTTACCAGTAAACTGTTCCTTCTGGCCAAAATACGAGTCCATAATAACACTTTCTCCAGTGAAGCTTCCCCAAATCTCAAACTCATCTACATCTTGGATGGACTGAGGGCAAGTCAATTTCAGATCATTTTTATTCATGGGTGAATGATTCCATTAAGGATCATGTGTGCTTTTTTTTTTTTTTGCTAATTCAGTATTGATCTTCTCAAATGACTTGATTTTAGTGCATCAGTTGGCTCTTTTTCCAAATAGACTTCCTGCATTGTAAAGATCACAAACTTTACCTTGGTCTCGGTTATAGGTCGTCATGAGACTCAGGAGCCATTCCTTCAGTGGATGCTGCTGCTCAGCAACATGTCTGCAGTGCCTTGGGTCCACACTATCAGCTATGGAGATGACGAGGACAGCCTTTCTGATGCCTATATGAACCGCATCAACACTGAGTTCATGAAAGTTGGCCTCAGAGGAATTTCCATGCTTTTTGCTTCCGGTAAGATAACAAAAATCATGTTGCAGGAACAAAAGCTTTTTATTTTGTGCATTTTATTTTTACATTTTATTAACTGCTGGTTGCATATGCTAGTCCTTTATTTATTTTTTTTCCTTTGGTCTAAGATCTCAATGAAAGCCACATTCATACAATATATCTGTGTTTGTTTTTTAATGCAGGTGACAGTGGAGCAGGCTGTAGACACTTGACCAAGGAAAGAAATACTTTTAGGCCAAGTTTTCCTGCATCCAGGTAGCTGTTGCTCTCTAAATAATCTGTATACTGATACCTTTTATACTGAAAAATAGTTGATGTGTGAAATGAATCTCTTCCCTATCTAGTCCCTATGTGACCATGGTGGGTGGGACTTCTTTCAAGAACCCCTTCAAACTCACCTATGAGGTCACAGACTACATCAGTGGAGGTGGCTTCAGTAATGTGTTTGCAATGCCAGATTATCAGGTAAATCTCCATGAGTTTGTACACAAAGTTTGTCACATGACCTCATGTTGCATGTTGAAGTCAGCAATTCAATTACAGTTGTCATCTTGGAAATAAAATCTACTTGCATTTTTAATATCATTTGGCTAAATGAGTTTAGAAAAAAAAAAAGTAAAAAAAAAAAAAAAAATCACTTCTTTTTGCTTTTTTCACATAAAAATGGAAAGTGTTTGCCACGTGAGATTTTACAAATGTTGGTCATCTGGGCATTCCATACATACAGATATTTTGCATACTATACTTTTAAAATTCAACCATATTATGAAAGCAGCTGAAGTCAGTTTTTCAGTGATAGTGTCTATCTACAGGCGCATCTCAATAAATTAGAATGTCGTGGAAAAGTTCATTTATTTCATTAATTCAACTCAAATTGTGAAACTCGTGTATTAAATAAATTTAATGCACACAGACTGAAGTAGTTCTTTGGTAAGTCTTTGGTTCTTTTAATTGTGATAATTTTGGCTCACATTTAACAAAAACCCACCAATTCAGATCTGCATCTCAACAAATTAGAATACTTCATAAGACCAATAAATAAACATTTTTAGTGAATTGTTGGCCCTCTGGATAGTATATTCATTTACTGTATATGTTCTCAATACTTGGTAGGGGCTCCTTTTGCTTTAATTACTGCCTCAGTTCGGCGTGGTTTGGAGGTGATCAGTTTGTGGCACTTCTGAGGTGGTATGGAAGCCCAGGTTGCTTTGACAGTGGCCTTCAGCTCATCTGCATTGTTGGGTCTGGTGTCTCTCATCTTCCTCTTGACAATACCCCATAGATTCTCTATGGGGTTCAGGTCTGGCGAGTTTGCTGGCCAATCAAGCACAGTAACACCATGGTCATTGAACCAGCTTTTGTTACCTTTGGCAGTGTGGGCAGGTGCCATGTCCTGCTGGAAAATGAAATCAGCATCTCCATAAAGTTTGTCAGCAGAAGGAAGCATGAAGTGCTCTAAAATTTCCTGGTAGATGGCTGCATTGACTGTGGACTTCAGAAAACACAATAGACCAAAAACAGCAGACGTCACGGTAGCCCAAATCATCACTGACTGTGGAAACTTCACACTGGACTTCAAGCAACATGGATTCTGTGCCTCTCCACTCTTCCTTCAGACTCTGGGACCTTGATTTCCAAATGAAATGCAAAATTTACTTTCATCTGAAAAGGGGACTTTGGACCACTGATCAACAGTCCAGTTCTTTTTCTCCACAGCCCAGGTAAGATGCTTCTGACGTTGTCTCTGGTTCAGAAGTGGCTTGGTAGCCCTTTTCCTGAAGACGTCTGAGCGTGGTGACTCTTGATGCACTGACTCCAGCTTCAGTTCACTCCTTGTGAAGCTCTCCCAAGTGTTTGAATCAGCTTTGCTTGACAGTATTCTCAAGCTTGTGGTCATCCCTGTTGCTGGTGCACCTTTTCCTACCCAAATTCTTCCTTCCAGTCAACTTTGCATTTAATATGCTTTGATACAGCACTCTGTAAACAGCCACACCTTTCAGTAATGACCTTCTGTGACTTACCCTCTTTGTGGAGGGTGTCAATGTTCGTCTTCTGGATCATTTCCAAGTCAGCAGTCTTCTCCATTATTGTGGTTTCAAAGAACAAGAGATACCCAGAATTTATACTGTAGGGATGGTCATTTATTGAAACTCAAATGTAAATATTCTAATATTTTGAGAAACTGATTTTTGACTTTCATGAGCTGTAAGCTCTAATCATCAAAATGAAAACAAAACAGTCTTTTGAAATGTTTTACTTTACATGTAATGAATCTAAAATATATGAAAGTTTCACTTTTTGAAATAAGTTACAAGAAAAAATGAATTTTTTCACGACATTCTAGTTTGAGATGCACCTGTATTTGCTTATTTATGACAAACAAGGCTATTGTGTTTTGTTCTCTGTAGGTTGGTGCTGTTCAAGCATATCTGAAAAGTGTTCAGCCTCTACCTCCTCAGACATATTTCAACATCACTGGAAGAGCCTATCCAGATCTAGCTGCACTCTCTGACAACTACTGGGTTGTTACCAACCGTGTACCCATACCATGGGTTTCTGGAACTTCGGTTAGTAAATAATACAAATACAATGTTTTTTGTTTGCTAGTGCACTTATAATACAATATATTACTTTACATTCATTGAAGAATCTTGAAAAAAGCTTATCACACTGTATTTTTGATCTAATAAACGCAAATCTTAGTGAGCATAAGAGACTTATTTCAAAAACGTTACAAAAAAATCTTACTGACCCCAAACATCTGTAAGGTAGAAAATGCATAAACAATGTACATTTACCATTTTAGTAACAATTTAAAGTACAGATTAGGTTACATGACATTTTTTTGTAATCCGAATGTTTTTCCAAGGCATCAACTCCAGTAGTGGGTGGAATTCTGTCCCTCATAAATGACCAGCGCTTTCTGAAGGGTCTTCCCTCATTAGGATTCATCAACCCTCGCCTTTACAAACTGCAAGGCAAAGGTCTTTATGATGTAAGTGTTTAAAAACATTTTTAACATTAGGCCCTTTTCACTGTGTTCAGAACTATTATATCTACAAAATACACATTTAAAATATCAACGTAACTTATAATGCTGTCCTAAAAGAATTCCATGTATGAAATGATCATAAAAGGCAGTATATGGCAACTACATGCAACTACATGTTAAATTGAGAAGCTTAAGTGTGACAGTTAAAACCTTTAGTTTACCTGTTCATGCAGCCATACACACCTAGCAAATTGATTTAACAGTGTTTTCTCCTTCTACCCCTTAGGTAACAGAGGGATGTCACCTGAGTTGTCTGGATGATAAAGTTGAAGGGAAGGGTTTCTGTGCCTCCCCTTCATGGGATCCAGTAACGGGATGGGGAACACCAAATTATCCTGCTCTTCTAAAGGCTCTTATGGATTGAGCTGCTGCTTTAGTCAGATTGCAAAAGAAATATCCACCCTTTGCACACTTTTTTTTTAAAAAATGTTTGTTGAAGCATCTGAATGATGATGCATTGTGTAATCATATCAACATATCATAGCTGTCAATCATCTAAGAATCATTTTCAAAAAAATAATGTTCTTTCAGTGTAAACTGAACCTTGATTTACCCTCCCACAGTTCTTCTCCCTGTCCAACAGGTCATACCACTTCAGTTCTTTCAGACGAGGTTGGTTTGTCCCAGAGTAAAGGATCAGAGGTTTCCAGGTGTAGACCACAACCGTATGTTTGACAAGCTTCTTTGGTTTAAACAAAACAGTGTGACATGATAATCTATGAATGGTGCAATATTCCCTAATAATAAATTTCAGTTCCTTTTAAAACAATTAAAATAGACCCTTTGTACATAAACATTTGGTTGTTCCAAGGTTTAAATGTAGCATTTAATGAAACCAGCCTAATTATTGAACATACTTGAGAGCTGCATAAACCAATAGCCTGTTTTTGACATTTTTAATGGGTTGATTTCAAAGACTTTGTGAAGAGATCCTCAGGGAATTAAATATTGAATGGATTTGTTGGTCTGGAACTACTAGGTCGTTGGTAAGACTGAGTGTTTTTCTACTAGATGTATGGTGCACTGAATGTTGTTTGAGTAACTGGTCCAACTTTTGTTTTTAAAAAAAGAAAGAAAAAAAGATGCATTGCCTTTAGGATATTAGGACTGATGTGTTTCATTTCTTTGCTTGAAAAATACAAATTAAAGTTTTTATTTTGAAATAAATGCCTTTGTGTGCTTAGTTTTGGATTTAATTATTTTTAATATAATCCAGAAACATACAAAATGTTTTTGAGAAGTAATTGTAATTTGCTGAACTGTAATTTGGAGTTAGCAGAACATATTTATAATAGCAAATAATCATGTGTTATTGGTGCATAGATCAATTCAGTTTAAATGGGCTCACAAAACATACATGAGAGAAGTTTAAATAATTCAGATAATTTTTTTTTTACATTATATAAATGCAAACTTAAGTCAGATATAGGATGTACATGTACATAAAATCAGCTCAGATTAATATAGTTCAATATAATATTTTAGGGTTATGCAAGGATAACTAGTTTCTAAAAACACTGCAAGTCTTGATATATGAGAACACATGAGGTTGTGTCAGCAGACGCAAGCTCTAATAGGACCTTTTCAAAAAAACAGTACATATTTTTAAACAGCAAGAATTGTGTAATTTACAACTTATAACCAAATGTTATGCATATGCGAAGTTAGGATGCTATTAACAAAATTATTAGCTGTAAGTAATGCAGTGTCAGTGGAGATATTTTAAAATAGCATATGAAATTGCAAGGTCATTATAATACTTTAAGCGCTTATATGTCGTTACAACACCAAGTTATATGTAGGATTAAACTAGAGATTTTTAGGCTCACTGCTGTTTGCCACCATTGTCTACCACAGAAAATATGACTTTAACCAGACCATATCATAAGGTTTCACAAATTCTTGCTTTTAAAATCAACGGTTAGAGGGCATTCTGCACACCGAACAGCATGATGAACTTCAGGCTCTTGGGAACTGCACAGGGGAGTTTAGCTTTATTCCATATCATTAAATAAATTAGAGAATTTGAAGGAAA
This sequence comes from Onychostoma macrolepis, assembly GCF_012432095.1. NCBI lineage: Eukaryota > Metazoa > Chordata > Actinopteri > Cypriniformes > Cyprinidae > Onychostoma > Onychostoma macrolepis. The sequence continues at coordinate 17,577,802 of NC_081171.1, forward strand.
AATGTCTTCACATACTGAGTAGACTGTTACTGTGTTACAAAAGAAGGCATGTGTATGTAGCAGTATTTCCTGAAGCTGGATAAAACTGTTTTAATTGGTTAAACACAATCTAATCAACATCTCTATCTACATGATTTCAAAACATTTGTACAGGACAGGTATACAAAATGAGATACCTGCACAGGATACCTCACAAAGAAAAGCTGTATTTACATTGAAAATAGCTGAACGGTATCTCATTCTCCTTGAAGAAAAGCATTCACAGGTTTTAAGTCTCAGGGACGACACACACACGCACGCACGCACACACACACACACACACACACACACTCACACACATACATATTATGACAGCTCTACGCTCTAAAAAGTGTACAATATGCACACTTTGAAGACATCTAAAAAGCAGTCTTTGTCTTTGCAAACTGGTAGAAACAGACACACCGATGGGCAATTTGCTTCTTTGGGCTCAGGATAATGAGCATCTTGTATGTGAATGAGGGTCCACAAAAACAATCACATCTTCAAAAGAAGAAACTCTCATAACTCGGGTCTATACCGTGAGAAGGTTGACGGGATAGTTTGGTGTCAGGTCCTCATTCACATTTCAATTCCCATCAAAATGTGCACTGAGATTCTCTTAGAAAAGAATGGTTCTAGAAACGACATACAAAGTGGGTTTTGGAGCAGGAAGCTGTGGTCAGACAGAGTCTTTAAGGGATCTTTCTTCAGCGAGCGATCTCACTGATTGTTTTTAGCTTTCGCGTGTGTCAAAATGTGAGACTTCAGGTTGGTGGACTGAGCGAATTTCTTGTTGCAGCCATCGAACGGGCAAACGTAAGGTCTGTCTCCAGTGTGAATCCGCACGTGTGTGCGCAAGTTAAAGTCCAATGAAAAGCGCTTTCCACATCCCTCAAATGTACACTGGGGAGGAAAAGATTCAAAAGTGTATTTATTATTTACATTTAACATATTTCAGTTTTTATAAAATTCTGAACAGCATCATTAAACTTTTTAAAACATTAATACAAAGGGACAAAAAATTACCTGGAAAGGTTTTTCACCAGTATGAACCAACTGATGCCGTTTTAGCTTGGAACTTTCCACAAACGCCTTCCCACATTCAGCGCAGACATGAACCCGTGGCCCATGGGTGTGCAAGTGCTTTCTCATAGCGGAGTTGTCCCGAAACATTTTTGTGCAACCCTATGATAACATAACAAAAATGTTAAAAATCCTGATAATAAGTTAAATAAAAAATGTAGGTGACTGGATTCATTTGTTAAAATCTTTAAGTTGATCAGCAATATCCTAAATCAGCACTTCTACATAATTATCACGAACGATTAAAAAAAACTCACTTTGTGAGGGCATGCTATCGTTCTTGGAGAGTCATCCTCCTTTATTTTCCTGGGCTTCATTCTGTATTGTGAAAAACATTCAGGATAAGACATTTGTATGCATGCTTAATTCTAAAAGTTAAATAATGAATAAAATACATGAAGCAAATCAAATTCATTGCTTTTGAATACAGAAAAATACTAAATGGCTTTAATTTGTAAACCATCTATATACATGTTTGTCCATAGGTTTGACAAGTTTCAAATCTTTTTTTTTTTTCTGTTGTTTTTTCAAATAGACTGCACAATAAATAAACAGATCATTTTAATTTCTGGGCCCAGTGGAGTTTAAAATGCATTAAATATCAAGCTTACAGCCTACTATAAAACTCTACGCCTAAGAAATCAATAAATGCTGTAATAAAGTTTCAAGCTTTTGGCTGAATACCCACCTGGCAAACTCTGCCAGCTGTTTGGGGTCTGACAGGTCAATACCAGGTATGCCACCAGGGGGCAGTTTCTTGCCTGTCATATACTCGGAGTAGTCAGGAGGAGAGTTTTCTCCAATAATCTGCTCCTCGACCTCAGTCTCATGATCAACATCTTTCTTATCATCTGTACAAAACACAAGATTAAACGTTTAACAAAATACTTAATCAAATCACACACCCTGTATTCACAAAGAGCTAAACGTTATAAGGACAAATAAAGCAAACAAAACGTAAATGGACTGATGAAGCAACGCCCAAGTCATAAGTGATTAATTTTAAGAATAAAACAATTATATCCATTGTCTCAGAGAAGCAATGCCTAAGCAATTAATATATACATAAAAAACGGGTCTGGCGCGATTGTGGTGCAAATTACATTCCAGTCAAGTATTTGGCATCAAAAATGCAATTAAGTGCGCGTTTCTTGTCTTTTCCCCCCGTATGCATTATGTGAGCGTTCCCAAAAAAAAAAAAAAAAAAAAGCCTTTGAAGCGCATGCGCAGTCTGTAGTGGTTCATGGTGCACATTCTCGTAAACATATAAACAAGGTTTCAACCTGCACTCCATGTTCATGTACTTTATTTAATATTCAAGTAAAGCCAAACATTTTTGGTCGTTACAGGCCAGACACACTTAAAATGAAAGCGGAGAATTTAAGAAATATATTACAAATACACAACACCCATAAAAACATCATAACTAATATTGCAATATATCTTACAACATCCAGCAGAGCTAAGCTGCGACGTAGTTTAAACATTTGTATGTATCAGCATTTAAAATATTCAGCCCCTTAGTAATATTGGGCTTAAACAATACAATTTGTATCAAATTCTAGTGAATTAGTCCCAAGTTCAATGTGAACGACATCTTTCTGAATTTACACTGCCGTTAAACGCCAAGATTTCAAGATCGCAAAAGCTACCAATAGATATTTTTGTATTTTTCCAAAGACCGCCGTCCACTATAAACATAATATAAAAATGCGCAATACGTTAAGCATTAATATTATCCCTGCCTAAAAAGGAATTTGTCTGATAACTGTGTAAAAATTGTAATCACGTACAAGTAAACTGGGAAACATCGCCCCTTGCAAGCCACGGGAATCTGCTAGATGTATCTGAATTTCTCAGTTAGAAGATTTAAATACGCGGTAACATTTGTTTATTGAGGGACTGAAGCGCTGTGAGACAGACAGTTTGCAAGCAAACAGCAGATCGTGTGATTAGGTCCCTCCCCTTCTTCAAACGGAGCTGCGCCATTGCGGCCTGCAGCAGCGCGGCGGACTCACAGCGCCTCTCTCCGCTCCCGCCGCCATCTTTCCCCGCTCACAGAACCGCCATGTTTCGGGGCCGCCGCCATAATGGTCTGGAGGAATATGGCGGCGCCCATCCGCACTTAAAACATGGCTTCCCATCAAAACAAAAACATTTAGACCGGGGCCACCCTCATAAGTGGCTTTTCAGGTCGGAAAATCGTTTCTGACACTGGGCTATCCGGCAGCTTTATAACGCGCTCGAGAGGAAGAGGGCCCACGCGAGGCCTGCGCGAGAACAAAGCACTTGATGCGATGTCAAAACTTACCCGATGCCCACATAGTGACGGAAAACTCCCCCTCCAGTGTTTTGATCTGCACTTGCTTCTGCTCCCATTTGCGTCCGCTCGCCTCGGCGGAGTTTAGGAAGCTCTTTTTGACCACTCTTTTCCCGCTGCCTCCTCCTTTCTTCATCCTTCCCGACGGGTTCTTGCCAGACACGGTTACTAAAGTCTGCTCGATATATTCCTCCTCTGCAACAGGAACAGGGACGGGGATGAGGATCTGGTCCTCGAAGCTGTCGTCTGCGTGGAGGTCCGAATCGTCGCAGCCCACGACCTCCTCGCGAGTTTGGACCAGAATCACCTCCTGATGGTTAACGTGGTTCGGATCGTCTGAGACCAGCGGCTGCAGCGCGATCATCGGCTGGTGCTCGTCGTCGTCTCCGCCGACCACCGTCGTCTCGATGGTCTCCACTTCGATTTCGTGCAGCTCGACGATCTCCGCCGGCATCTCCGAGCCGTCCGCTTCGATGTACAGTGTCTCGCCCGACGCCATTCTTGGCTTTCTTGCTCTCCGAACTGATTTCACGCAAGCCCTGTGTCAAGTCAACGGCTCGTTCTTCCCTCCTACTCCGCTAACAAACAGGCAAAACTCCGTCCCACATTGACTGACTCCGCTCACGGACTCTGCCTGAGAATCAGACGTGCGAGATCTCGCGAGATCTTGGTCTTCGTGTTTGACCTCATTCTCACCAGTAAACTTTTGTAAATTATCCACCAGCAGGTTTTTAATCTTCATTGACAGTAGCTGATAAACTGTATATCAACAACATTTAATTTGAATTCGAAATAATGTGTGAAATATATTGGTTACTTATGTATGTATGTATGTAGTATAAGGAAACCTTTTCTTCAACATTAATTGAATTGTTTATTTGCAAATATGTTTTGAATTGACAGAGGATTTTTAGAGGAAACTATAGATTTACAACTTGGTGGAAGTGATATACTGTATAAGTTCCACATATGCCTGTTCCATATATACATAGTCTACTGCATCATTGTATTTTCTGTTAATACATAACTTTAAACAATGCTGTAATGTTTTGCATTTGTAGTGCAATATAAACGCAAATCTATTGAACATAATATTATTAGGTACCTATTAATAAATAAATAAATAAATAAATACATAAAATAATGAAATGGCTTAAATTACATAACAACACGAGCAACCACCCCAAGTAACCACCTCTTGTACCATAGCAACTGCATAGCAACCACCTGAGTACCCTAGCAACCACCCAGAGTACCCTAGAAATATTTCTAAGCCATATGAACTCATCTATCTGTCTGTCTGTCTGATAGACTTTATTGCCTTCAAAACATTAAAAGCATTAAGCTTTAAAACTACTTTAAACTTCAAACTATTCGGACTGAAAACCGTCAAACTTTTAAAAACGTTTTCAAACATTCTGGTCAGGCTTTCTCAAGCCAACTTAAAGTTTGTCTTGAACTTTTTTTTTATCTAGTTAAACTCTGGCATTTATGGCATAATAATTTTATGTCTATATTTGCTTAAATTATTTATAAATTATTTATGCTTAAACTAGTTATAAAATGTTATGTCTCCTTTTATTTTTTTATTTTAATTTATCTCATGCAATTTATAATGTTAAATCACACGTGGCCTCTAAATTTGTCTGATATTTAACTCTCTTATTATTATAATATTAACTCTTATTATAATGTGTAAAAACGCCCTCTCGCGGTAAGCAAACCTGTCTAGACCAGAATTACAGGAGTGTGACACTGAAAACTGCTTAAGTACTGTAAATCGCAAAAGCAAAACATTAAAAAAAAAAAAAAAAAAAATCAATTTAATTCAGTCTTTTCTGTGTATTGGGGTATAATTCAAATCTCACTGCCAAACATTCCACAGTCATCGGTTATGAGGCAAGGCACAGTTGTAGTTAGTGGGACGAGGCAGACTGTACGGGCTGCTCTCTGAACAACTTGATCTGGTTAGGGTTTCGGTTGAAGTTAGTAAACTTACCGTTGGCACTCTCAGGCACACCTTCTCATTCTCTTATCTAAGAGGGCGTGTCCCAAACGAGTCTAGTAAGCGAGGAATCACCTGAGCTCATTACACCAGCAGCACACAGGTGTAAAAATGGGCAAAGCAGTTGGACGCTGGGACTTTGAATGGGTCTATAATGAGCAACCGCACACATGGAGAAGAAAGGAAATATTAGGTAAGTTTACATTAAATGACAGAAAATACATGTACGTCAGCAGAATTTGCTAAAACAGGCTACTGTAGACGTGATATGATTTCGGTTAGCCGACTGACTTGAATTTAATTTAAACATCCATTTAACCATTTGGGAGCGTGTTAGATTTTGTTATCTAGTTGTTTATCTTGTGTTGGTAAAGATATATAAGCTCAACTGTGTGCTTTATGCACAGTGCCTGTCACGACATGACTCTGATCACTGATTATACAGGAACTCGGAAAATTAACATGACATTTTAATCCTAGTGGATATCTTCCCGAACTAATTTCAAATGAAAAAAAGTTAATTCAGTATAAATTCTTAATACATAGGCTACTTGTCCGGAAGAGTGCGCGCGTGCCAGTGAGAGTGCGTGCGTACGCAAGCGCTTATGTGTGTGAAGAGGGCGCGTAAGGAATGTGTGTCTTTATTATTATTATTTTTTTAAATGTTTTTCTTTTACAAACTCTATCGTCGTGTGTTTCATATGCATACACTACATACTAACTACCTTCTTTTTTTACTTGTAATTCAGATTAAGCGTACTTTGCCATATGTTCAGTCTAATATGTGACCCTGGACCACAAAACCAGTCATAAGTGTCAATTGATTTCAGAATAAAGCTGAATAAATAAGCTTTCAGTTGATGTATGGTTTGTTATGATAGGACAATATTTGGCTGAGATACAACTATTTGAAAATCTGGAATCTGAGGGTGCAAAAAAATCTAAATACTAAGAAAATCACCTTTAAAGTTGTCCAAATGAAGTTCTTAGCTATGCATATTACTGATCAAAAATTAAGTTTTGATATGTTTACGGTAGAAAATTCACTAAATATCTTCATGGAACATGATCTTTACTTAATATCCTAATGATTTTTGGCATAAAATAAAAATGCATAATTTTGACCCATACAATGTATTTTTGGCTATTGCTAAAAATATACCCCAGCGACTTAAGACTGGTTTTGTGGTCCAGGGTCACACATATTTAGACTAAAGACAGGTGTAGTAGACAGGTGAAACATGGATGTGTTTTACCTGCCTCACATCTATCAGACAATGGCTTCAGGGGATGATAGTTTGTGTAAACTGATTCCATGCATTATTTGCACAATAGCAGTGGGTCTTGCATGGTAACAACATTCTAGTCTTATAGGCTAACTGTAAAGATATCAAGTCACAAGCTCAGTTCCCCATAAAACACATTTATGAGCAACTTGGAGATTTCACCACAAATATCACACAATTATAGAAGGTCAGAGTGTTTTTTTCTTCTGTGTACAGAAGTAAGGAATTAAAAAGCTGACATTCTTTTGACAGCTCACATTGAACTGTAAAACTCCCCCTTTAGAGTAATTCTCCATCAATAGACCCTGAAAAACACCTTTTGGTACTGATATGATATTGTGAAGTTGCATGTGTAGTTTTACACCCCAAGCTCTTTAAATATTAATAAAGTATTCTATCGTCCTCAGACTATTCCAGAAAGGATGAGGATGCCAATACTATTTACAAACTCTGGTGTATATATATATATTATATAAAAAATTGTTTTAAGCAACAAAACTGATGTGAATTATCATTCAAATATATTAATTTTATAATAATGCAGAAAACCTGGTGTTAAAGTGATTGTTGCTAGTTTTTTTTTTTTTTTTTCTAATTTCTTTTTAAAATAATAGACCATATAGGATTTTTTTTTTTTTTTTTATAACCAAAGCATCACCTTGGGTTGGACTAGCATCTAGCTGGAGTTTGTGGCCATTTTATTTACACACTTTATAGCATTTGGTTACTCATTACACAGGTGAACTTGCCCAATGTTCAGAGGCATCGCATGCATGTTGTTATTTTAGGCTTAAATATGACTTGCAGAAGCTGAAACACAACCACCTTGTTCAGAATAAACCTGTTTGTGTGTTTCTGTGACATTAAGCCATGGCAGGTGTGATCTTGTTCAGAGTAGGGGTAGGAAAAGGCGCATCCAAGAATCTCCACCTACGTGTGTATAAGAACATCACTGCACATGAAGCCCTATAGTGTTGCTGGCAGCTGTGCTTGTTTTGTGAGGGCTATTTGTTTGACCGATATGTAAACTGTAAAGGCCAAACAAATACACAGATAATCTGACATATGGAACTGAACCAGAATCATTTCCTTTTTCAATGATGACTGAGGTGCCCAATTCACTTGTCTTACTGTGAATAGCCCTTGACAAAAAACAAAATATGATACACATGTAACCATACACTTAAGCATAAACCAGCAGAAAACATGGCAATATGAACAGTTTGCATACAGACATTATGCAAACTGCATGAAAAAGTGTTATGGCATATTTGCGTGCAGGTCGCCTGTAATTGAACAGGTGAAAGTGACCGCTGTGAAAAAAGAGCCTTGTGGAACTTGTATAAAGGGATTCTGCAGCAATGAATGATGCGTCAACAGAACATTAGCAGGGCAAACAAATCTGCTAATTAAAAAGGCACACCGCCAGGGGAGTGTCTGTCCCTTGTGGAGGAGAATTAGTGATTGGTTGACTACCTACGCAACAGTGCCTTGACATATTTAATAGGTTACCACTAGCAACTGCAATAAAGTGATCATCTTCATTAGGTTTTGTAATGGTGAATAATCTTAGAGTACAATCTACATAAAAAATAATCTGCTTTAAAAGTGATACAGGCATAATTATTGTGAGTGCTACTTAATTGGGATGTGAAGGCTTAATTTCATGTACAGTCCGTCTTTAATGGAAGTACGACAAATCCTTCAACGTGAACAAGACTTCAGTAAAGATATATTATAATATCTATTACAAGAAACTAATTTCAAGAGCTAAAGCAGCAGTTTTAGTGTAATGGTTTGAAGGATTATTGCACTACCGCAGAATGCACTATACTGTAGAAATATTGTTGCTTTTTTTTCTGTTCATCACATAGTATCCTGTTTCACATAACAAAACTATTTTATTCAAAGCTGTATGTTATGGCCATTTGGTCATCTTAATTGATAAAATTCAGATTTTTTTTTTTATGTGCAATTTATGCAGATATTTATATGAATACATGCACACAAATATTTATCTTTGTGTATTGGTTGCGAAAAGTTTGGATTTTTTTTTTTTTTTCACCAAGGCTTCATTAGTTGATCAAAAACCGTTATATTGTGAAATATTACAATTTAAAATAATTGTTTTCAACACTGATAAGAAGAATCATTATTAATAATTTAGCCGCAAATAAGCATATTAGAATGATTTCCAAAGGATCAAGAATATATATGTATATGTGTGTGAATATGTAATTATTATTCAAACTATATCATCTCATGTTCTTAACATGTTCTCTTTCTTCAGCAAAGTATCCTGAAATCAAGTCTTTGATGGGTCATGACCCCCAGCTGAAGTGGGTCGTGTCAGGGATGGTACTGACCCAGCTCCTGGCGTGTTACATGGTCCACGAGCTCTCCTGGAAGTGGGTGTTGTTTTGGGCGTATGCGTTCGGTGGCTGCATCAACCACTTTTTGACCCTAGCCATCCATGACATTTCACACAATGTGGCCTTTGGCACCAAAAGGGCACGCTGGAACCGTTGGTTCGCCATGTTTGCCAATCTACCAATTGGCTTGCCTTATTCAGCATCCTTCAAGAAGTACCATATCGACCACCATCGTTATCTTGGAGGAGATGGATTGGACGTGGATATTCCTACCGACCTTGAGGGCTGGTTCTTCTGCACCCCAGCCAGAAAGGTGTTCTGGCTCTTTCTCCAGCCTTTGTTCTACGCGCTCCGTCCATTGGTGGTGAACCCCAAGCCTGTGACCAGGTTGGAAATGCTCAATGCAGTCGTACAGTTTGTGGTAGACATTATCATCTACTATTTTTGGGGTCTCAAGCCCATAGTCTACCTCATCGCTGGCTCTATACTGTGTTTGGGCCTGCATCCCATCTCTGGACACTTCATCGCTGAGCACTACATGTTTATGAAAGGTCATGAAACCTACTCTTATTATGGCCCTCTCAACTTAATAACCTTCAATGTGGGATACCATATGGAGCACCATGACTTCCCCAGCATTCCTGGCAGCAAATTACCAGAGGTACGAGTTTAGCTGTATTCCTTTGTTTTTAGAAATGCATAGTATTAAAATTCTAGCTGATGTGATAAGATGATAATTATGGCAGATGTTAAAATTGCACTCTCTTTGTTGAAAAAAAAAAATCTGTCACTTTTACACTATAAATAAATTTAGGCATCACAAAATAATGTACAGTATGAAAATGAATGTTTAAGCATTCATTAATATTAATTCAGTGTTTTAAAGATGAAGGTTAGATGACAGCAATGGTAATCTAAATGTAAAACTAGAGGAAATGAGTATGTAAAATTACATATCAAATACTGACCAATACAATTAAATAATACATTAGGAATAACGGCTAATAACCAATATATTGTAAATCCCCATTGGAGTTTCTTTTCTTCTAATAAAAAGTTTAAAGTGGGCAAACTATCAGATATCACTGAAGCCTTTAAAAATTCTGTAGTAGTTGGTATTTTTAATTTCTTCTTAAACTTAACTTCGTTCCGATTTTAGTGAATCCAGCCCCAGATTTTTAATACTTGTCAGGAAGTTTCCTTTTCAGGCTAGAGCTCAAGTGGAAATGTCGTGGTAAAGTAATGCCCACTATTGATTTTGACACCATTACCGATTAAGAGGAAGAATGTGACATTTAGTGCCGTGGAACTAACTAGAAAGACTAATATTTGCTAAACTCTTTTTCATGCTGCTTCAGTGTTCATAAGACAATTTAATTGTGTTTGGGGTTCTTTCACACTGATGGTGTGACGTCTATAAACTACAAAGGCATGTCTGTAAGCTGATTACTTACGCAGTGCATAATATCTCTTAATATTTAAACCAAAGTATAACTACTGACAGGAAACTGACCATCGCCCCACCCATGTATTACATTTTAGCTGCTTTGTACTTTGTTCTTATTCTTTGGTACGCGTATTGTATTTCAAAGTATATAAAACAGGAGTCTCATTAACATTTGATTATTTACGGACCTTTCCCTTTTTGCAGGTCAAGAGGATTGCAGCAGAGTACTATGACTCGCTCCCTCAGCACACTTCCTGGATGCGAGTGCTCTGGGACTTTGTATTTGATGACACCATCGGCCCCTACGCCAGAGTCAAGAGACAATACAAACTTGGCAAAAACGAATGAATTGGGAGTTAGACTACTGATCTAACCAAACAAGGTATTTACACAAATCTGTGAGGCACTAGAAAGCTGTTAGTTAAAAGGGAACAAACCCTTTCACACGTGAACCTGCAAACCCTTTACATTCTGTCACAGCATTTCATCATATAGATCCATCTGTACAATGTTTGAACAATAACTGTAACAATAACAATAACCTGCGCCTGGGACCGTGTTACATGATTTGTGATTTTATTGTTTGGGTGTGTCAGCTAATTGTCTCAATCTTTCCATACAGTCATTCCAAACTAAAACATCTGATGTTGTTCTTATGGTATCCATGTTCCTTATCAAAGCAGTTATTTGTGTTTATTATTGCTATCGCCACTTACTTAAGATACACCTGCTGAGATGGAATGTTTAAGTGGACTTAAAATGCCTTTTCATCAGGGAGTCCTTTTTGAAAACTGAATATGTAATTGTTTTGTGCTCTATTATGTAACTTGAAGTCTTTAAGATATTTTGACATGTTCTGTCGTTTGCACTGTGACAGTTTAACTCTGAACTTGCTGTTGTGGAATATATTTGTTCAGCACAATGTATTTCAATAAACTTCCTAATCTTACATGATGAATCTGAATAATGGCAGAGAGGTTTTGTAAGGGGTCGCTTGTAATGTTCAATGAAAATGAGACACTTTTTTTTTTATTTTAAAGGAAGCATGAGACAAGACTGTTTAAAAGGGGGGAAAAGCTTTTGAAATTCTTTTAATTCCACCAATCTCACACTCTCAACATGTTTAATTTAATTGTAATTTCTGTGAAATCAACCTCAACTTTTAAAATCAGGATCAACCTAATTAAACCAGAATACATTGTACGTTCAAACAATTCACCCAATACTTTAAGCCACTTTCAATAATTCATCTCACGTTGTGTGTGTATATATACGTATATATTTCCATGTCCATCTCTTGAGCTCATTAAAAGAGCGTCTATATTTAACCTCATACCTCCAAATCAATTTAAAACAGTTCTACTGAACTTCTGCATTGGCCAAAAAAACAAAAAGAAAAAATCTCAAACTGTTACAACTATAGTAGTTTGCTGACAGTTTAGCACAAATGTGTGCAGTTCGTACTTATTAAAACCAAAGAGTAAGAGCAGTAATATAAAATATAAAAGGCTGACAATAACTGTCGTGCAACTTTGTATCTCTCATTTAATATAATACAATTTTTAACAATAATAATAATAACAATGACCAATGAAACAATATAAACTTAGAAAACAAAAATATCTTCATTAATTTCCAACTTGTTGACTTTAAGACTTGAAAGAGCGAGAGCAGCAAGCTGCACAGTGGACTGTCTCAACGTTCATACTGGAGGAAATAGAAAATTCAGTGTGAAGGTCTATATTTCCATCTGCTCGTTCATTCACTCATCCATACACACAATCATCATTCATTCAATCCAATTCCTTCCTTCCTTTCCTCAGCTTTGCCTTGTATCTGCACAACATTTCTGCAACTGAATTATCCATACCGTTGCAGATATGCTGCGAGAACGTTTTCACGTGCGCTTTCATGTACTTTCCCGAACCTTCAGTCCTTATCAGTCGTCGTCGTTGACCTTTCTTAAGACTATGTGGAGCCAATTCTCAGCAGTTCCCTTCTAATGGCTAAAGAGAAAAATGTAAATATTCTCAAGAACTGAAAAGATACATATTATTTTTTCTGTTATCTCCTAAAACTTACCATCAATGATTTCTTCTTTAACTTTCTGCAATTCCCGGACAACCTCCTCCAAGATCTCCTTTTGAACGCAAACAGATTTTATCATCGTCAGCAGGCCAGTCTAGCCTCATTTTTTGCACAATACACCGCACAGTAATATGCCATTTTGAAAGATATTCTGAACTAACCTGTTTCATTCTGTCAAAGTCAAATGACTCTGCATCACTGGTGCTTCCGATTGGTTTTGCCCTGTACAATGTTCATCATAAATATTTAAACGCAATTTGAATGATCAAAAATTTACCTGCAAGTCATGTTTGCTGTTAAAAAAAGCATGTAGATATATTAAATATTAATGTTGCTTTCTGATGCAATCTCAGTTTTTATAACCGGTTCATTTTTCAGAGTTCAAAAGAGGTCATTTTCTGTGTGTTTACACAAACATTCAATGAAAGCTTACACAAAACATAAAAACTAAATTTTCTAGTTGTCAGAAAGCGAGCAGAACCGGCTTTGTTTGCATTTAGGTCATTGCAGGCTCATGTTGCCCAGGGCTTTACTTCCTTAACGTCCATTTGTATTGGCAACCGAGCAATAGACATTTACTCGCATATGCAAACTCTAAGCTTGATAGAATCATTCATTGCTCTGTTGCAATCCATCAAGGAACGGCTCAACAAATATACATTTTAAAGGAGCCAAATGTTTTAAAATAAAAAGCCACAAGTAGTCAAGTGTCAAGAGACGAAGAACTCACTAAACGGATAGGAATGAAATGTTTACTGCACAGTAAACCTGTTAAAAACATACCTTGACACAGCTGAAGACTTATCTGTAGAGTTGGCTCGTTCCCATGGCTTCTTCACAGGATCTGAGAAGAATATTTAAATCCTTTTTTTTTCTTTTCTCACCAAACCTTTAATTACTTCGCAATATTAGTTTACTGTATACTTGCTCAAAAAAAAAAAAAATTAGCATTGGTGAGCAATGAGCTTTTTAGAAATATTAAAAACTTACCAACCATAGATTTTTTTTATTGTAGTGTATAGTATATATTGCTAAATTAGCAAAAAAAAAAAAAAAACACCTGAATTTTGTCCACGAGAAGATGAAGGGGATCCATTAGACTCCTCCTGCAAGAAAGCGATATCAGACTGATGTGATATGATATACAATGAATAGAATTGAAGAGAAATATACAATTGCTGTGTATTTGACAAATAGTGTACAAAAGTCATACATTTTGACTGTCTTCTGGTTTTTCGGAGGCCTTCCTCCTGCAGAATGATCATATTTAACAATCAAAGTTTGTATAACCACAAGTCAAGGATCATTAGTTATGAAAAAAAAGACAGGAAATGGATGTGTTCTGACCTCCGTGCTAAAAGGGCATTCATCTCCTGCATGAGACCCTCTCCACCACCTCCACTACCTCCACTGCCTCCACTGGAGCGATTGGCATCATTCTTGCTACTGCTTTCCTCTGGCTATAAAAGATAAAGCATGGAATAATCAGGCAGCAAGATACTATTATTGAACTTATTGCACAAAAGATAAAAAAAATTGTGAAACATGTTGAGGTTTGAGAAAGATAAAAGCCACTCACCCGCTGCACTTTTCGCAGCTTGGCACCAGCTAGAGCTGCAGCCAGACCTGATGGAGCAGAACCTCCACCAGCCGGCAGTGGAGGTGGGGTAGGAGGGGGTCCTGTGGCGGGTGGTGGCGGCCCGGGTGGTGGTGGCCCGGGTGGGGGAGGCCCAGGAGGGGGCGGAGGGGCCGGTGGACCCGCCATGGATGCTGAGGTAGGGGGGTGAACAGGAGGGGTGGATGAGAGCATGGAGGGGTGAACCGGTGGAATGGGAGGACCTGCTGCAAGAAAGGAAAGAATCACTGTTGTATTCTAGACTAAGTGCTTAATTACAAATTCAATTAAATATACTGCAACGGGGAGCATTTGTACGAAAGCCTGCTTCCACCACGGAATAAAAAAGGTAACTGAGACTCTTTCTCTTACAATTCAGTTTTTTCCTCACAATTACAAGTTCACATTTCATAATTCTGACTTTTTTTCCCTTCTCAGAACTGCGTGATATAACCTTGCAGAAGTTATAAATTCAAAACTGTGAGCTTATATTCTGATATCTTGCAATTCTGACTTTATAACTTCTGAGAAAGTCACAATTGTGAGAAAAAAAAAATTGCAGTTATATTGTTGTTTTTTTTTAATCTGTGGCGGAAACAAGCTTTCATTCATTTGTGTTGACTTAAAGGTGAAATTGCACATCACTAGCTAAATTGTAGAAAGCAGGATTACAAACGGGGAAAATCAAACTTCAAATAGGCTCAGCAGTAAGGATTTTTTTCTGCTGGCTCAGTGGGGCTAATAATTTCGAATTTATTTTTTTTAGATTTGTTTTTATCAATGTGTTTTTTGCTTTTTTTAAATATACACTACCATTCAAAAGTGAGGGCTCAGTAACACTTTTATTCAGCAAGGACGCATTAAAATTGAGAAGTCACAGTAAAGACATTTTTAATGCTACAAAAGACATCTTTTTCAATTGATCATAGAATCCTGGAAAAAAAAAGTATTATGGTTTCCACAAAAATGTTATGCAGCACAACTGTTTTTGCTTAAATAAATGCAGCCTTTGCGGAGCATAAGAGACTGTAATGACTGAAATGACTTCTTGATAAAAATCTTACCAACCCCAAACATTTGCACAATATTGTATATTTTTTCTACATGAAAAGAAATTTCATAAATTTCACAAACACACTTTTGGTTTGTTGTTTTCAACACATTCTTATTGATGCCTCCAGGGTGTATTTGCAAATTTGACAAAACCTCATCCATGTCAGCCAGCTAAGATAATATTATCTTGGAGACAAATCACCAGAGTTAGCATAATAATACATCACAGAAAACCAAGCGTTTAAATTTGCTAAGTACATGAACGAGATCAATGAACGTTCAATGGCGCAACAAAAAGGACAAGTGACACTGGTCTGTCAAGTGGCCCAAAACTCTCTCACACTGGTCCTGGGTCAGCAGGTCATCCTTATTGTTGAGCCCTGCTTACACTTGCATCTACATAATTATGTGAGACAGAGCAAAGCATTTTAACTTCGAAAATATCATCTGCAAAAGTGGAACATAGCGGGGGTTAGTTTAAGGTATGACAAACCTTTTAAACAATATGAACAAATCACCTTTGAGCAAACCCACAAGAACATCACTGCGATATATGAATGTTTACTTTATAATCTTAAACCATCTTTCTACCACTCAGAACAAAGAAGGTGAGATAGCTGCCGTTTGTTCAAATGAGCTGCTGTGATTTTGTCGTGTAACACAGACAAAAGTCAACAGCCTCACTGACAATCCTGGCAGGCCAGTATTTGCATATGGTTTCAGTACAAAGACCGTACTGTTCTCTTTAGACAGCTTTTGAGATCAGCATGTCATCAGCCCAGTTCCACTGGACAGGTGCGTGAAGTCTTTTGGTGGTGGGCAATAAACTACAGAGGGGGCAGCTGATGGGGGTCTTGAATACTTACTGCTGGATGCTGTTGCGTTCTGATAAACAGGCGAGGGAGACGTCTTGGGCGTTGCCCCCTCACACAGAGCAGAGTGAGAGGTGGGTGTGGTGTTGAATTGGGGCGTGGCCGGGTATAGCTGCTGCTGGTGGAGGGCGGGGCCTTGGATGGGCTGGCCAATGAGAAGGGGCAGGGGGCAAGAGGATTCTTGTATGGGATAATGTGGGTGCAACGGAGCTCCAGAGGAGACCTGCATAGGAGGGTTTTGGTACGGGCAATACTCCTCTACCAGGCCACTGAACGACTGTTGGTGGTGTGTTACAGGCTCCAAGTGGGACATGTTAGCGGGAGCTTTGGGGCCACAGTTTGGGCCGTTGTTTAGGGGTGGCAAGGGGAGGGCAACAGGCAGGGCAGGTTGTTTGACTGGCACTGCCATTATGACGGGTGGCGATGCTGTAGGTAATGGTGCGTACATGTGGGTGGAGGACCATGTGGCATGTTTGGGGTCCTGGTGGGCCGTTGGAGGGGAAAGAGGGATTTGCTTGATGTTGCGAGGTGGAGGGGTGACACCCGGCTGCACGGGGGAGAAAGCAGAAGCCAGAGAGGTGGAAAGCTGGGAAAGCTGCTGTGCCTTTTTTTGAGGGGAGTCCACAGTGCGGTAGCCACTCTCTCGTTCCTGGGAGGAAGAGGAGGCGTGGGAGGAGGGTTGCGCGGGGTTAAGGTGAGCATAGGAAGGGGGAAGAGTGTTAGCCCGATACTGTCTGAGGTCATGCAGAGTGGTTTCGGACTGAGAGGCGGATGCTGATACTTTAAACTGAAGGGTGGAGACTGAGAAACAGAGAAAAACACAAATGACAAACGAAAAGAGAGAAACGTGACAGTGATGAAAATCAAGCATCAACGTGTACAAAGAAACTTAAAAAAGATGAAATGTGAGCAAAATAGCATGTTATATGCCTTGCAAACAGATGAATCTCATAAAAACATCTAGATCAGAGAAAAAAATTGAGAAAATACAATTGAAATTAAGCATATTTTGAGACCAAGATTTTGTTTCATTGTAACATTATTTTACTGACAATTAAACAACGCCCTCTTAAATTCTCACTACAATAATGCATCTGGATGTTTTACTTTTGAGATGTTTTAAAATAATTCTACTTATTCTCAATGGGGACTCTCATTAGATTCACATTACTGTGATACACAACTTATTAAAAGTTATAAAAGTAACACAAAAGTATTCTGAAGTCATTTTTTAAATGTAAATGAACAGAACAATTATATGCATTTATAAATAAGTAAATATACACAATCTAATAAATACAATTTATTTTGTTGTCAGGTATCTATATTACTTGACAATTTAAATAATAAAAATGTAAATTATTATTAATATTATTTTTATTCTTATGTTGGGTTACAGTATCTGTATAACAGTAATGACAATAGAAATCACAAAGAAATAATGCACAAAGAAAAAAAAATCTTAATAGTCCTTAAAACATGCTTATTTATTCATTTTTATATTTATTTCTTTCAGTTTGGGGATGAAATGAGATTTCAACATGGTCTTGACATGTTTCATGAGATTCACCAAAACAGAACTCAGAAATGCTGTTTATGGCATTATGAAATGCAATTGTCTTCTCTGAACTGATGCTGAAGCAGGGGCAGAAACAGAAAGAGAGAGAGAGAGAGTGTGTGTGTGTGTGTGTATAAGAGAGGAAGGGCAGCATGTGCTGTTTGGACAAGGGACCTGTTCTGCAGCCAGGGAATTTGATATTCCTTAGTGTTAACACTTCTCCAAGCAGACAATGAAGTCTGCAGGGTTACTCTGTGGGTGGTTTAATGAGTGTGTGTGTTTGTGTATCTTTTAATTGCACAGTGTGCAATCTCATATCATATTCCACAGAGGTGTGGGGTCTTTAGTCTACCTGCAGAGCCAGATGTTCGTCGTTCCCTTTCCATCTGCATCTGATGCTGGTCCATCATTTGCCTAGAAACAAATGTTAACTCACTTAAAAATGATGTTGGGCAAAGTGAAATCTAAGCACTCTCAATCCACCATATGAATAGACACAAAGACAAGCTCACTGGAGAGTAAACAATCGTGTGTTCATCTCTCAAAAATGCTAGGGTGCACAGTGAGAGTGCAGCTTTTCATCTGTCCACTAGAGGGCAGAACACAATCTAAACTTGTATTATGACAGCAGTTGAGACGCGTTCTCAATCTTCATGACAACAAATATGTGAAGTGATTAAAAAAACAAAAAAGTTCAAAATCGATGATTTGATTAGTAATTTCTGCAACAGTAATACACTGAACACTACACTTTCTGACCTGTAATGTTAAAGATTAAGTGAGTAATTTCAGTGTCTCTAGCAGTACCAAAGGAAATTTAGTTGTTGAATTGGGTTCCCAAACACCATCTGCTATTGGTTGGACAAGCAGATAGTCCCGCCCCAAACTCATGCCATTGGTTGAGTCACTGTTGCTGTGGAATGCTTAAACAGGACTATTTTGAAGGTACAACAGATAAAAAGTGTTTACACCTTTCAGGGGAATCAAAAACAAAACAAAAAACCTTAACACACTTCACTTTAAAAAGAGAGCATATGCTGTAATTCAGGCCAGTGTCCAATGTTTAAAAGCTTGATTAACATTTGACAGATGTCTCAGAAAGAGAAAGTGTCATTAGAGACGGTCCGCACCTCCTCTGAGCCTCGACATCATCTGTCACCGGTCCATTCTGACGATGTGCTCCTGGACCTGAAGAAAAAGAACATAATTGCACCTCATAATTTAAATATTTTATTTAATTGTCTCTCAGGAACTGTAAAATGTGTGTCGGATTGTGTTAATATATTCTGGCACCTTATGGCAGACTTGAGTAGTACAGCAGTTCTCAATTGGTTTTGTTTCAGGACCCAGATTTTACATTGGGCAGCTGGTTTATGTCAAGTGACATGTCTTATACTCTTCGCTATATAGTATAATTTAGAAAACAAAACACATGACATTGGTCAGTACAAATGGTTCATGCTTTCTTTTACCTCATATAATTTGTCTTGTGAGTTTCACAAATCAAGCCATGTCAAAAACCCGTTCATCTGCCTAATCTGGCTACTAATTGACAGATGAATTGTTGGATTGGACATATGATCTTTGAAAACAACAACAAAAGATACAGGAAGCATTTTCTTCTCCCAAACTAAGACATCTAAGTGCCAAATTATCAAACTATTACAGTCCAATAAATCCAGCAAGAGACCAAACATATTTTGCCATCACAATTGCCCTTGTACCCAACACCTCATTACTGGTAGACTTAGCAAATAATTCATAAGCCACCATAATCGTTCTGTTGAATTTGTTATAGGGTTATAGGGTGTGAAGGAGCTCTGCTAATAATGGTAAACACGGCTCTCAGGTTACTGAGATGTTGACTATTTACGTCATATGACATTCAGGGACTCAGTATGGGGCACGAAAGCTCAAGAGAGGAAGGAAGGTCCCTCTGTTCAGAGAAAGACCCTTAGTGTGGGCATATCTAATGTGGCTGATAATCTTTGGTTGCTAGGCACCATCAAACATAATTGAGTTTAGAACGTCAAAAACTATCAACTGTGAAATTTAAGGTGGAAAAATAATGAGCTGTTCACACAGCTAGACAGGAAACACAGAATGGTGGAGCATGCAAAGTCTTCTAAAGGCCTGTTCACACCAAAGACAATGACTACAACTAAAGTAATGACTAATAATCGTTCTAATTCTTTGGGAAGTCCACATAACAAATATAACAACACAAAGGAACCATAATGTTTCAGAATATTTCAACTTTCAGAATGATTTTTTCCCAGCTGATGAATGATAAAAATATTGACAGCAAATCAGAATAAACTTTTAAAGAGCTTGAGCAATTAAAATGGCAACACACTTATAATAAACAAAACATTAACATGCATCGGTGTGGGTGATAATCATAATATTAATGTTATAGTTATTATCTTTAGTCATCGTTCTTTGTGTGAACAGACCTTAAAGCCACTTTTTGAAATTGTATCTATTCTGTGACTTCTTCAGCCATAATAATGTTATGTATTAGCAGCATCTCCTTAATTACACTTCTCATTTTTGCAGATTGAATCCACAATGATATCACAACATTGTTTTAATGTCTTACTTTCTGTACAGATCTTAAAATCTCAACGTTTTAGAACCATTTAGCATTAAACATGCTATCTCAACACTGAAACAACAACTGACATTATTTCGACCACATTTCAACATTGAAGGTCGATCATCTGCTAACGGAGACAAAACAAACAATAATAAGCAGTAAAAAGCTCCAGCAGATGTCCTGAAATAACACAAAACACACTGATCATAGTGGCAGATAATGTTTTTTATACTAGACCTAATGAGACTTGAAAGAAGCAAGACATTTAAACAGGAAACAGCACAAACTCCTTCACAGTGCAAGGAATTGTTATCATACAATAAATACTAAATAATGTTCTGCTTTATTAACAAGTCAGGGAGTAACGTACATGGTTTCTTTGAACAGTTATTGCAGACTGAGAGAATAAGCATGATAAAAGACCTTTGCATTAGCAGTTGTCAGCAAGCTCAGTCTGCAGATGAAGTAGATGACAGGTGGGATTCTGCTTCCACATTTAATGATTAAATCATCCGTGTCCTCATGGTGATTATGGGAGCTGAAGTCTCACTGAATTTAATGCCAGTATGCAGCATCACATCCTAAAATACTGTTAATGACGTCCAAAAAAATCAAGCAAAAACATCACTCAATTCATCACAATATCCACATGTTAATGAGAGTACAAAAATATTCCTGTCATAACTCACAGCGTAATACAACTAGGCCTACTTGCAAAAAGGAATAGCAATATTACAGCATGTGCTCACGCTGTTTCAACATCTAAGTGGGAAAACAGATTGGCACAAAAAATCGGAATAATTGCAGCAGGACTGAATATCAAGTCCCTCAAGCAACAGGAATGGGAATATGTTCATACGTCACGTGAAAGCAGCATTTCACACAGTGTCACAAACATGCAATCCACCTGAGGTCCTGTCTGCAGCAGATGGTCCCAAATCATGTGTCCTTATTATAACAGACACCACTCAACTACTAAAACTCTTGAAATTTCTAAAAGAACTTGATATTCATACGATCTGGCTCTAAACAGTCAGGAAAAAAGGGGAAAATTTTCCAACAGAACTCACCATCATTCACGAAATGTCAATTTGCAGACCATAAACCATTAATCCAAACCCTGCTGAGCATTCTGGGTAATGCATAAATGCTTTTTGCTCCACTGATGAAGCGAGACAATGCGGTAAGTATCTTTCCACTAGGAGTTTAGATCAAGACTTGCATGAAATCTCTTCTTATGGAGACTTTACTAAGCAAATATAATTCTGTGTGCTCTGGATTCAACCATAATGCTTGACATCAATTAAGCTGTGCACTTTGTAACCAGACAGCATAAAAAGCAATGATATTACTCCTGATCACATATCCATTTCTACTGCAGGTCGTGGAGGTGTAATACTCTGTGTGATTTATTTCATAAACTTGATTAAATCCCTTGCAATAGCAACATGCTGATAAATGGTTGCAGTTGGAGTGTATTAAAATGGATGGTGCGACTGATGCTGAATAGAGTTAATGGATTCCTAGTTTTAAGTGCCTCTCAAGAGTCAAATCCGGAGCTCTGGATGTTATTTTGATTTATGATTAAATACCTAAAAAGCCTCAGAGGGGAAACGCTAACCAAATATTAAGATTAATTTGCGCTAAAATCTTCGGATGAGCTTTTGAAGTAATGCGTAGTCAATATGTACAGTGTTTTATGACGCACATCCCATATCATTTGGTGGTTGCGTGCAGCAGCAGAGTCCCTTTGTACCAAATACACATACCCTGGTGATCATTGAGCTGTAATGACGATGTCTACTGAGATAATAAGAAGTGGAAACACGGATTAAATCTGATTGGATGATGGGACCCAATGGTCATTTGTTTGATAAACCCTGCCATTTTGCTTTATAACACACCACTTGCATAATATAAATCTGTAGTGTATTTTACAGTTAGAAAATGTTAACTTAAAAAACATAAATTTAATACAAAATTTAAGCATTAGATCAAGCATGCTGTATGATAGTATGATTGTCATTTCTTTCTTTTTTTTTTTTTTTTGCATTAGGCCTGAGCACTAACCCTTGAATCTCTTGAACTGAACAATTTATTTGATTTTGATGTGGTTTTAATAAATGTTTTTCTTTAATTTAGGAAATGTTGAGGGTTTTTTTGTCAATGTTTTAGCAATAGCTTGACAATATATTAAATGAAGCAACATTTATGCCAGCTGTCAAAATTATTAATAAAAATAATTAATATATCTTAGTATTAACAACAACAATGACAATTATAGTCACAATATTAATTCTTATTATTTTATACTATTAATGTTATTGTTGTTTTTGATTATTATTATGATTTTTTTATTTAGTTTTTTACACTTTATGTCTTTTAATTCAATTATTTCAATACACTGTACAAATAAACATTTCTTTTATAAAGACATAATATTTTCTCCAATAATTGTTCACTTTTTCTTTTCTTTTCTTTTAATCTTTTTGCAATAATAATACCTTTCACCAACACAAAAGGAAACACATATGTGGAAAAAATAACTAACAGGTACATAATTAAGTGCTTTTACATTTTCAATTTTTTTTATTCTTTATTTTTTTTTTTTATTTCACTTTGATGTGGCGGAACGCTGTTTTTGTTTTGTTTTGTTTTGTTTTGTTCAAACTGGAAATTTTGGTTTATGTGCATTTGTAGTAACGTGGCAAATTCAATGAGACTTAACTGAATTTTTTATATATACATTTTTTTTTGCATTTTATTTAAATCATGATTAAAAATGAAATGACCAGTCCTACCATTATTATGTTATGTTTCACTAAAAATCTAAATCCATACAGTTATATCACAGTGAAGCACTAATGATAACTGTTCAGAAATAGTCACGACAAACACACTAGACCTCCCAAACCCGCACACGCCTCATCACGAGCTTCTGACGGGCTCCATGCCAAAAACCACTGAGCAGCTTCCACAACCACATCCTCCATCAAAGACACCACAATGGCCCATCTGAGGCATCGTATCACATTATTAAAACATGCGACTGAATCCCCCAGCCCTTAACACTACTTACTGCTGAGTTTTATTACTGTGGAGCTGATCCGGCGGATTGGCCCCGGGGAAAACTCCGGTCTAAGCATGGGCCCTCTCAGGTGCCTTTAGTGATATTTATAATGGTGCAGTTTGAGCTCCACTACCAGGTGGGAACTGGTAATAACAGTCAGGACTCCGTACAGGTGAGTTCAGGCAGGTGAACAGCAGCTTCTCTCTTCTCTGCATGCTGAGGTGCGAGCAGCACTTCTAACAACCTTTCTAATCTGCCTGCCCCAAAAAGCAAGAAACGTGTAACACCCGTGGCCTGAGACTGTTTGGCTCCATGGATATTTTAACCAGGGCTGAGCACCAATGGCAGAAGACCCCCCCACATACATCTTATAAGTAGCAGCAGCCTGAAACCAGAGAGGCCCATGTGCTGTTCTTAAATAAGAGTTACACTACACTTAACGGTCCCACGTATAAGACCCAAACAACAATATTTTCAGTGTGCATTTAGAGTACGTTCCTGACTACTAGTTGGAATTCCTTACATGTTTTTGCAGTAGCACTTTTACAGTGAATTACAGCTAAATGATTGTATGTTTGTAACAATACTGTAAGGACCGTAATGTGGTAGGGTCTGCATTACCCTCATCTCTTTAAAATGTACACATTTATATATATTTAAGAGAAAAACATTGCATACCATTGCTTATAAAATTATATTTTGCATGATGTGAATTTTTCCAGAATAGCGATAATTAAACATAGAATTTATCAGTAGAGCAGATGAAAAAACAAACAATAGTAATAAATTAAGAGGAAAACTATGAATATTGTTTAAAAAAATTGGTAAAACCTACACCACCATTCAAAATTTTTGTTCATGTTTTTGAAAGATATCTCTGATGCTCACAAAGGCTGCATTTATTTGATCAAAAAAAAAAAACCCATTAAAACAGCAATTTGTGAAAAATTATTACAATTTAAAATAACTTCCTATTTTAATATATTTTAAAATGTAATTACTGCAGTCTTCAGTGTCACATGATCCTTCAGAAATCATTCTGAAAAGTGCTGATTTGCACTCAAAAAATATTGCTTATTATTATTAATGTAGAAAACAGTTGTGCTGCTTAATATTTTTGTGAAAACCATAATACATTTTTTTCTGGATTCTTTGATGAAGAGTTCAAAAGAAGAGCATTTATTTGATAGATAAATGCATTTAGTGTCACGTTTCGATCAATTCACAGGGCAATAAATCTGAAGTATAACTTCTCATATCAAACTTCATTTCTAAAAATGCTAATAATTACAAAAATAATCCAAGCAACACCTAACCACATCGGAGTGTGGCACAGAGGTAAAAAAAATATACAATTATGTTGTTATTAAAATTACCTGCATCCTGAGAGCTCAGGACATTGAGCGCAAACAGCATGGCAGTGGAGAAGGTGGTGGCCTCCTCTTTGCTGGCAAAGTTCAGCCCGTAAACTTGCCGCGCGTCACGCCATTGGTGGAAAGTTGGCGTGGCCTGGTTATATTTCAAACCTTTCACAATGGAGTAGTTTATAACGACCTGGAAGAGTAATGACATGTGGTTATGTATCTGCATCTGTGACATTTTTTCCCTGTAATCAAACTATTTCAAATTATCAAGAGGAAACCTTCTCACACGTCAGTTATGGTATTTTTGAAAACCACAGAACAGAAACATTTCAGATTTTAAATATATATGTATGTAAATAGAACTGAATGTTTATCGCATGGGACTGTGAAACTAAAGCACACACCGTGTACAGTAAGATCATATCACACAGCGTCTTCTCTCAGTTTTGTTGTACCATGTTGGAGTCTCACCTGCTGGTCCTGCAGTTTGACTCCCACCACACGGAAGCTGTTGTTGACAGTGTTGTGGTAGATGTTGATGCGGCTGAAGCCCTGCTGACCCGGTTTGACTGGCACCCATTTTTTGCTGGTGTCATCATAGATCATCACAGAGGCTCGGGCTTGACATATACTCTGTTCACTATGAGGAAGAAACAGGAAGACTAGTTAAGATTCACAGTGTTCAACAACAAAAACCACAACGATAAATTACGATATGGGACAATGAAAAACAGATGTCAGACTCTTAGCAACAACAACAATAATGCTGCAACAATTTCTGTGTGTGTGTGTGTAATTGAGAGTAATATTCAGTGAAGGATACTCTACACTGGTCGATGACATTAGTTACAGTTTCTGTCAGTTAGTTACAAATTATGAAATTAAAGATTGTGTAGAAATTCTATAAAATAGTGTTTATTACAAGAAGGCTAAAACCAAACCCTCCCAAAATGCCCTTTGCCGTTACTGTGGTATTATGGCACAGTAATTGCCCCACTGAATTTGTTTGAAGACACTCAGCAAGGGGCGGGTTTGTTATCTGTACTAATTATATAGTGTAATAGGCAGCTAACGAGTGAGGCAGGAATGTAACCGTGTTGACTACTTGATATGAGGCCATGGTTTAATTAAAGACATGAGGTTCTCCGCTTCTTTAAATAGAAATCTTCTGTTGTCAGGGAGAACAATTAACATAAAGAGAGAGCAGAAATTGTGTACTGTATGATCAGCATTAATATACCTTGCTAACTTTTGTTCCTTAGTGCTTCTAATAATATTGTTCAATACAATATATAATTGTTTAGTAATATAATAATATAATGTAAAAGTGTGTTGTATTGTTTTTAGTTAATTTTTTATTGTTTATTTGTGTAATATATTACATTTTTTTATTAATCTTAATCCAGCATTTACTAATACATTATTAAAATCAAAGTTGTATCTTCTAACATTATTATATATATTTATTAACTAACTTAAAGGTTATTAAATGATGTCAAATATTGTTTATTGTTAGTTAATGCATTAACTAATGTTAACAAATGAGTAAAATGTTACCATTATCCCATATATAACAAGCCTTTTTACATAAAAAATTATATTAAAAAAAATTCAGATGTAATTATGTGTTCATTAATTAATTAGATAAATATTTGTTTCATGTATTTTTTAAGTTTATTTATTAATTTATGAATATTTTATTAATGGGCAGTCGTGGCCTAATGGATAGAGAGTCGGACCCAAAGGTCACGGGTTCGAGTCTCAGGTCCAGCAGGGATTGTAGGTGGGGGGAGTGAAAAACCAGAGCTCTCGCCACTCTCAATACCACGACTGAGGTGAGACCCTTGAGCAAGGCACCGAACCCCCAACTGCTCCCCGGGCGCCGCAGCATAAATGGCTGGCCACTGCTCTGGGTGTGTGTTCACGGTATGTGTATATGTGTGTGTTTGTTCACTACTCACTGCTGTGTGTGTGTGCACTTGGATGGGTTAAATGCAGAGCACAAATTCCGAGTATGGGTCACCATACTTGGCCACACGTCACCTCCTTTCCTTTCCTTTTCCTTTTCCTAATACTAATGTGTATTTTTATCAACACTTATATGAATAATTGTCAGTAAATGACCTTTTGTTTCAGTTAAAATATTGTGGTTTAGTAAGTGAGTCAGATTATTACAGACTGACTCAGTGAAGGATGACTCAAAGACTCAACTTCTTTGAGTCTTTTTTGCATTTTGCACACTGGACTGAAGCATTGCGATCAGTACAACTCAACTTATATTCAAGGCTTTCACAAACTCCAAACATCACAAGAGTCTGCAGATGAAGTAAAACACTGGAGAACTGAACGGTTCACACAAAGAAGACTGGGTTTCCTGTTGGTGTGCTAACTTAAGCTGGGCAGATTTCCACTCCGACTCCTATATACCCTAAAACATACTGAACCACCACACCCAACTCCCACAGAAACACCCAAATCCAGCCGCACACACTCTTTACACCCGCCTGTATAACTGAAAGAGCACCAGCTATTACTAACACTAAGACAAACTCATAAGATACAGCCATTTAAAAACAATAGACCGGAGGATGAAAGTATGATAAATCAGACTCACCGGTTCTGTGACATTATGCCAAAACAGAAAATTCACACTCTGAACTCAGAGAAATGTGATACATGGACCATACAAAAAAAAAAGTGGTTTAGAGGGGGCTGGACTACCGAAGAGAGAGCCCATCATAAAGCAACAAGCATTTATGAGAAGTGAAAGAAGTGAGTTACAATTTTCTTTAAAAGGATTAAGTAAATATAAGAATTAAATATGCTTTTATCTGCACATGGCTGATGTTTGTATATTTTACTCAGTCATGGAAGTAGTTTTAGAATATATATATATATACATACCGTATACATACCATATATATATATATACTTATATATACTCCATTTAAACAGCATTTCGTATTATTCATGCAGCTTTAATGAGCTTGTAGTAATTGCATGAATAATTTAAAAAATACAAATTAAAGATGTATTTGTCAAAGAATTTGTTTTGAGAAAGATTTTGTGAAAATTTCTCCTAAATAGTTTTATTTTAATTTATTAATATAATTTGTATTGTATCATAATTTAATAATGATACAATAATACTGCATCAGTCACCCTGATGTTTAATGGTTGAAACATTTGAACATTTTCTGTCATTCACTCTCAGTTCTTCATTCTCTGGTCTTTCATGCTTGCCTTACGACAGAGCCTATTTCTGGCATCCATCTGGGGTTAGAGGGCAGCATGGCAGCTTCTTCCCTGTCCTCCCGGTTTCATTTCTCCCCCCTAGAGCTAGTCTGAAATAAAGTACACAGTCTCTCCTCCACCGATGATGCTTAGTCGTCATAAATTACATCCTGACGGCTCTTTGCTTCCATAAACATCCAATATATTTAGACACTGGGCTATCTCAGTTTACTTCTTCTAATAACACATCACGCAAAGCCTCTCTCTCTATTACTATTTATGTATAAAAAACATGGAAAAACTTGCCAGTGCTGTATCGAATGGAACAAGAATATTCATTATCAAATAGAATCAGTATACCAAGACTTTCCAACAAAACCTGCACTTCTAAAGGGTCAGACACCAACACGTCTTGTAATAGCAATCTATAAATATCAGAGTCAGGGACATTTAAAACTTAGAAAGCTTTATAGTCTGTTCCAGAACTAAAAAGACAAGCAACTGAGAAGAGCTTTGATGTCCAAAATGTGAAACTACAGAACGTTTCCAAAGTACTCTGACGACGGACTTTTAGTTTAGTTAGGCACAATTTACTTTTTTTTTTTTTCATTAGGGCTTCATGAATTAATGAAAAGCTAATCATTATTTAAATCATAAAAATAAAATAAAAATGTAAATACTAAATACTTGAAATATTTTATTTGTTTACCTGCATATCGTGATCATTAACCAACATTAGAGAACCATAAGGATGTGAATGTGATTGTTGTTAAATTATTGATATATTTACAGTATTTAAAATCTCAGGGGTCTTTTAGGTCAAAGAGGTTTGAAAGTTTGGGAATCCAGGTTGCGCTACCATTATGTGCAACATAAATGTTCATTTCAAGCTTTTAAGAGCCTGCCATGAAAAATCTATAATATATCATATGCTATTTGTAAATGGCTGTTAATGGAGAAAGATGGTCTGGCTATATCTACCACCAGCGAACCTTAATTCTTTGGTAAATGAAGTGAAAAGTATGAAGTTAAAAAAAAATGTTTGTGTGTTAAACTTCAAAGCATTCTAAATTTAGAGCAAAGCAATTTTTCTATGAGAAATGTGATGCATTAAGATGTCTAGTGCTGCTTTGGTTCACTCTTAAAAAGTGTCATACTTCATTAGACACAACAAAGCCCAGCCAAAAGGACAGATATTTGATCACAGTTTGAATAGTTTTGCCTAAAACATCACATTTTGCACTTTGAGTATATCTGCTACGGTGCCCGACAGGCAAATTGCTGAAAGGAGGCCACGCTGAGAGTCTGAATGCTCCACACATCAAATGCTTTTACTTCATAAAGTACCACTATGGGACAGGGATCTCGAGCCTCCCAGCTATGACCCCATTAGCTGAATGCTCTCTAATGTGGATGAGAGTGAGTAAACATGTGTATATGTCAGCATATGTGTGATGGAGAGGGCCACATGGACCTGAGCTTATAAGGACACTGCATGATTGGCATGGGAATTCCTCTTGAATGCATACGTAGTTCTCAGATGTCACAGGCACAATATAATGTAAGAATGTTTTCTGATGGCTCACAGTTGCCATAGGAAAGACCCCAGTTTGGAAGAGATGAGTGTTGCTAAGCGATGGCATGGTCAAAGCCATTGTTGCCTGGCAGATTGGTGTGATCAGTTCTGCTGAACGTGCTGGAACAAGCCAGACTCCACCATTTGTCCACTGCACAGCACTTTGTTGCATAATGAGTATTATTTGCCTTTTATTATGAAATTGTTTGTTGAGCTCTAGACTGTTCTGCAAGTCTGAGCACTTTTAATTATATGTGAAAAATATGAATGTACCAAATGAGAAATGTTTAAAACTTGTGTGTGTGTGTGTGTGTGTGTGTGTGTGTGTGTGTGTGTGTGTGTGTGTATGTATATATATATATATATATATATATATATATATATATATGTGTGTGTGTATTTAATACACATGTTGGCTGTGTGTGTGTGTATATATTAAAATCTAAATATTTTAATGAAATATTTTAACAGCAAACTGCAAAAACGAATGATTCAGCTGAAGTAAAACTGCAAAATAAGTTATATTAAATCAAATATATTATATACATATATTTTATAAATAAACATTTTATTAATTAAATATGAATAAACATAAATAAATAAATATAGATAGATAGATAGATAGATAGACAGATAGATAGATAGATAGATAGACATTATAAATGTTTTTTTTTAATAAATGTATTTTATTTTTGTATTTATTTAGAAAATACAATTTAGTTATTACATATTTCATCATATCTTAGTTTTGTTGTTGTTGTTGTTGTTGTTGTCCATAATAGAAATAAAAAAAAAAATGTCATACAGTTCTGGAACAATTTGAGAGTGAATAAAGGAACTGATTTCCCTTTTTGGGTGAACTATCCCTTTAAGACCAGTCATCAGTCGACTAGAATGTTGAAAATAAGTAGTTTTACAAATTCCAAGCCAAGATACTTTGAGTTTATTCAAGACGGTGTAAGAGCTGTTATCGTCCATAGACTCCCAGTTGATAAGCTGCCATAATTAATAAAAGCTGTGAAAAGCCTGGCATTTCCCATTTGGCTTCAGCCATCATCATACCCGCAGTGAACTTGGTCTCCACCCACCCAAACTCAATAACTGAGAGATAAAGAGAAAGGGAGAGACAGAGCTTGACAGGACTAGGCTCCTTTTAATCTCATGTAAAAAACATTTTGTCTCAGCTCAAGGCCAAACACAAGGTCTAACTCTGCTTATGTCTGGTCACAAGATCTTCACTGCCTCGTTTGGCCAGATTTCAGTGGAAAATAACGGAATGTGCCAGAATGGACTCTAAGCCGATGGAGTCTACTGCATCTGGATATATGCCTGGATGTAACACTCTTCACCATCATTTGATCATCATTTGGTGACAAACTGTTGCCATGATTAATAATAGATGTACATAAACATCTCTTTTAAATTAAATTATTTTTACCACCTGCTTTTTCTGCGGGTGGTAACAGCACAGCATTAATTACACCAAACGCAATGCAAGGCAATCTGTAATAAACCTAATTTACATAGAAATAAGGTGAATTTGACACCAATGACAATGAATTCATTTAAATACTCAAATGTCTGTGCTACTTCAGTGCACATAGCATCTGGTTAGTGAATAAAAAGTAAATATCGGATGCCAAACTATTTACTGTATGGCATTTTTGAGGGAATGAAACACTGAGACTCGACATCAGCACTTAAAATTATAGCTGGGGTTATTTTTAGCTTATAACAAAAATGCTACACAAAGTGAGCCCTGTAAATGTTTCTAAAGCAAGTAAAATATGGAAGTCTCCTGTTATTAGAGTGTGGGAGGATGGAGCTGAATCAAATGAGAGTTTGTATGAAATAGGGAGGCATTTTTTTAGCTTGTAACCTAGTAATCATTTTGGGAAGGGTGGGAACCAAGCTAAATCTCTGCCTATGAGAGACACTTCCCACTCACAGGGAGCTTCTGAGGCCTAAGAAGCTGGATTACAGGCTGGCTTCCAGTAAAATCGGGACTTCTAGGCCGCAATCTAAATTACTGAGGATTTAGCGTAATCTCAACATCGAGGAAGTGAATGCAACAGAGAGCACTGAGGAGAATTTAGCCAGGAGCAAAATCGGCCCCTGCATAATCAAACTAATTGTCAATTGTCCGTTATTTCCTGGCATACATTGATGATAACAATAAGAGACCAAACTACACTAAATGAAAATAGAAACTTACTAGTTTATTACATCAACCAAACATGATAGTTAGCCAAGTAGTTAAAAATATTTAGCTTGACTATATAGACTTTTGATTCCAAAAAAATTGTGGCAGCAATGAGGGTCTAAACTATCAATCAAAAGTTTGGAGTCTGTAAGATTTCTTTAAATGTTTTTGAAAGAAGCCTTATATGCTCACCAAGGCTACATTTAGGCCTATTTGATTATAAATACTGAAAACTGCAATATTGTGAAATACTTTTAAAATGTGTAACTTTGTAGAAGTAACATTTCTTATTATTATCAATGCTGCTTACTATTTTAGTGGAAACCGTTATCATATTTTTTTCAGGATTTTTTTGTCGAATAGAAAGTTCAAAAGAAAAGCATTTATTAGAAACGGAAATCTTTTGTAACATTATAAAGGTCTTTATATTTCTGTCATGACATCTCTCGGAGGGATTGGCATGGTAATGTACATGACAACGTTAATGTGTTTTGTCTTGGTGGAACAGATCTGCTACGCTGCTGCTGCAGCAGAGCAAGTACCGAGACTTGCCAATACATCAACAACATGCTGCTGTGAGCATGTAAGGTGTACTGCTGCTGCACATATAACATATATGGAATAACCCCCATATTAGCATACACCTTAGCACATCTATACAGGTGGAGCTGGGGAAGGTGGAGGGTTTCTGAAGGGCGCTGCAACTGCTACAGCAAGCACTAGTCATATATTTTTTACTGTTGAGCAGCGAGCTCATTGGCTAAGAGAGAACCAATCAGCCATGTGATCATTATGTCAGATTGAGTTAGACCTATTGGACTACTCCATCTAGAGTTTCATGTCAGAACTTTGTATTTAAAAAAAATCTTACTAACAACAAATGTTTGAAGAGTTGGCATCTCTCTGTAAAAAGATCAAAAGACACAAACTAGACTACCATGAGAAGCAACACACGTCCTACTGCAATGAAAGCAATCCCAGAATGCAACGTACCAAGCTTATGATGAAGTGAGCATAATAGCATCTGATTTATGAATAGCATACCACACCACTCTTACTAGAGTCAGTAACTAGTGCCACAATTTATGCTAATGTAAATATTATCCTAATGTAATGATTCTCTGTGCATTGTTTAGTGTTTTTTCACAATAATAAACATCATTATAAAAACATGAATAAATGAAAACATTATGATAATTATCCTATTAAATAATTGCTGCTGTGCCATAATGATAATACTATTAAATGCAAATAACACTTTGAATGTGATTTATTCAGTGACATTTGCAAAACAACAGCAGCATTGGCCATATGTCCACACACTACAAATACAAATGTGTGTCAGCTCCTAAAGCACATCACTTAACTTCAATATTGTATGTCGAATTTACCCTCCCCCAAAATCCACATCCATACACACACAGGCTCTACTAAAGCTACAATGGCAGAAAGCAGTGCTGATGGCCTAATGGTCTTTTTTTGCCTCTGAATTAATGTGCTTAAGTGCTCAGCTAAATGTTTCAGGCAGGGCTACTAGGTTTACAATGCTAGATTTATCCAGAACATTGGCTGTGGCATTATCTGTCATTCTCTAAGCTGCACGCTTTCCAAAAAAAAAGCTAACATTCAACTATTCTTAAGGAGATATAATCGGTTAAATCTTGCTAATTTCACATATGGTTTTTGCCATATGAGGTTTTGACTGAGAGGAAGATAATGTCTAAAGAATGTTCTCAATAAAGCTGGATAAGGCTAGGCTGAGAGCTGATGCATGTCTTGTGTTTTACTGCTGGAGGTAGTACAGAAACACTCACCACATCTTTTCAAGAGAGCCACTGGACCGAAAGTGAACATCTCCCCTAAAGCATCTCTTTCTTTAATAACGACATAAATTAAACATGGGCCCTCACAGAACATCTTTGCAGAGTTTCCAACCCTTCATAATAATTCATCAGTGAGCATCACTTCTGCAATCGCTTGAAAGAGTTCACACTTGTTCCCAACTGGTGGCAGGCAACCCAAAATTTGTTGCAGGTTTGTTCTAAAAGTCAAAAAGTTTTAAATATGGAATAATAATAATAATAATAATAATAATGTATGTATATATATATATATATATATATATATATATATATATATATATATATATAAATATAAATATAAATATAAATAAAGTATTTTCTTGGTTACACTATCATTCCTTACACTATCAGAAAAGAAACAATTCTATTTTATATTCTTACATTCACAATGTAATCAATATTCCATTTATTCAAGCCAAGTATGAATCTCATCGTTTTTTTAAGCATTTTATATTTATTCCAAAAAAATAACTCAAGGCAGTAACAATTTAAACAATATATTGTATTTGTGAACTTATGTTCAGCTATTCTTTTTAATAGTTAACTTTTAATAATTTTTTTGCATTTTTCTGATCATCAGTCACCAAAGCTCAGTAAATATTGGTCACAGACACTGAGATTTGATTTTAATTTCACAACCTGATTACTCACTAAAAATTCACACACGTTTTCATGACATTTCAAGTCTTATTTTGACATAAAGTGGTTATATCTAAATGTGTGAGTTGTTTACTTAATTTTCTTCTAAAAAGTCTTTGTATTAATGCCATTACATTGTTCATTCAGACTGATTTGCGAACACGAAACACGCACGAACACAAAAGGTAGGATTTATAACATGAACCAACATATCATAACCAGTCATATCCAATCATATCACGATGGAGGCATTGCCTCCTCTCACGTGACTTTTCCCCATTCATTCTCAATTACCCCCCACCAAACTCACCACATGCTTTATGGGGTCTGTTAAAACTCAATGGGCTCAGGAGAGGCCAGTGTCACTGTTGGACAAGTAAAATAAATTTAGACAACTATTTGGCCATCTTAAGTGTATATTTAGGACAGGAAAATAATAGGACTATCAATTTTTAAAAGGTAAGAGAGAATGCATCCCATATCTTTTTTGTTCACATCAAAGGATGTGCATCCAAACAAACACTACAATATTTTGTGAATTCATCTGTTATTTAGTTTAAGCTAGTCAAATTAGACAGATGTCAGCATGAACAGGTTTCGTGCAGCATGAAATCCTTGAAAAACATAAACAAAACTACACAAGATAAAAGAAAATATGACAGACTACATTAAATATGGGTACGAGGACATACTTTTTGCAGACTACATGATTATTTATTAGAGATTAATATTAGGCCAACTGTATATTATATGATATTATATTTAATACTAATCCATTTTAATATTTGGTCTTAATGACTTTTTTTCTTCTGTGTGATACAA
Source organism: Onychostoma macrolepis (assembly GCF_012432095.1). Lineage (NCBI taxonomy): Eukaryota > Metazoa > Chordata > Actinopteri > Cypriniformes > Cyprinidae > Onychostoma > Onychostoma macrolepis. The sequence continues at coordinate 17,612,891 of NC_081171.1, forward strand.
TTTTGATACTGTATTTGTTCAACACTTACTGTCCTGAAGCAAAACCAGTTGAGATCCACTGGTCTAGGTATATATCACAAGCATTAAGGCATATGCTGTATGTATATATATATATATATATATATATATATATATATACACATTCAGTTCATTCCAGATTCATGCTAGCATCTAAACATAAGCAAACAGTATCCAAATGATGACAATTATGCCAAATGAATCATCTTCAGACATGTTCTTCAAACATTTAAATGCTTTTAAACCTTGCATTAGGTTGCTGATGTGAACAGAATATCACACTGACCTGATTTTGCATCCAGTCATATGAAGCCTAGAGTCACTGTGGCTCTGTGGTAGGCAGAACTGGACAGAATGAGCGTCCATCTCTCAAACATCCACAAAACTGTACCGCACTACTGGAACTCTAACCAAACCTGCTTTAATTAATCTCAAACACGTTCATAAAACAGACCTGATGTAGTACAGCACAACAGATGAGTACTTCCAACCAAACAAGCTTTATATCATCTAGGGAGTCGTTCCAAGATTAAATAAGCATTTTCAAACGTCATAATCCCATCATATCCTCAAAAAACCGCAAATGACAATCCATAAGTTTGTATGATCTCTACTGTTGTGAAAAAGTGAAGAGAAAGTAAAAGCAAGGAATAGAAACAGGTTCAACAGTGAGTGAGTGAATGGTCAACAGTAGGGTCCCACTAACTAACACCCGGGTATCACAGCATCAGGTTTTCCTCTGTAAGGGGATGGCCTGACTGTGGATGTGTGTTGTTTTGTCTAACCCTGAGGGGGATTACCTCATGACGCCCAACCCCCCACCCAGCTGTGACAGAGGAATTGAAAACGAGACATTGCTTCCTAATGCTATTGCCGGCACACACATTTCATTTATAGCAAAGATAGCATACATTTAAAAAATAGTGTAGCAACCGATAATATTCCGCGGAAATCATTGACCCACATGTTTTGGGGGTCAAAAATCATTGACTGAAACAGTGACATTTAATTAGCGCTTCTCCGATGGCGCGTTTTGACTGTGTCAGTTTCTAGGACTCTATATGGCTCGGTTGACAATATTGTTTTCTCGTTTTTAATCGATCTTCAATGAACTGAGATCCTTTAGTCTATGCTGTTTTCAGTTGAACAAACTTCACTAAACATTATTTGTAGCACACCTACCATCTAATAATCACAATAAGCTTTGTGTATTGTTACTTTGATATGAATCGAAATCAGAGCTTTCAAAACTTTTACATTTATAACAAAATTCAAATTCAAATGCTCTCTAATGTGATGTGGCATATAGCTTTAGCTGCCTCAGTTCTGTTGAACTCATGTATGCTTGTCACTCAGGTATTTTGAAAGAAACCATACATCTAACTGAACTATATCATTTCTCATGTAATCGCTCAAAGAGTGTTTCAATTAAAGATGTCAAACAATGTTGTAAACGATGTCACATAACATTACTTTTACCTCATGTAAAAGCCATTCAATATCCATTAGTCAGCATTATGCCAAATATATGCACTAAATTACATATTCATATTATTTTTACTCAATCTGTTGTCTTTATTAAAAGGGTAGCTCACCTAAAATGTCATCATTTACTCACCCTCAAGTTGTTCTAAACCTTGTTGAGTTCGACTTCTTGGAAGTCAATGGCTAGTGTCAACTGTCTGGTTACCCACATTTTTCAAAATATCTTCTTTTGTATTCAAGAAGAGGAAGTAAAATCATATGAATTTTGGAATGACATAAGTTTTGAGTAAATGATGATGTAATTTTTATTTTTGGGTGAACTGTCCCTTTAACGTATGTTTAAATATATCTGTCATGAAGATTATTACAGCCACCGTTTAAATGTTTATATTTCAATAATGAATTGTAGTAGAGATATAAATATCTTTAAAAAGTTGGCATAAAAACTGCCTCGTGTGCAATTAAAATGTTTAGACTTTCATAGACATTTTAGACTTACTTGAGCCGTGATTATTTAATTAATTTAATTAATGAATTTATTATTAAATAAACTTTACTTTTGCTTGTCAGCCAAATGAAAACTAATTTCAGCAAAAAAAAAAAAATTACTTGGGTTCACACACAGCGAATCTGGTGAGAGAGGAATGACAGCTTTACATATACTTCTTTTTAGAAATGTATGTGGCAGGTCATGAAACGGACAGTCAGCCAGGCTGTCACTGACACACATTTAAAGAGAAACCAGAGCACACACTAACCATACTTAGGTCAGCATTTCTTTACACAAGCGTGGCTTTCAAAGAACTGTCAAAATGAGACGGTTCAGCACTGGAAACTACTTTAAATGATGACACAAATCATCTGAGATCATATGAGATATGGAAATATTAGATATGGAAAGTGCAGTACTGTATTAATCCAGAAGAAAAAAATGGAAACGGCCTTAAAGGTGCCATAGAACGCATTGATACAATATTTTAAATTGATCTCTGATATCTATAGAAGGTATGTGGCTTAGGTAAGGGCAAAAAAATCTCCAGAAACGGTTTTACATGTCCATTTACAACCCAAAGATTTCTCCCTAGAATGAAATAGTCTGTTATTACCTTATTTGGAAGGGTCATGAATAATAATGTTGAGCTCTGCTCTGATTGGCTGCTTCACTGCTTTCAATTGCACTGAAACTGCTTTCAATTGCACGATTGCTTTTACTTTCACTTTTGCAATTGCACGAACTCCGTTTATACTATGGAGCGGCAGTACTTACCACACATTTTACAAGATCAGATGCTTGTCAGTGGTGCTCAGGATCTATAAATTATTTGCCATCATCCTCAGTCATCTCTCCTTACTCCGTTTATTTGGTAAGTGAAATCTTATGTACTGTAATGTAACAGGCTACTGCTAGCAGCTAACCATGTCCCTTTAGTGGCTCGTGTTATTTTATTAGAACACGTTATTTGCTTCCCGTGCCATTCTGAATAAAGACATCAACCCATCCATGCACTTCACATCCCCTGCACAGCCTGGAACATAACATTTATTTCCATGATCTGCCATTTTCGCTGTTGTCCTCGCTTGTTTCTTCACAATACCTGCAGAACTTCTGGTGATTCAGCAGGCGGCTGGCCTAGAACATGGGCGGGTATATGCAAATGTTGGGGGCGTACATATTAGTGATCCCGACTGTAACGTCACAGTCGGTGTTATGTTCCAATTCGCTTATTTTTCAGTTGTCTTTTGCATTCACGAGGCTCACGGTATCTCATTTCCATGTACAGAACTGTTATTATTCAACTATGCCAAGGTAAATACAGTTTTCCATTCCATGGCACCTTTAATGGAAAGATAAACTCTCAGGATTCTGGAGGACTGGTAACTGTGAACGATCCAACCACTATAGATAATACATAAAACAGATATACGCACCTTATTTTATACTTAATATCAAAATAAGTATTTTTTTATAGTTGTAGACAGAGTCCAATGATTTTATAATTTCATGATTGATAACCACTAAACTGGAACTTAGCGTAATATGTTTGGTGAATTACTCTTAAAATAAAAAATTTACGACCTTTTAAATTAGGAGTGACACGCTCGTAAATTTTAATAGTTGCTGCTAAATTTCCATGTTATGAGCAACTTTTAGCTTTAAGATTTTGGTGAATACAGCCCCAGGATTTTATCACAACTGACAACTTCTAAAAGCAGGCGAAAACACCTTACGCAATACAGTGACATGCAGTTCAATAGAATAAGCCTAGACATCAGATCTTGATATTGAGTTAGGAAGCAGTTTCCTTGGTGATGAGAAAAGTGTACAAATGGCCCGGACCCTTCCCCCACATTCTGGTCACTGTATACCAGGTGCCGGACACTCTTTAACTAATCCTTATCCTTAAAGCAAACTACTTTGAATTACCAGCGCGCTAGCAATCAGTAGCCAAAATAGGCCTGTACTGGGTTACACTCTTTTTTTAAGAGACAAATATAGAAGGAAAACAGCCAGAGGGACAAAGAAAGAAGAAGGAGCTGTGTAGTCAGTCTAGTTTCAACAAATATTCAAGGATTGCTTTGCCTTCACCGGTTACTAATAGGTTACCATGTGTACAGTTTCTAATACCATGAGTGACTTGTCACTGTCAGTACTTTCCAAGTTGTTGTCTATAAGCAAAATAAAGAGCTTTGATGAAAGAGTTATACCACAAGTTTGGCTCTGCTTCGGATCATATGCAAGAGATCCCAAATTCAGGCTTAACCACACTTTTGTCCCTACATGGCACACGGCTCCAGCTGATGTTGACTGCCTGGAGTTCTTCCCAGTTGCGGGACATCACATTCTCGTTTCCTGTAAACTATCTTGCCTAACTCGCTTCTTTTCTGGTTTTAAGTGTCCATTAAGCCAAGAAATCTCAAAATATTCTGGCTCACATTTCAACAAACATCTCTTCTCCATGCACATTCAAATCATCTACACAAAAATGCTGTACTGTACATCATCTTGCCCTAAAACAGTCTGCAAGAAACAGATGCAGGATAAAAACTCACAATGCTATAAAAATGCAGACTGAAAACTCCAAACCAAGTGTCCTGGTTTCCTATTTAAACCCATGTTTTTTTCAAAATGCTAAATGACTCAACAGTAAAACATGGAGTGGGTTTGGGACTCCTGCTCTGCAGTTATTGAACCCAAGCATGTTTTTATAGATTAATAAGCTCATTCCACTGAGGGAACAGCTGGTGGGGGAAAAAAAACACAACGTTAACACACTAAAAGCCACTCGGGTTGTTCAAAACCATGATGAAGTAAACACAGGCTTTTTTTTTTTTTTTTTTTTAAGCGAAATGTCCGGTAATCCTCAGAGGAACTCAGAAAACAGGGTAATAGCAAAAACCACACAGGACAAATTCTTACCCATAGTCATCAAAAGAATACATATCGGGAAGTTGAAGCTCCGTAGACACCAAGGAGAAAGAAAAATCCTCACAGCCGGATGAAACAAAAAGAAAACAGGGAATAGGAGGGGGGTTCAGAGAGAAAAAAGACTGTGCCTAGTTCATCCCTCATCCTCTCAGCTAGGTAAAACACAGAACACACTCATTTCTGGAGATACAATAATGCAAGAACAAGGAGTATGTGAGAGAGAAAAGAGGGTGAAGGAGGGTAGGAGAAGAAAACGAGAGAATGAGAGAGAGAGAGAGTAAGGGAAGCATGTGACAGATATGGACCAGTCACCTTGTCCTGCTCACATCCATTCTTATCCACTCAAAGGATTGGAAGGCGGTCTGTGCCTTAAAGGAGTCTCTCTCCACAACAGAAATACAGCCACATGATCCTTGCACACGCATATGCTCATTCATACAGCTTTCCAGAACAAACAAGAAGGCTGCTGGTATTCACTGGAAGAAAAGAAGGTTAAATCACTCAGTTTAGTGATTATGTGTGTGTGTGTGTGTGTGTGTGTGTAACTAAACCTACAATTGTTATATGAACACCCACAATCATTTAAAACATTTCATCTGGACCAAAGTGGGTTAAGTACATATACCATGGTTTTATATATTTAAATGATTTTATTTATTTAAAGATTCATTAAAATGATTCAAACTAATAACTCTGTGAGTCTATTTGACCAATACATAACAACAACCGACTCTTTAAGCATAGAGCCCGTATATCACATGCAAATAAAAATAGATATTATGGCCACCAATTAAGAATTTGTTCCCACTTCCCACAACTACATTCATTTGTGGCCATGTTTTATTATTTAGTTACCAAGTTTTGTTTAAATTGTGGTCATGTTTGATTAATTTGTGGCCACAATTCAACTAAAACTAAGGAATCAAGTTCTTAAATCATGACCACAATATCTTGTTTTTATTAATTTTTTTTATCACCACATGCTGGGCTCCGTACATGAGATTAATTTTTTCGTTGATCTGTCTACAATGGTTGCATCGTAACAAAACCTCAATAAGGAGTGAGTGATTGTTTTAACTTCTCGTCTTTCAAAAGGTACATGTTTGTACCTAAAGGGTCCATTTTGGTACCTTAAAGATACATATTTGAACTTAATAGGTACAAAAGTGTACCTTTTGAAAAGTGTACTCTAAAAACCTCCAGGATTTACATATTCTAAAAACAGCATTTAGTTTTGCAGATACCAAATATTTCATAAGCTGATAATGACACTTTTAAGAATTACATATATACCGTGGCTCAATAAAATGTAGTGCCACGCTGTAGTAAAAATGTGTTTGTGCTGGCAGATGAGGCTCTTGGTTCATGGAAAACGGGTGAATCATGACAGCTGGATTTGATACATCTTTGGGGTCTCAGATAAATTACGCAAGAGGAACCGCTACAAGAAAATACATTTGACAAAATATCATCACAGATTACAGAGAACAAATTGAGCATAACTGACAACTAGCAAGTCTGACAGAAGTGTTTCAACCTGAAGAGACAACTGGCATGTGTAACATTCAGACGTTTACACGAAAGCAGGATCTTCTGTATACTGTTGAACTCACACACATGTAAACCAACACAATCAATGTCTCTCAGTGGCTGTACAATTCACCTAATCAACTGATCTCATACCTATTGTATAAACAGCTCATTTCATACACTCACTGCTTCCTGCTAACATGGGAGTGAATGCTTTAACCTTACCATATTGGAGCTCTACTGCTAAAAATAGCCTACATTGTGAAGTAAAGACTTCTGCTCAGAGAGTCAAGGGTTGAATAAATCATTCCACTGAACCAGTTCCTCAGTTTCCTGTTGGCAAGAATGCAACCGGGGCCAGTACAATTTAAGACTTCCTTCTAGTCCAGACAGAGAGAGAATAAAGAAAAGCAAAAGTGGACACATGCAGAAGACTTCAGAGAGGCTGGAATAAATGCACAAACGAATGTGCATATTGATATACTCTCTATGCACTTATGGATCTCAAAATATTTAATAGCCAATATAAGTTAGTAATTCAAAATGTCTTAATAAGGGATTAAATTACATATTTAAACAGTATGTGAAATCTATTTTTACCGAACAATTCTCACCCTAATTATAAAAAGAAATAGTTGTTATTAATTTCATAAGGCAATCAAGAATCACCACAATGCATTTCATTAATGACTAAAATTATAAACGTTGGTAAAATACATTTTTTTTTTCAGTTAACATTTTCTTCACTTTGCGAATTACAGTTGCTATGTGATAAATGTTGTGCTCACTGTTACTGCGATTTGCATTTGAGATACAGAAGATGCATTTGTTGCCAAACCACAACTAAGCATGAATACAATAATCGTCGTTAGCAGATTGACTCTGAACACACCCAGTGAATATTCACTGCACGGGTGAAGACATGTGCGTGTTCTGCTCCGTGCACTTTATTACTGAAATAAAATAACGTGTGTGGTCAAGTTAATTCCCGCGGACAGTTCAGTTAAACTTGTCATGGACATCGGCATCAATGCTCTGCATCTCGGCACGGAATAAGCGTTAATACACACCCAAACACTGCCTCTATCCGCTGGCGTCAGCAGAACAGAAAACAGGTGAAGAATCTGCTCACTCATAAAAGACCTCAGCTCGAGCTTTCAGTGGCTGTGGGCCAAATTCTGCGAGCTGACTACTCAGAAAGCATTCTGGGGATCCATTTCTAGGCGTGTCCTAAGGATCGTTAGTGAATGAATCAATGATTCAAGTGAATCTTTTACGTTTACGAATCGCTCTTCATATACATAGGTACATCACTGATTCATATTTTCAGATGGCAATATAGCCAGAGGAAATAGCATTCGAGTGCAGACTGTAAATTAATTGTTTGGACTTTCTGAAGGAATAGGAAAATGGCTTCATTAAATTAGTCACTTTGAATCTAAACTAGACATCTCGTAAGCCTAAGAACCGAATGAACTGTAGGATCGGCTGACAGATAGATCTGCTTTATTATTATTTATCAGGAAAACACTTACGATGCTTAAGCCACATTCACACCAAATAGGCCCATCTTATTACTCCACATCACATCTATAACGATAATGACACAGAGGAACGATATGGTTAGAATCACTTTCATAACGATTTTTCGAAGTGCCTTTAGTTTAAAGACCGTAGGAATTTTAAGCAGAAGACAAAATAACTGCAGCTAAATGGTGTGCAAGCTAATATCATAATAGTTGTCTTTCTTGTTGTGAACGCTATTTCTAGAGACTTAATTGGTAGATTTGTAGCCTACAAATGGTAAAAGGCTAACAAGACTTATTTTAATCGCGAACATGCCTTTTTTTTTATTTTTTAAACTCATTGGTTAAGTACAAAATTTCATGATTCACGGAACACATTGAAAGGCCATTCGCTTGTCGCCGCCTACTGGTGTAACGGTGAACCTTCCAAAAAGAGTCACTGACTGAATGAGTGAACGGATCTTTATTATGAACTGATTCAAAAAGATTCAAATCAGTGAAAAGAATCAAAATCCCCATTGCTAGCAGGACATCCGAATAGCTGTCTAGGTAGGGAGCTCACAAGGTTTGAAACACACCCAATGGCTGTGATTAACAGTGTCAAGTGCTATGTAATACATAAATGAATATAGCAATAGATATATTTATATACATCAATGCATTTTGATGTATAAATGAATATATACATGCTGTGTCAACACATTGGGCTGCTTACCTCATTTTCTGATGATATCCCCACGAATATATGGATGCAATAAATATTTCAAAAGGTGAAAAAAGAAACTTAGCAAAGCCACTGAGGCGAGCCGCTGTATGTAAAGCTATCGGCGCATAAATATGTATTTTAATGAGTATAAATACAACACGTGTACTATTCCATAAAACAATGGTCAGCTTGAATGTATATGCTCATCCAGCGATGCACAGCCAGTCCTTGGATCAGAAGCAATGCAGATGTCTCGAAAGATCTACAGCATATCGCTCTCTGTCACCACAGCGGAATAAAACATATCCCATGTTTAGCTCATGGTCGCGCCTACAACATCGATCTGAATTGCGGACTGCAAACGTGCACTGGAGTTGCCATTTTCCTCCACCGTGTTATGACAATGAGAAAGGAGCTTATGAGGATAGTGTAAAAACAAACACGCAGAACAGCGACTGCTGGTGGCCAAAATGCCGCATTGCAACTTCATCTGAGCCCTGCCTCATTGGGTTACAGCTATTCCTCCTCTTCCTGTTATTCATTCTCATTTGATTCTGTTGCATAAACAGGCATAAACAAATTACTTTTGTTTAATGATAAATGATGTTTATGACTACGTCTGCTGATGGCCAGAGCATCACAGTGTAGAGGGTTTGGAGAAACCAACATATGTGTTTTCAATATGACTTTCCAGACCCTCTTGTTCCATTTGGGTGGTTGCTGTTTGGAGGACACATTATTACAAAACATTTTTTAGGGTGAAAGAACTGATTTCCCCATTTTATTATACATTCATATAACGTAATATTGTCATGTGGTTGTAGACATCATCCTTCAAAATATCACCCCAACCTTGATTCAACAAACCTATATTTGGTCAAAAACAAAGCTTTCTCGTATTTCACAGAAGAACTACCATGATTTCCTTTATTTTCATGGCTATGCCATATAACCGACAATGAATATGGAAAAATAGGTTAGACAGTTACAAACAAGCTTGTGCATGCTTAGTTTTATTATTAATACTACAGTCATTTGACTGTAACTGTTCAATCATGTTTCTCAAGCGGAGGTTATGAAAATGGAGCTTAACGCTAATGTAAATGTGCACTACATGATGGCGTTTAGTTAAGCTAGTTGATGCACAAAACAGATTTGATGTCAGACTGAGGATTAAACTAAATCAGTGATTAATGGCTGTAGTGATTTAGCAAGTGAAAGACAGTGAAGGCCTTGATCATTTTGCAGTACAGTCACTTTGTTTCCCAAACTCATGCTATTTTTCGTCCTTGAGAGGATTTTGATGGCTGACTGAATATTTTTGTACTTCTATAACGGTTTAAATCCATGAAACACCGTAAGTATTTGACTACAGCAGAGGATAAAATAAATTCAGCGGTGGGAAGGTGGCTGCAATACCGCAACGTACCATACGGTGGCAGCAAAAGTTAATAAAACGAGGGGTGAGAACCATAAAGGCGTAAGTGACATTTCACCAACTTTACAGGAGAACCAAAACAAAATATTTACCATAATTTGATCTGACTTTGTGTACTGATTTCAACTGTTTATATTTAAAAATTTGTACACTCATGGATGACAGTACTTTTACCAGTAGAAAGAGCTCATTAAATGCTTTCATTTGATATACATATCTCCATTTGACCAAAAATGTCACTTATGCCCTTCTGGTTCTCACCCCTCGAAAAGATCATAATGGAGACAAATTTTAGTACAAAATGATGGCTAACGTGCAATTTATCAAAACACAGTCAGAGTGTGATAGAGTATAATTGATGGTATTTTTAAGACTCTAAATGATCCCTAAGAAGTTACAACAGTGTTATGATTGGTCAGTGCTTTGAGCACATATATTGGTCTAATATAAACTGGACTGGACTATTCATTCCCAATGTGCTTTGGCATCAAATTTAACTTTGTCCTGTAGAGCAGATTCTTTAGTTTGTTATTCAAAGCTAAAGAGATGGGTTTCCATCACAAAACATCTCTTTCATAGCCTAGGGAACGCGTGAGACAGTCAAAACAGAGAGTCACTTCAAATATTGGTGTCCTGAGATCAATTTAAAGGCAAATAAATTTGAGACTCCACTCTACTCTGTAGTCGATGGCCCCACTTTTGCTTTCCCAAGCCACTTGATCCTAGAAAAATAAGGAAGTTCAGTGTGACAGTGGTCGTTTTACACCACACGCCACTGCATTACGCTCATGTCCTTCCCTCCTGTAGAGATTAAGTGGCTGTCATCACGTAGGAAGTTAACATTGGTGACGTGGCTGCTGTGTCCACCGTAGATGTGACTAGGAGCCTGTAGAGGTGGATAGAGAGAAATAATACCATATATTAGCATTATTTGGTGCTAAGATGAACACTATCTATCTGATGTTTAAGATTTAGCGCTGGTTCTTACTCGGGACTGAGAGCAAGGGAATGAGAAGAGGTGAACTTTGCCAAAGTCATCTCCGGTGACGAGCAGCCTCTTTGCATTTGAACTGCACACAGCATTGATATCAGTACCATCTGAGCCATCCGGCCACAGTCCTGGAGAGTAACACAAACAGAATATATGATATCAATAACAGATTTATGGCTGTACACTTACGTTCATAAAAGACAACACTACAAAACTAACGCTCTTATGCAGATATGGATACATGGGGAAGACTGTGATTTGTTCAATTTAGCTATATTTATTTACTATCATTACAAATAAAGCTGGTTTTAAAGAATTATTATTATTTTACACTGCGACCCATGACATAAAACATTAACCTTACCAAAAACATGGAAGCTCAGAGTACAGGTGAAAGTGGCCCATTCAATATCCCGGGTTGTCTCCACACTCACTACTTGCTTACACACAGAAGGAATCCCTGAAAGATAATAATGTTTATCAGTTAATGAATTTATAGTATAAACAGATTTAACTCAGTAAACAGGAGACCAGGTCCACTAGGGAGGCATGTTTTAAAATGAGAAGAAAAAAAATTACACATTTTTCGTCACTATTATATAGAAATTTTGAGTAAAAATGATTTGTAAAAATCCTTATTCAGTACATCACGACTGGACAAGTTATGTTAATTTATCGGGATCCTTGAGGGCTCGTAAAACGTCTGGAATTCTGAAACATTTTAATTTTAATCTATGGACACAAACAAATATATTAGCCTGCATGAGGAGTCCTTTGAATATGGTTGAATATTTGGAGTCTAAAGGGTTGAGAACCACAGTTTAATGTTTAGCATTTCCATGTAACTGAGTTAAATTTAGCCATACTTTGTTTATTCAAATGCACTGATTGAATTACAAATTAACTGTCAGTGCAACTGTCTATTTCACTCTGCTTTCACAGTAAAGATACTTAAAGCTAGATACTTATAGATACTCACAGTAAAGGATCTCATAGTCCCCTGAGTTGGATACCAAGTACTGAGAATCCACAGACCAATCCAGATGGGTGATGAAACTAGAATGACCCTGTGAGCAATAACAGACAGTGGATACAAACATAAAAGAAAAAAAAACATTAATTTGATAAGACTGTGTTTGTGGCAGTGTTTACTGTTAACTAAAACTATTGAAAATCATTTACATTAATAAATAAAAAGCTGAAATATAAATGTTAAAAAAAAACAATTCAGAAGTTAAACTGAAAATATAAAAATTAAAATATTCAAGATATTAATAAATATTGTATTGGTATATAAATACTAAAAAACACTAGTCTATTATCTCATGTGTGGTCTATGATAATCTATTACACATTTGTTATACAAAATAAGTCATATTTTTGCATAAACACACATACTTACTGAGCACTTTCCAACTCTACTGTATTTCTTTCCATTTTCTGCCACAGCATAAATGTAGATGTAGTTGTCATGTGACCCGATCGCAAGGAAATGACCATCTGGAAAGAATAACGGAGGGTTTTCAACTTAATCAATTGCAGAGACTTTAATGAGTGCTAGTTTTTGGCTAACATCCTAATGTTTTCCCAGCAAGCAGTGAAAAGGCTGCTGGGAGAATTAACTCTAACCTGGAGAAAAGTGCATAACCGACAGCTGTTCGTTCCCGTCCGTGTGCACCGTGACCAGATCCTTCGATTCGGTATCGAGCACAAGCCACCTGCACAGATTGATAATGAGCGAAAGGACAATATTAAACGCACAGGTCTAAAGAAACCTGAAGCATAACGAACGTTAGACTCTTCATCCAAAGCCATTATCAGGATCCTAGTGAAGAAAAAGAAATCAAAGACAGCTGAACAATGCCGCTGCGATGGTATTGTGTTCCTGTGTTGAATTAGCATAATAATAAGTGTTTGGGTCTTCCATGTAACACTCTATTAGACCCCTTTTCTGAATTGTAATGATGTGTCAGGGACCCCGTTGATGAAAAGAAATCGCCTCACCTGCCCGTCTGCGTTCCTATAGCAACTGTCGCTCCAGAAGGGTGGAAGCCGGCCGACTGCGCGGCGTCCTGTCCGTGAGGGAAACACATACATGCTCAATCAAACATCCTGTCAACACAAATACGGTTACATCTCAGCCCAAGGAACAGCAGAGCTCATTTCATTACAGGTGCAGTAGTGACAAGGGTTTCAGTAACAAGAAACTGATGTGTGAGCTGTGAGACGACACTACGGTAATGTAAGTGAAACCTACCGAGACGGGCTACTCACCTCCAATGTTTTGGTCCAGATGGGCTGATGAGAGGCAGAGTCCCACAGGCAGATGTGCTTGTCATGGCCACAGGTGAGGAACTGATGCTTCAGAGGATGTACAGTCAGGCCCCATAACTCATCTGTGTGGCCCTGACAATCAAACAATCAACAGACCTAAATATCAGTGTGGGGTGTCAGTGTAGTTTCAAAGAAAGTTTAAAACATCAAATGCATTCTGTTTTACCCTTTTACCCTAAAAGGATTCATTTTGGTTCAACATAGAAGGGAATAAACTTTGTTCTACAACAAACATTTTCTACATTTAGAGGACCAGAGCCACATTAACTAACACTACTAGGGATGCACTAATATTCTGCGTGATACTGATAAGGTAATAATTATTTCATGTTATTTTATATATTACCTACAAAACATTGATGTTTTAAATGCTACGAGTGAATTTAGGCATCGCAACATTATCATGTACAGTATGAAAATGGATGTTCATTTTGAGATTTGCTAAATATTTATTAAATTATTTATTATTTCAATAATTTTGTTTTTGTACAAATAGGGAGAAAGGAGCATAATAAATATCAAATATATACCCAATATTGACCAATACAGATAAGTTCTTCTCTAATAATAATTTTTAAAATAATTAAATTAAATTAAAACATTTAAAATATAATAAATTAAAAAAACTACATTTAATTTAAAAATATAACATAGAAAACAAATAAATAGCAAATTTCATCACTACATTAAAATGTTCAGTATTAAAATGGACATTCATTTTATCATAATAAAATTATATCCTAAAGATTTAACATTTATTTATTTAAATATTTAATAATTTATTAAATAGATTAATTAAATAATTATTTAAATATTTAATACATTATTAAATATTTTATATAAAATATTCATTATATACTAAATATTATATACTACAAATATTTAAATTAGTATTGTTTTATTTTAAATTATAATTATAATTATTCTATAATAAATCAATTGTAAAGATTAACTCTGAGTGTTATATGATAAGAAAGGTCTTATCTAAATGTAAAAATAATGACAAATGAGCATAATCGATATCCAATATCCAATTTATATACAATATCAAATAGTACAGAGAAATTCTGTACTGAAATTAGGAATTAGTTAATAATTATGCTAAAATAATTCCATATGTTATGTATATTACATACAGTATTATATACAGTATCTTCTCAACACACCTGGCCGGCCGCAGAAAACTCTGGTTACTCATGCATATTGTAGCTACACTGGTTAACTTACCTGGGTGATGGGTATGAACTCCCCATCCAGACTGCCTTGCAGGACATAGTTTTTGGTAGTGCCAATAAGAACCGTTTCTCCCCGTCCTTCAGCCACAGTCCGAATAGGGCCATATAACTCAGGCACCTGAGAGTAACACACAAAACAGCTGGTAAATTATGGCTGCTTACTTGATGATACTACAATACAAACGCATACTGCATACTGCAAAATGATACCTATATAGATGCCTTACCTCCACCGTTTGAATCTTTTGATAATTTTCGTCCCAGGAGATGAGTTTACGATCCTTCCCACCTGAGACCAGCGTCCCATTTCTCAACATGCAAAGTGCAAAGACGCTGGCCTCATGTGCTCCCTGAATGGCTAAGCTAATACGATTAGATCCTGTGAACCATGACCAGAAAACATGCATTATATAAACCGACTGTTGCAAAACTGGAAACCATTATTGGTATATCAGACAATCAAAGGTGTTCACAGGCTACATGAAAACACAAAACTTATTGAATTGTGTAAAAATGGAGCACAATCTCTCTTTTATTATCACTAATAAAGAATCTTTTGTTGGCAGCAGGGTCAGCCTTAGATAACACACAGCTGTTATGCTGTACAGCATTCATAATTGTATGAAGAAGATATTTTACAGTTCAACTGAGGTAGGTTTTTACAAAACATTTGAATAAATCAATAAATAACTCCATAATAATAAACCTTTTATTCTTTTACCTTTGCCCCACACAAGTATATTTCCACTCGAGTCTCCAGTGATGGCGTCGCCATTTTCTGAAAAAGTCACACACAATACAAACTTGGGCTTCTCTTGTTTCTGCAAGAAACATAAATATGACTTTATTTTTAAAGCAGAAATGCAATAGATGTATCACACAAAAGACAGAGATTACATGTTTTTCATAGTCCACAACTACACTACCAGTGAAATGTTTGGGCACATCTAACTGAAGTTAGGTTTCTCTGGATCTTGAGAGCCTTTTTAAAGAAATTAATACTTTAGCAAAGTTGCATTAAATTGACCAAACGTTGACAGTGCAGACATTTATAATGTCACGAAAAATGTCTACTTTCAATAAATGCTGTTCTTTACAGTATATTAATCAGATAATCCTGATAAAGTGCATCATGGTTTTCAAATAAAATATTAAGCAGTACAAATATGTTCAACATTGATAATAAGAAATAATATGACACTGAAGACTGGAGTAATGGCTGCTAAAAAAAAAATTCAGCTTTGCCATCACATGAATAAATTACATTTTATAATTAATATTTAAAATTATTAATATATTACATTTTTTTTAAAGTATATTAAATAAAAAAACAGCTATTTTAAATTGCATCAAAATTGAATCAAATAAATGCGGCCTTAGTGAGCATAAAAGACTACAAATGGCAATGCATACATTTCTTTACAAAAGTATCATTCTAGTTATTTTTTTCGTTAATCACATTAGCACCAGAAGCTACATTTTTTTTTTTTACTACACAAAATAATTCACATACTTCCGTTTGTGTTATTTCATAATTTTGATGACCAGTAATAATAAAGAAAGAGTAGATGTGTCTAAACCTTCAACTGCTAGTGTACATGATGTACATGCACATTTTACTATATCTGAACATGCAATTTGATTCAATAAAAAAGTGACAAGATTCACTGAATTTGACCACAAAGGCTTATGACAAATTACCTCAAAAAGTCCCTGTTTTTTCACAAGAGATCCCTTTTCTAATGACCAGAAATAAAGGTGTGACTTCCCACAGGTTACAATTATATTAGCATCTGTCGGGTGGAAATCAGCAGCAAAGACTGACTCATTGGAGCACTGCGAGGGCAGAGAAAGAAAAGTCATGAAGATGCACAAAAAGGGAATCATTTCTGCACGCCTCTTGTTGACATATAATGTTGACATTGCTAATATATCTGTTCAATATCTATCCTGAATAGCACTCACCTTGACTTCAGCAAGCCTTTCCTCCCTCTGCCAGTCCCACACAGAGAGAATATGGTCATTGGAGTCGTCCACAACACACAACCAGCTTCCTCCGTTCTGAATGTTTGAAAGACATTTTTATCACTCACAACCTCTTTTGACAGATGCATTTAAAGAGACAGTTCACCCAAAAAGGAAAATTCAGTCATCATTTGCTCACCCTCAAGTTGTTCCTAACCTGTAAGAGTTTCTTTCTTCTGCTGAACACAAAAGATGATATTTTGAAGATTGTTGGTAACCAAACAGTTGACGTTAGCCACTGACTTCCACAGTATTTTTTTCCCATAGTATAGAGGTCAGTGCCGTTTGGTTGCCAACATTCTTTAATAGTTCTTCTGAGGGTGAATAAATGATGACAAAATTTTCATTTTTGGATGAACTATGCCTTTAAACTGACCAGGCTACAGAAAATACCACCCAGTATTCATAATAAAGACAGGTTTGCTTGATGATTCAAAGAACTATAGGCTGTATTTTGCGGTTTCACGAGAACATTTGTTTGCTAACATTATACAGAGTGACTTGCTCTTACCGATTTTGAGAAGGAGAGGCAAACCAGAGCTCGATCAAAGAAACCGGTTCCAAGGATGTGCAACGTGTTCAAACTCACAGAGTCCCACACTCGCACGTGAGGAGCCAAAAGCTGCCAGACACAGACAGATGTACTGAGCATGTTAAACCAATTTGACTTTTATTTGAAGTGTGTGGATGTGGGATCTTGATCCGCAACATTTGTTATGACAGACCCTTGAGGCACATGCAATAATTAGGAGATTTATTTTGGCTGGATCAAGCCTATTATAGTAGCAATACGCTATTCATGTTTATGATTGATACCGGTTTAAAATAACTGATCTTACTTTTCCATCTGAGGATGTGCCAGCCACTTGTCCTGTTGCTATGGTGATTTTATCAGGATGGACAGCGAGGCTGTAGGGGAAGACAAAAGAGGTGAAAGATGTAGGCAGCTGGGACTGTTGAAGAGCCGATGACACAGCAGTGAGAGGACGTCGCACATTTTTGTCTCTGCGAGTCAGTGCCGTCACAACACTATGACTTTGAGCATTATGAGTCACAGGACCGATCATAAACACAGGAAACTGATCATGAACATATTGGTTAATGGTTTCTTTTTATGCTTTTCTTTTACAATGAACAGCCTTGATGTTCTGTAAATTCCTATACAGATGAACAAAATACAGTATGAGATTTTACTCAGTCATACATGATCATTTGTGTTGTACCTTGACGTTTATGTCTCAACTGGAGACTGGAGGTCAAGAGGAAAATATATTAATGTCATTATATTTTGTCTAATGTTCTGATGGCTTGACTTTAAGTGTGTTTTGCTGACTTGACCTTTTTAAGTTTGGGGCCATTGATATTCACTATTCAAAAGTTTCAAAAGTAAGTAAGATTTTTTTTTTTAATGTGTTTGAAAGACATACTGTATCTTATGCTCACCTAGGCTGCATTTATTTAATCAAAAATACAATAAAAACAGTACTATTGTTAACTATTATTTCAATTTAAAATAACTGTTTTCTATTTCAATATATTTTAAAACTTAATTTATTCCTGTGATGCAAAGCTGAATTTTCAGCAGCCATTACTCCAGTCTTCGGTGTCACATGATCCTTCAGAAATCATTCTAATATGCCGATTTGCTGCTCAAAATACATGTCTTACTATTATCAATGTTGAAAACAGTTGTGAATTTGTGATCTTTTGTTTTTAGGATTCTTTGATGAATAGAAAAGAACAACATTTATTTGAAATAGAAATCTTTTGTAACATTATAAATGTCTTTACTGTAACATTTGATCAATTTAATGCACCCTAACCGAATAAAAGTGTTAATTTAAAAGACACAACACTTTCATGAAGATTAAATAGTTTAATTAAGCAAAAGTTAGGATAAATAGGAATCTGAAACTTTAATGTTAAGCATAACGTCACTAATTTATTGACATTTTATGCATAAAGGATAATGCATTAACTATAATTCTAAACTTTTATGTCCTTGAGGTCTCTTTTACCCCAAAAAAACTCATGTGTGGTGTAACACAGAGGCAAAATACAGACTGAAGCATGACAGTGGAATGAATAATAAACTTATAATAATAAACCAGTGACACGACTAATGATAAATGTTCAGTTGAATTGCACATCAAAGCAGAAAATTAAACAACACTGCTCTGAAATCATGCATTCAGCATAGTTTTGAAAAATTATGATGCAGAATATCTGAATAATAATTTAAGCTGTAGTATCATCTTTAGATAAGGCAGTTTTGAGGTGACAAAAAGATACTGAATGTACTGGTTCGATGAGTTTGAGATCAGTGTATGCTAAGGTGAACAAATAGACAATGACGTCACATGAACAGAAATATAAGTCTTACCACTTGATATCATCAGAATGTCCAGTGTAGTGTCTTTGTAGTTGCTCATCCACATTATACAGCACAACCACAGATGCGATGAAGTAAACCGTTTCCCCCGTCGGGAGCAAGTACAGGTTGGATCGACAGTCACGGCCCCGGTAACCATAGCTGGGTCATAGTCAAGAGCAAAAACTACTGTCGATGAGCTAAATTAGGAACAAACCTCAGCTATGAAGGGTGAAAGGAAAATTTTAACATTTTTATTTTTGGAAAAGTGCCAGCTGACCACTTAATATTTTATTTGGTTGGGCTGTAGATATCATAGATTTCTCAGTCTTGTCTAAGTTGGTTTTAGGCAATGTACCAAATGCACCATGGGTAAGAGATGCAAAAAATATCCCACTCCGACAGGCTGCAGTGCTCAGCAGAGCCAGAGAGAACACCAGGGTATATGATTAGACATCCTTCATGCTTCAAAATTCAACTTGGAATGTGAATATGGAATTAGTGCATCACATTGAATAATACTTTTTGAGGTGCTTAACATTATGCACAATAACCTTGTAACACATAACTTGGACCTAGAAACCATATCCATCATTTAGCTCATGACATTTTTACCAGCTCATTTTCTGTGTAATAATAAATCAACAGTTAATTCAATCTTACAGCAATGAGTGTTCAATACAAGAATCAATCTAAATGCAGCTCCACGTCTATTTCACAAAGGATACACCCAGTCTAGCTTCAGTTTTTTAGGAGGCAAGTCAGCCTTTGCTTCCAGGCAGTATGTGTCCACCAGGTCTTTGGGCATGTACATGGTGATGGGTCGTCCCTTCAAATACATTTTGACATACCCTTCATCTAGAAAAAGCAACGCAGATGTTTAGAACAAGAAAATGCATGGGTCAGTGAAGGATCGCTGTGACATCTGTTGGGGTTAATGTCATCCGATTTTGAGTAAACAATGTTAAATCAGACAAAAATTTGGGGTCACTGCAGTTTATTTTATTTACCTGTTTATTTTTTGTGAAATAAATTAATATTTTTATTCAGCAATGAATATCAAAAGTGACAAAAATCTATTTCAAATAAATTGAACTTTCAATTTATCAAAGAACGCTAAAAATGTATCATGGTTTGCACAAAAATATTAATTGCACAACTGTTAACAGCATTGACAATAAGTAGAAATGTTTTCCTGAGCAGCAAATCAGCATATTAGAATGATTTCTAAAGGATCACGTGACACTGAAGACTGGAGTAATGATGCTGAAAATTCAGCTTTGCCATCACAGAAATAAATTACTTTTTTAAATATACCACAATAGTTATTTTATGTTGCATTAATATTTCACAATAATACTATTTTCACTGTATTTTTGATTAAATAAATGCAGCCTTGGTATGCATAAGAAACTTAGAACAATAAATAATCTTACTGACCCCACATTTTTGAATGTTAGTATATTTTAAGATGTGATTAAATGTTAATCCAAGAGAAAATGAAATGCTTTTTTCCCAAAGGGAGGATTAGAGGGAATTGCAACAGTGTTTATAAGAATATATATTATGTTCAGAAAATAATTCAATAGATCAGTGAGATTTAAAGGAAATGCTTTAATGCATTTTATTACGTACAGTATTTGAAATACACTCAATTTAAAAGTAAAGACAAACAAAGCAAAGTCAAATGCAGAAGCATGTGAATGCAGCAATTTCATGGTTTGATAAATTAGTAATAGACACAAGATAAAATCACAGATAGGCATGCATGCAAACACAATGGGAAAGGAAATGTACAGTTTATAAAATGCACACATGAACAAAACAAACCTATTCAAAAGCAAAAAGACAAAAGTGTGAACACAACATATACACAACATGAAACAAAACTAACTCAAAGAGACACAATCAAAACAAAAAGAACAAAACAGAACAAAAGACTCCACCTGATTACGTTTAAGATTACAGCTGTTTTGATTAGTAACAGATTTGAAAATACTGGCTGGGAGATTTGATTGGACTCCTGTAAGAGGGCATATCTAGGGGCGAGTGGACTAATTGAGAAGTACACTTCCTCAGAGGAAGGGTAAACGGAGGGACCTTTCGGCTTCCGAGCCGGGCCGCTCTGTCAGACAAAACCTTGGCCTCTGATGGCATGTTGGTGGACTGCGAGGGCACGGCTGATGTGGATTTGGGGGGCTCAGCGGATCCGGTCCTTTTTGACGGTCGGTGCAGGTAGATCTGCACGGTTACTAGGTGAAGTGGTCAAATTGGACAGGGCGGGTACGGGAGAGGGTGGAGAGGTGGGATGAAGTATAATCATGATCAGATATTGTCCAATAGCTTTAGATACCACCATAATAACAAGAAGACAGGGTGTCCACAAAACTAAGAAACTACACTGCAAAATGATCTTTTTCTCAATTAGTATTTTTCTTGTTTTGCAGTAACATATCCGTAAAGCAATAGCAATTTACTTGAAAAGAAAATATGTGTAGGAACATTTTCAGAGAATATATCTTGAAATAAATAGTGTTTCTTACTATTTTGGCAAATCCTTCTAGTTATAAGCAAAAATAGATAAATATTTAGAGACATTTATGCTTAAAACCAATGAGGGAGGAAAAAAGAATTTATAAAAATACACTAAATGTAAGAGATAAAAGTTTAAAATAACTCAAAATGTATTTTCCAAAAAAAAAAAAAAGAAAGAGGACATTAATTGTTTATTTTTATTTATTCATTTTTAAAAAATCTTGTTCTAAATGTATTTCATTTTTTTTCTAAGAAAACGAGCCAAAAATGCTGTTTATGAAAAAGATTTTTGCAGTGCTGATGGGAAGGGGAGGCGCATGGGAAACTGAATGTTATCTTGATCGAGGAAAACCAGGAATACTGGAAATAAAGTGATAAATGTATTCTGAAGAAACATAACTCAAACCACCCAAGTGACTTTGGTTTTTAATTTGTTTACCTTACAAGTATTTTGTGACTATAAAACACAGTGGGCATAGTGAGTCATTCACTGACTGTTGCATCAACATTGAAGACAACAGTTTTGGGAAAATAATTTCCACTAACTGTGACACACTGCACACAAACCAGCATGACATTTAACTTCAGATTTATGATAAACACCAAATTCCAATTTCAGAGAAATAACTGGTTGACACAGGATGATAAATGCCCTTTACGGGACTGAGAGAACAAATACGTGTACGTGGAGCAAAAAGCAGCAATAAACTACTGGAATAAAAGCCATTCAGTGTGCTGCTGTGTGACTGCAGGAGATTGTTGGATTCCCATGGTGCATGTGAAAAACAAGTGCCATGAGCAGTGAGCAAAACACCCAGGAGCTGTCAGAGCAGCATCATTCAAGAGTTAACAGCCTGTGTTTTAGCACCACTGCAATCAACCACAGGTTGGCATCACTCAGAAGGGTGTTACAGAGAGTGTTCATTAGTTTATTGGGAAAGGTAGCATTTCTGGAGGAAGGGTGGGAACTTCTATCACACACGCATTTGTCTAATCAACACAGACCCTTACGCAAGACAGCTCTGTGTGTGCTGATTCCATAATATGAAGCCAGAGCTATCAAAGTCTGCTAGATTACTGTCCCATCTGGAATCGCTAGAATAAACGGTATAAAGGGGCATTATGTGCTTTTTACAGCAGAAACAACCATAATAAAAAGAAGTAAGAAATCTCTTAAGACCCAATAAAATAAAAGTTTGGTGGCAAAAATCATTTAAAAGTCTAGTTTAAAACACAGACGCCAATTCTTAGGAATGTACTCTATTGATGTTGGTTTCATATGGTTTAAAAAAAAAAAAAGTTTAACTTTAATGATTCTAATACATCAAGTTAAAAATATTAACTAATTTAATTAAATATTAAAATATTATTATGTTTTATATGCATATATTTTAATTCAAGTAATTTTTTTATAGTTTTAGTTTTAGCTTCAGTTAAATATACTAACCCTGGTGTACACGTCTTTATTATTTTCAAGTTTACAGTTTTTCTCAGTCACTTTGGTGCATTTCTCGAATCATCCTTAATATTTGCAAAGAGGTATGTGCATTTCTCAAAACAATTCGTACAAACAGCACCACACAATGCAAAAGGCCTGCAAAAGCCTGTAACTTACTCAAAATATTTAGCTCATCTCTCAAAAGTAAGTATTTATGTCAATGAACATATCAGTGCCATCAGAATGAAAAGTCCTTTTGTCATTGTTCACAAACAAGATGCTTAGTCATGTTGTCAATATAACAGCGCACTCTGTTAGTATTACCGGATATAAACAATGGCAATAGTTTAGATACTGTATTGAAACTGCAGAAGGCTGCACTTCTTATGTATGCAATATATCCATTTCAAAAATACAATTTACACATTACTGTAATGGATAGGATTCATAGTTACACTTTTACAAGCGGTCTGACCAAAAACAAAAAAAAAAACTTACAATGTCAGTGTGATATAGAAAAGAAAAAGACATATGGCACAAAGGCGAAAATAAAAAATTAGAAAGTCCATTGTCAGAATTTGTAACTCTTGTGCTGTCCTCTGTCTATATGCTTTCCAATTGAAGGTTGATGAGATGCACCTTTGAGCTATTGGTTTGTCATTGGTTGATCTACATTCTCTTTCTCATTCATTAGTGAAAGTCAAGATTCACTTGCACAATTCATAGCAAATTTACAAAAAGTCTAATAGAAATGTGTAGTGAAAATACGCTTGAAAGTTTATGTTTTGAGGGGTAAGACTATAGCACAGAGAACTGTATAATACATTTTGAGCAACATGACATTAGCAACTGATAATGTAGGAAACCACAGACACATGTGCATAATCAGTTGCATGAATGTACCAAAGCACTCGCAACTTGTTCAAAAGAATGAGAAACTGCTTTTGTGATGTGCACAAGTGACTAGATGATGTGGAGGTTGAACAAGTAGTTTTGAGAAGTTCATTTCTGATTCGAGAAATGCACCAAAGCGACTGAAAGTCCCACAACATCACTTTTTACATCCTGTGCTAACCTTGCCTTGTCATATAAAGGTAAAATTATCTGATATTTTAAGCGATTTATTAATCTTAACTCACAGTCATGAGAGTCTGCAGGAGTCCCCCACTATAATGTAATTTCCTGTTAAATCAAATATGGCCCAAATACAAAAATATGTAAAAAAAAAAAAAAAAATAGGAAAGAAAATCTGTTTAATAAGAAAAATGGCTTCATATACAGTATCTGGCAGTGCATAAATAATGATTCTCAACTCTACCAGCTGTCTTTGCATTTTTAAACAAGGAGTCATAATTGCCCTCAATCTGTAATTGTTGACTTCCCTCTGGCTTCGGGAATCAAGCTGTGTCCACAGAGCCGCTCACGCAAGGGCCAGTTGACAAACAGTGCCTACCTTTGCAGTGCGTCACACGTCGCATCCCTTTGTGAACGTACAGAGACAGAGACAATCACGTAAGATGGCAGAAAACGGCTGATGGAAAGACAGATCCCTGTTCATAAGATCCCAGCTCGCCATGTCTGGGTAATTACTCTACAAGCTCCTCCGGGATAGTCGTTTCATTCGCCAAGTGCACTATTTAACAAATCCACTGGTTCATTTGGTGTACTGTATATTTAACATCTGGAGTTGCTGTCTTGACCTCAATTAATCAGAGTTTTGGGTACAGTTAAATACAGTAACTGGGTCACATATACAGTAAGGAACATGCAAATGTCGCCCTCAGGCAGAACAGCTTGTTTTATTCTGCCTCATATGGCTGCACACACTGAACGCTCTGCTTTTACACCAAATCAAATTTGTTCTGACGTTCCCAACAACTGCTGCTGAATTCCTTTGTGTCTCTTTAAAAAAAACGAGCTGCACAGCTTCTGACCAGAACTGATGTATAATAGATAAACACAATGGCTATAAATGCCTGTTGGACCTTGAAAATGTCAAGCTTTTTTACTTTGAAAGACCTTGTTCTCCTTGCTGAGAGACTAATTAACATAATTCTGACGTTTCTATGCTTAATAACTATACTTATATAATAGTAAATATTAATTCTCATAATTTTCTACTACCAGCATTTATTTGCTCTTCAACCTAATGCTTAGAAATTATAAATTCAAACATAAGTTAAATTAAATAAACACAAAAATGAAAAGAGGAAATGTTTCTGGTAAGAGATGATGTGTTACTGACAAAAGAAAAGCAGGTAATTTAATGGTGAAATGATCTGAAACAAAGATTGTACCGCCATGAGCCATGACTGGAAATCACACAAGCAGAAATCTCTAAAATCGCTTTTTTCTTAAATGAGTTTCCCTTAATTCACTACAGCCCCACTGTAACATCTGTCCACCTTCTAACTGAGCTGCATTGCTGCTAAACAAAAGTACATCTGGGTGGTCAGCCATTTATTTTGAGGACATGTGTTTGGCAAGAGTCTGTACTTTCTGGAAAGCCCGGTCAAAAAGAACAATGACAGTATAACCATTGCTTGTATGATCCAGTCTTGGTTCAGAGACACATACTCTATCACACGGGAACAGGACACCTGACTCTTACCTGCGCTGAAAACAGGCTCCCTCTGTTTGCTGCAGGAGGTGAGAGGGGAAGAAAGTCATCTAAATGTGCATGTGCAACGTGTGAGTGTATGAGTTGCTCTTATTCAGTCAATCACATGGGCATAAACTAAATTTACATACTTTTCTGTGGCTTTCTTGCCACTAGAGTTGCTCCCTGTGGAACCAGCGCGTGTGCGATTGCTTTTGGAGTCCACACCACTGTCTTTCCTGTTGTTGGGGCCGACTTGCTCAGATGAACTTGTCCTTTTCACAGTGCTATGAATGATAAAAGGCAATATAAATATCAATTTGTCCCTCACAAGAAAATAAAATACTCCTCATGTAAAACATAGCAAATGGGAAAATATTGAATATGATGTACAGAATTAAAGATCCTGCTTGAATTATTATTAACATTTATTTCAGATTTTTTAAGAAAAAGTTTCAAAATTTTGGTGCTGCATTTATTTGATCAAAAATACAGCAAAAACAATAACACTGAGAAATATTATTTCAATTTAAAACTGTATTCCTGTGATGCCAAATCTAAATTTTCAGATGCCATTACTCCAGTATTTAGCGTCACATTATTCTTCAGAAATAATATGCTGATTTTCATGATCAAGAAATATTTCTTATTATTATCAATGTTGAAAACGGTTGTGCTGCTTAATATGTTTGTGGAACAAAACACTAAATTAAAACAGAATACCCAACATTATAAATGCATTTATTGTCACTATTAAACAATGTAAAGTGTTTTGAGATAAAAGTATTCACTTCTTTAAAAAATAACATTAATACTGCAACATGTATGTATGTACACACATACTGTATATACAGCTTGCAATATTGTATCTGTCTCCAAATATAAGTTAACTTTCATGAAGCCTAATTTTCCTACAATATTCTGAACCTCAAACAGGAAGCATAAATGTAAACATTCACACAGAAAAAAAGGAAATGGCAATGTAGAGATAATAATGGTGACAGCCAATTATAACAGACACTCAGCACACTCAGCACCTTCCCCGAAGAGACACAGCAAACAACCATTACATATTCCAGAAGAAATGTGTTTTATATGTTTTGTTTTTTTCTCTGTGACATGTTCATGCCCTGATTTGCTGTGTCTTTGTGCACTAGAAAGGGGTGAATTGAGACAGGGTGCCCTTTAAAACTTGTCAACAAAAGAAAAGACCCCATCAGCAGTCCACTGGTTGCCAGGCTCAAGTCTAATCCAGACTGCAGGGCTAAAGTTCATTTGGCCCAGCCATTGGCGGATGGTGTTATCCCGTGTTAAATAGGCTGCAGGATCTTCATGCTTTGTGAGGCTTTTTGTCAATAATGGCACTTCAGGCATACAAGCAAGCGGGTATAGAGTTAGTCTATAGACTGCACAGGGCTCTCGCTTCAAGGCATGATGGGAAAAGAAGCTTTACAGGCTGCAATGAAAGAGTGCCTGAAGAGAAGCTAAAACACAAATGTCCAAGTAATATAGTGCCCAGTTTCACAAGAATCAAAGCAAAGCTTATCTCCCATTGCAGTGGTACTTCCTGTGGGATCCCCAAACAGCCTCCACAGAATATGGATGAACCGCAGACTCTGTTTGCTAAGGCTTTAAGCTTGAATAATGGTTTTAAAAAAACCTTTAAAGCATTTTTATTACAAAAATATCAGTAGCCCACAGCACTTTTTAGAAGATTGGAGATCCTGTAGGCAAAAAACTCTCACCTGTAAGGTGGCCTCAGAAGAAACCTGGGCAGATGGGACAGACTAGAACATGTAACAGATGGGAAGAAGGGAAGGGGACAGACAGGTCTCACAGGATGACAAATACATGTGACAGACAGTTGACACTCACAAACAAAGACACTTAGAGGAAAGCAGGGGTTGTCAGCTGGGTTTGTGTCTTGTAATCATAAACCTCTGTTTATTAATTAATTCATCTGCATGATGTGGCTATTTATTAAACATTAGACACATTGGTGTTGCGCAGCTGGAGGGTTCATGAAAGTGACTGTTTTTTCTCATTGCAATTTTGATTTTCATAGTGGACTGCAGAATCACTTTAAGCTAATGAATATCATTACATCAGTATCGGTTTATGGATTCTAGAAAGAAAAATGATCTCGTTATTATTCATGGCTTCCTAGTGTCAAAAACAATGTTATTTCTGAAAAATGGTTAAGTTGGAATGTGACATATCACACTGTGAGATACACTAACCGTCAAACGTTTGGGGTCAGTAAGAATTTTTTTGAACAAAATTAATACTTTTACTCAGCAACGATGCATTAAATTGATCCAAAGTGATAATAAAAACTTCAATATTTTTTATTTTATATAAATGCTGTTCTTTTTAACATTCTATAAATGACATAATCTTGAAAAAAATTTATCACCTTTAATAAAAAAAAAAAGTGGCACAAACTTTTTAACTTGTGATAATTATTAAAAAATCATGAGCACCCAATCAGCATATTATAATGATTTCTGAAGCGTCAAGTGACAAAGAAGATTTGACATCTCAGGAATGAATTACATTTTAAAATACATTAAACAGAAAACTGCTATTTAAAATTGTAATAATATTTTACAATATTTTACTTTTTTTTTAATAAAATAAATGCAATCTTGATAAGCATAAAAAACTTCTTTCAAAAACATTAAAATCTTAACCCCAAACCTTTAAACAGTAGTGTATAAAGATGCAATTATGAGAAACAAATTGTAAATTGTGAGAAATTAAGTTATTACTAGAAATTAAGTTGCAATTGTAAAATATGAAGTCATATTGTGGAATATAAGTTTATCTGCAACCTAATTCAAAAGGCTTACTCTCTGTCATCTAAAACCTAGGCATACTGCATTGCTTTCTACGTCACATTTGACTCACTTGAGAACCTGTGTCTTTCAGGTTTAGCGTTGCTTATCATGAAAGACGTGAGCTGACCTTTATAAGACAAAACCGTCCACTGTTATCTTGTGTATATTCATGCTCTGTCTATCTATTATACTGAAATACGATCCAGCACAGCACATCATAGAATACACACAATTTTATCTCCACACCAAAGTGAATTGGCTGAGAAAGATTTGAACAATTTCATCTTTATTTCTAAAATGAAAAGGACTAAGATTTCAGTCAATTATAGATTAAGGCAGGAATACATTACACAACTTATATACACTAAACAGCTGGGGGTCACACAATAACATGCTTTCAAGTTGTGACTCACACAAAAAATATATGCCTTGTAGATATTAAACATGTTTCATATCATCAGACTGGATGAAATCAAAGTCCGAAGTTAAAAAAATCATTGTCTGCACCCATCAGACTTTACAAAATGTTTTTGTGGAATCAGCCTTTAGTCTCTTACCTTTTGGTTGCTGGTGAGCTGTTGTCCTTCTTGGAGCTGGAGGGGGATGGCAGTGTGCCGCCCTTCTTAGGCAGGACAGTACCGTTATTGACCGTGGGTCTGAGGGGCAGGGCTGCAATCATCGGTCTAGCTGAAAGATGGAAGGACACATGGGCAGAATTACACACAGCACTGCAGTCAGACATTGTTTGGTCACACTTTATTTTAAGGTCCAATTCTCGCTATCAACAAACCATTAACTATGACTTTTGCCTCAATAAACTCCTAATTTGCTGCTTATTGATAGAAGTTGTTAAGTTTAGGTATCGGGTAGAATTAGATGGATGTAGAATAGCAGAATATGTGCTTTATAAGTACTAATAAACAGCCAATATGTTAATAATAGGCATGCAAAGCAGCAACTAGTTGTTAGTGAGAATTGATCCCTATACTAAAGTGTTACCGTTGTTTCCATTCTTTTTGTAAACTAGTTCCACTTTATGTCGAGCTTTGATAGTTAACTTCACATTCTCAAAGGCTCTATGAAATCACTTGACAAGAAGTTTTCCTGTTTAGAATTATTTCCTATTAAAACAGGAAGTCTGGGCAGTACTTACTCATTCCTTTTGTTTTAAATGGCCAAAAAGCCTTTGTTATGTCATAGTCATGAACAATCATTTGATACTTGTCAGTTAGTTGAATGTGGTTTTAGTGTAAATCTAGAGATAACTGGACAAAAAAAATGTGTAGTGCAGGATGAGTCATCAATATTCCTGTGTCACTGTCCAAAAAGAGAAATATGAATTTTAAATGCATATATCTGATAAAACTAAATTTTGTTTATGGGTATATTAACATACAGATGAATTCAAGGCTAATGGACAAAAGCCATAAAACTTTAATTTAAATTTAAATTTTAATTACCATTCAAAGTTTGGGGTCATTAATTAAAAAAACAAACACTTTTTGACCACTGATTTGGTGTTTTAGAAACATTTCTTATTATTATCATGTTTAAAAGAGTTGTGCTGCTTAATATTTTTGTGGAACCGGGAAACATTTTTTAGGATTCTTTGATGAATAGAAATGTTAAAAGAACAGCATTTATTTGAAACAGAAATCTTTTGTAACATTATACATTCCTTTTAGGGATGCACGATATTGGAATTTTGCTGATATCCGATATGCCGATATTTTTCAGCTCATTTTGACTGATACCGATGCCGATACCGATATATTTCCTTTTGTTTGGAGACAACACCAAGTCTCTCCTGTGCAGAAATTATAAGCAAAATATTTTTAATTTTGGTTAGTTTTTAACAAGAACTTATTTATTAGAATTAAATAAAAAATAATGAAGCTTTTTTAACAGTACATTGAAGCTTTGAAAATAGCTATAAATAAATGTCAATCGCTGAATTTTCCACCCCAGAAAGATGCAGTTAACCCTAACATTTTATTTTAAGATTTAATATTTGTAGATGGTCTAAAACAAAAGAGTTGTAAAAATTCTGAAAATCTTTTAGAGCTCATGATTTGTTTAAAAAATAAAATATATTACACATTAATGAATAAATCAGTATATATAAAATTATTTAAAAATATATAAAAAGTGTCATGTTTGTGATTATTTTTTTTCATGTAAGCTATAGCTTCTAACCTTTAAATCAAAACATACTCATTATTTTGTGACATCAATTACTGCTTTATTTAATCAGAAACACAGTCTAAATGTTATTTGTGTAGGCTATTTTACTTTTAATTTAATTAGAAGTAGGCCAACAGCGCCCCCTACAGATTAAAACTCCTTACAGAACGGGCGTTAGGACCTGCTGCACATGCTATTACTGTTTACTCTATCACACACCGAACGGCGTCATTCTGTACGTGCTTTCCCAGATTAAATGCAGAGATCCAAAAGAGTGAATCTAATCATCATTCAGACAAAACTTTGCTTCAAGAATGAGCCACACTGCTGACGTGATCTAATCACTAGCACACCCTGAGCACATGTGAGTTAACCCATTCCTCTTACCGGCAAGACATATCGGCATAATTTTTCATATCAGGCTGATGCCGATATTTACATTTAAAGCCATTATCGGCCGATTCCGATTATATCAGTCCAATAATATTGTGCATCCCTAATTCCTTTAATGTTACGTTTGATCAATTTAATGCATCCATGCCAAATAAAACTTTTAATTTCTTTCAAATGAACAAATAAATAATACAATAAAAATCTTACTGACCCCAAACCTATGAACAGTATATGTTTAATGCATCACACAGTAAACATTTCCAGATGTCAAATTCAATCAGTATATGAAGAACTAGAACAGATGTTTTTTCTTGCTTGTTCAGACTGTCCTGCAATAGGCTGAGCCACAAACGGACTACATTAAAATACAATTGTGGTTCACAGAAGTCTAGGTTGGTGAATATCCCTTTGTGGAAATCAAGTACTTAATAGCGCATCCACATCTGCAGTCTAACTGCTGATGGCAAAGATTTTTGAGAGGCTTTATTTACATTACCCTATGCGACTGAATTATTAAATATTCATCACTGCAGATTTACTTGAATGTGTTATGAATGTGTAGGCAGCGGGACAGAAACACAGTAGAAAAAATAAAAGAAAGACTGAGGCAAAAGCGCAAGTGAGAAATAGCAGAGAATTTTTGTTTTGTTTTGTTTCAAAGAGATCAGCCTGCACAGAGCGTCAAGGATTATGCAGAAGCAAAGCGTGACTCATCTCGCACACACTTCAAACAGGCAGAGGAAAGGATGAAGTGAACATGAGCTAGCTGAAGTACAACGAAAGTAAGCATTTCTTTATTGGTTTAAGAAGTCTTAGACCCCAGTTTGACATTTGGTAGCACATATTCATGCAGTCTGGCTAATTAGTGTCTCACATCAAAGCAGCAAGCGTGTTTCAAACCTTTGAGACGGTAAAGAAATGTGACTAATTACCCACTTTATCCTACAGTTCAAAGGATTATATGGATTTAGTAAAGCTTTGTTAACAATCACCAAAGAATCAAGATATTTAAGGCGACAAGCCACTTTCTATGTCTGTTAGTCCAAAATTATTCTCATTCTTGAGATTTTTTAAGGTCTCTCATTTTTGAAAGATATTACAATGTGGATGTGGTAGCTTGTCAGCCTAGCATTAAATGTAATTAGGACTAGAGTGTTTGTTAAGCACACTAACAAGCATCTTAGTGTTAATCTCACTAAGCTCAAAAGAACTAGACAAATGTGAGAGAGAACTGTCACACGTGCTGGAGTGAAAATAGGGATGCACAATAAATTGATGATCTAAAGAGTAACGTGTTTTAGTGTTTTTTTTTTTTAATGATCTGTCTGATTAGGTTGACATTGAAAGAAAAAAGTTCCACTCTTTTCCTTAGCCAAGTTTAAAAAAAAATAAAAGTTTTAGTTTACATAATATATGTGTGTGTGGTGTGTATATTTATTATGTATATATAAATACATGTATATATTTATATTCATATCATTTTTAATTTCTGCATGTGTGTGTATTTATATGTACATAATAAATATACATAGTACACAAACGTTTATTTTGGATGCAATTAATCATTTGACAGCACTATTTTATTTTAATTCATTTGAAAAGAATTTAGTATAAGATAAATTAAGCTTCTCTAAATTAAACCAAGTAGATTAAGCATTAACCTCTCTACAGGACTCCTGTTACATAACTCATGATTTATGCAAGTGATGCTGAACATTTAATAACATCCGCATGTATATAACAGCATGGAAATAAACATTAGATTGAAAATTACCCTGTTTTGCATATGAATAAACATTCAGTATATCAACATGCTTACATTACAAGCAAATACCACATCTAATTAACATTTAAAATGGAAGCTACTGATCATGGATTACAAATATCAGCCAACATTTCTATATCAGCGCATCCCTAAGTGGAAATATAACTCATACAAACTCAGTCCCTCTGTGTTCATGCATTTTTGAAGCCAGTGATGTCAGTTTCAGTGATGTGACTAAACTGTGCTCTTTGTATTAGTGAGTAACTCTTGACAAGTGAGACATGAGCCCCACTGCCTACCTGGCTTCCCAACACTGCTGTCAGAGGAGGGAGAGTCTCTCCTCACTGCTGCTTCTAAACACGCTCACAGTATGAGAGAACAGTTGAGAGAAGGGAATAGGAAGGTAGAGAAGAAAGGAAATGAATAGCAATAGAAGAGAAAACTGCAGCCTGAGCAGGGGTGGGATGGAGATGAAATCTAAGAAATGGCACACAGGTGGTACTGTAGAGAATTGTTCTCCAGTGAGGCTCAAAGAAAATGCTGAACATGTTCAAGCAAAGCAGCTGAGATTAAATGCAAAGCTGAAATAAATAACACGATCTGGAAACTCTAGGACTTTCCAACAGATGAGGTGGCAGAGGGTCTGTGTGGTACCTTTGGTTGGTCCTTTCCTGCTGAGCATGGCCTGCTGCTCCTCTGAGATGTTCAGTCTCCTCACCACATCAGCCAGCGCCGACTTGAGCAGCTGAATCTCATCCTCCTGCATCTGAACCCGCTGCTCCAGAGAGGCGATCCGGTCCGTCACCTCCATACTGCTCGACGCCGAGGCACTGTCATCTATAACACACAAAAAACCTTCAAGTACATGGAAAACTAATGCTGAAATTTCAATTTCATAACTGTTATAAGTACCACTGTTAAAAAAATACGGATCTTCAAATATG
Organism: Onychostoma macrolepis; assembly: GCF_012432095.1. Classification (NCBI taxonomy): domain Eukaryota; kingdom Metazoa; phylum Chordata; class Actinopteri; order Cypriniformes; family Cyprinidae; genus Onychostoma; species Onychostoma macrolepis. Next base: position 17,646,675 of record NC_081171.1, read on the forward strand.
TGCCTCAAAGAACCATTATTAAATGTTTAATATTATTAATATTAATAATGGTTCGTAAAGCATGTGGAAAATATTTACTTCTATTAGGTCTATTGTATTTTTATTTTTACCCACCACTAAATTAATGTTAGATGTATACACCTAAAATTAAGCCATAAAACTACGGCTGTCAATAGAATAAAATAATTTTGTCATTCAAAAAAAGTCATTTTAATGGTAAAAGCCGGTAAAAATATAAAATATATGTATATATAAAATATATAAACGCATATATGAAGAGTTAATTTGCAAAAACAGATAGGCTAACTCTTTTTAAAATTTTCAAAAATCATGTTTTTTCATTGTGCAATATAATAAATAAAAATAAAATATTGTTTTTGGAAGCGAAATAGAGCAAGTCATCTTATAATTTACAGTCATCTTTAAATTGACATTCCCAGATTTATGCTACATGTTGTTAAGTTCATGTTTATTGCAGTATTTTAGCACCATGTTTATTACCATGATGGCGTTTTGTATTTGTGTGCAGTGCGCACTCTTTCTATATATTAGTATTTACCTCAGATTGTGGAAAAGCTACTTTGATTACTGTTGCCTATATATTGTAAAGGCATAAAACAGCATACATTCACAAAACTGTATTATAAAGGCAGAAAGTAGATGTTAGCACTTCAGTAGGATGATGTATTAAGGTTATATCAGTTTAGAAAGCAGAATGAAAAAGGTAACTATGTCAAATTCAGTAAAAAGTTTCTCAAATGGCATCAGGCTAATTGAAACCAATATTTTTAAGAGTCTGAATGTAAAAAAAAAAGCTTAAAATGTCAAGAAAAGCAGATCTCTGACATCATAGATCCCACTTAATAATCCATTCATTGTAGTTTATTTCCACCCGAGGTGAGTGACCATCAAATTTAAGCCAAAAGCCTCATCCAGCAGGGTGCTTTTGAAAGAGTCAGCGAGGGATGGCCTAACATGTCCCTCTTCATCACATATGAACATGCTGATGGTTTTTGCGGCACCCTTCCCTAACAGCTGCTGACCCGGAGAAACCCTGTTACTCCCTCTTTCACTCAGACACACATATGAAAGAGCAGTTAACTGTTTGCAAGGTGATTAGACGGCTTTGTAAAATCAGTGGTATGAAACATTAATGAAAACCAGTGCTTTCAACCCCTCCCTGAGAATAACGTCTTCATTAATTATACACTGAGAGGAAGCAGCTGGTAATTAAAGCAATAAAAAAAAAAAAAACAGTTAAAACATGCTACTGCATTTTTCAGTAAGATTTATAAGGAAACCATTCAATTAGCTGGGTGTGTCATTAAAGACTTTTTTTAATTACTCTGCATCTGTTGGGATCCTATTCATTGCACATCATTTTTAACATTGTTTTCAGACTTCAGACTGGTATAAGTTCAGTAAAGTTCATTACATTAGTCGTTAGGAAGAACTAACAATGAACATTAATTTTATTTACTAATCTAGGTTAATGTTAATTTCTATATATTAATGTTAATTAGTGTGTGTGAGTCTATATATATATATATATATATATATACACACACACACACACATTAGACTTTTTATCAGAATTTCCTGCAATTGTGACTTCTTTATTTGATTTTTTTCATAATTATGAGACATGAGCTCAGAATTGCACAATATAAAATCACAATTCCGAGAAGAAAAATCTGAATTCTATAATATATTTTTTTATATACTTTTTATTTTATATCTAACAATTCTGTTTTCTGCAAGAACATTTTGCAAGAATAGTGAGATAAGAAGTCACAATTACATTTTATTTTAATTTTTTCTGTGGTGAAAACAAGCTTCCATAATGAACAAACAGAAATTAGCCATGGTACATTTATGAATTAACATGCTTTAAAGATAGTTTTTCTTTGTTAGTTTCCTTATACCTAATGCATTAACTAATGAAAAAGAAATTGAACCCTACTGTAAAAAAGTGTTACCAGCATTTGATTAATTTAATAACAATAGTGTAAAATAATTTACACTAAATAAGTCTCAGTTATAAACTGACATTCAGTAATACCATTTAAAATATGAATTCATAGCGAGTGTGACCTGAATTATAAAAATGCCAACTATGAGTCCTATCAGCCTGAATAATTGGCAGATGGGAAGCTTCAGGCAAAATAAAAAATGGATAGTTTTGAAAGTGAAATTTAGATAAGTACCTTCCACTGCAAACATTCAATCACTCAATGTTTCCTTATCCCAACTGAGCTGTATAATTATACCCTCACACACATACAGTATACACACACACATCAGCAAAGCGCATTTAATGGCCTCCAGCCATTCCACTTAAAATTCAGTTGCTCGCCCTGCAAAAACGATCATAGCCATTAATGTTCAGTGGTGATTAATCGCCTCCTGAAGATAAGCCTCTTTATGCAACACTATTTCACCCTGTCAGGATATTCAGATAACCCTTAGATTTATACTTACCTGCACAGACCAGCACACCTCAGCCCTCTGCATTGAGCAAACCATCCCAGTATCCCAACATTCAAAAGGTTTCTATTGCTGGATCACTAAAGGCTTTGTTAATCACTGCACTGAGGCTTTTTATGAGTGCATTATGAACAAAGGAACATACAATGTGAATCCCTACATACACACACGCACACACTTCAACCAAGACAAAACCTAATAAAAAATGACTACTAATAATTAGAGCCGCAAATCATGCTGTTTGCATAGAAATTGCCTCTTTGATGGATGAAATTAATCATTGATTGAAGCCATCCCACGGATTCATCTTTTCAAAAGCTCCATGGGGAGATTATTCTGTCTTTTCTCCAAGCACAAACCCAGTTTTCAACCGTTCTGCAGCCGCTGGTGGCTAATAACCAGCACAATAAATGACTGTCACATCTGCTCAATAGCCTAAAAGTGCTTCCCGTTCATTTGACAAATGCACAAAATAATACCGCACTCAACAAAAGCGCACCTGAATGGTCAGCGATAGAGCATGTAAACACACGCTTAAACACATATTTAATTAATATTCCTTCTAAAACGCTAATGCTCTCCATTGAACTTCTCAGCTACGCATGACTGCAGGTGAGCATCAGGGAGAGTGCGCTTAAAAACCATTAGCGGGAATATATCAGTGCAGCATGAACGGACACAAATTGCAATTCTTGTTGCCGTTCGTTGTGTTAAAACAGGAGGATTGGCAGGCGTCCATATCTTCTAATGTGTTTCAGAAATCAAATGAACTGCTCAGACTGAGGATGCACTTCCCTTGCCATTGTCTCTCACTATCTCGGTCTCTTCCCCACTTCCCCTGAATTTAATCTCGTTCTGTTTCATTGTGATTGGATTGGAAGTCAGCCCATCACAGGCTTCATGTTCCACTGGAAATCACATTTGTTAGATAGCGCATCGCTATCCTAACTAGATCTTCTTCTTGCTTCTGTTGGTTAACCTCCAAACACTAAACAGCTCTTTCATAACTATTAGCCTATCTGGTGATTAGACAGAAGATCACAAAAAAAAAAAGGAACAGTTAAAAACAGAACAGTCCGTGCACTGAAAATCTTCACACCTGCCCTAGTGGCGTAACAGAGATGTCCAGTATGATTCTTTTTAAATTAATCAGTTGATCCAGCTCACAAAATCAGTCTGAATATTGTTATAGTCGAAAAAAAAGTAGCTTTAGGAACTTTTAGGCTTAAAGGTGTTAATATCAGCATAAGATTGTGTAGTCAGAGATGACCTAATGGTTAGTTTTACAACTCTAGAAGAGGCTCAATCCCATTTTGCTTTAGTTTAGCCCATGAATTGAAGTCAAATACCTGTCCATCTTAATACTGAATGTTTTTTCCATCCTCCTAAGAAAGAGAGACGGAACTGATCTCATGGCCACCAAAAGACAGATTGTGCTCTTACTGCACATAAAATGAGATTGAAACTGAAGTCCAATTCCTGACCTATTGGCCTGACTAAGCGCAGACATTCATTCGCTGCTTTAAAACCGCTGCAAAGAATTTCAATGTATCAGAGCGCATGCTGTTAGGTGAAAGTCCAGGAAGCGCAAACTTAGCTGCAAGATATGTCAATCTTGGGACATAAAATCTAAGTACTTAATAAATATGAATATATATATCAGGTGTATTATCAAAAAATGAAAAACAATTATTTAATGTTTACTTTAATCTCGCCAGCTAGAAATTGTCAGATTAAGCAAATGTGTTGAACAAATACATTTAAGAGTTCCAAAAATGTTTGAGTTAATGTTAACAACATTTTGCTTTTAAAAAATAACTAAATTCAAGAATCTAAAAATACAAATTAAATATTCAAACTGTAATGGTACTCAATATACTGATATTTAAAAAAATAATACCAATAATGTTTTAAATTCTTGAATAATGAGCTAGCATAAAGCTACATAAAAAAAAACAGAAGGGCAGGGTAGAAAGTGTTGGTGGATTATCAAAGCAAAACGGACTCTCTTTAATGTCTCTCTCAAAGCGCTGGGGCTGATTAATAATGCATCTCTGGTCTCTCTCCGAGTCTGAACCTACTAGCTGACTCACTCAAATCCTGTATCTGCTCAAAAATGAGTCTCAACAGCAGCAGGGTGCTAAGATTTGTAAGGATTATCATTACGCTGACAGTGAATGTGATCATGTTCCTTTACTTTGGAGGCTTGTTTCCCCTTAAAATGAAGTAAAAGCTGGAATATCCCATATCATGCTTAATAGAGCTGCCATATAATGCAAATTACATTGCACATTTCTAAAGGTAAGGGCACATTTTCCATTGTTCAGCAATTTTTTGTGACTGAAATCCAGCCTTTTTAATAGGAATCCATACAATCTGGAATTTCACACAAAGGTGAAAGCCCTACACATGCAGATTTTGCAACAGGTCGAGCTGTACCCACAAATTCGCTGCACTCACCAACAGAAAGCTGCATGGTTTGAAAATGACTTCTTGGAGCAATGCTTCATGCATCACTACACTACTGACAGTGGACTTTTTTATCTTTGAAAATTTGCTGAAATTTCGCTAGTGTGACCCCACCAATAAGAAAAATAATCAAGGTAACAAAACAACAACAATAATCTCAGCATTCAGAATGAGGCTATTTGTAAGTCACCACCATTTTTTGGCTGCTTCACACATCTGTCTTCAAGTACAAGAGAAATGTGTAAGGGATAATCAACGACTAGCTGTGCATTAAACGATTTGAATGCACGACATGGAGGCGAAGAACCACCCGTCGTGCAGCGGAGGGTGGTTGCCTCCGCGAAGTGCATTCAAATCGTTTAATGCACAGCTAGCCGTTGATTATCCTGTTTATGCCATGGTCATTTGCCAGCATTCACATATTAAAGATGTTAATAATATTTGCGCTGCAATATTTGACCGGAACGATAAAAATGACGATTATTTTCGTCTGTATTACTATTCAACTGTAACTGTATGTTACTATGGTTACCAATGTTTATAGGAAGCGCATTAATATAGAACGTGATTAAACTGACCTGGAACTACCTGTGCAGTTACACAAATTTAATCAACACCTGCCAGCCAATCAGAATCTAGTATTCAGACAGACCGTGGCATAAGACTTGTAAACATATTTCATTCCATACTGAAAAGTATAGATAAAAATTAGCACACTGCAGTTAATGAATATTAGCAGTTAGCTTAGCAACATGTTAACAGCAAACTTAAAACTGCCCATGTAAGCAGTAGGCATCATAGAGCAAAAATCTTTCAAATGTATTTCAAAAATACGCTAATTTTGTGAACAACACAAATGAAATATATATTTTCAAATAGAAAATATATTTTGTTCAAATGCTATCCCTTAAATGCTGAAATACATTACTAGGGGCAAGAAAATATATTTATAATTTTGAAAAATTGGACAAAATAAACATAGGCCAAAAAATATGAGGTAAATAAAATATAAACAATACTGCAATATTAAAATATATATTTCTTGCCATATGGGGCAGCTCACCGGTTTTTGTAACAGCGCTATTGTGTAAACAAAATGCATCTGGTCTCAGTGAGTATCAAAGTGAATCCTCCCAGAGCTTTTCACAAACCATTCTCATCAACCAATTGGCCTTTGAGATTGGCCTCTTACATAAAGAGTTCATGCTGAGAGACACAGGGAGGATCTCTGAGAGAAAGTGAGTAAAAGGTTTGTGTGTGCTTTAAGAGGATTACAACCGCCTGCTTTCCCAAACGCTTTGTTTTTGCAACCTGAGGTCACAGATCCAAGGTCAGTTCACTGAGGAACCATCTGCAAACTCTGGTGATAGTAAAACAGTGTGCTGTCTCGAGGTGTCAGTGATTCAGAGAGGGTGGCTGGACCGTTATATAATCTAGCAGAGTCCCAAACAAAGCAAGAGAACAGCAGCGTGCAGCCAAGCTATCTGCCAGATTACAGGTACATAATGAGGAAAAAAGATGGCCTTCAGTAAATAGGATTTAGGAGTTAAAAATAGTCACACGAGATCATCCCAGAGACCTCACCCGTGACCTCTGGCAGGGAAAGAACAGGAGAAAGAGAGAAAGCAGGGAAGAGGTGACGAGCAGAGCCAAACTGCCCCCAAGAGAGAGCCAGAGTTTCAATCCACCTTACATCAGCAAAATCCACCTTCAGGTCAAGCTGTAATCAACCTATTAAAGCCAATGCCTTCTTCCATTCTGATTTCAAATCCCTTGTTAGAGTTTTATAATTGAGGCTTAATATTTACACGTTAACAGTATTGCCTAGATTTTGACATTTTCTGAATAGTAAGTATCAGTGTAGCTTATCCGCTAGCCTTATCACCACAAATCTAGGTGTTATGGCTGCCAGCAAGAAGCTATGTGGTTGCTAAAGTGTTGTGAGTGTTTTTAGCATTTCACAATGCAGTTGTTAAGAAAATTATATGTTTGTTTTTGCCCCCTTTTTTCATGAGCTGAACTCAAAGATCTAAGACTTTTTCTATGTACACAAAAGGCCTATTTCTCTCAAATATTGTTCACAAATCTGTCTAAATCTGTGTTAGTGAGCACTTCTCCTTTGCCGAGATAATCCATCTACCTCACAGGTGTGGCATATCAAGATGCTGATTAGACAGCATGATTATTGCACAGGTGTGCCTTAGGCTGGCCACAATAAAAGGCCACTTTAAAATGTGCAGTTTTACTGTATTGGGGGGGGTCTGAAAACCAGTCAGTATCTGGTGTGACCAATTAGTATAACCTTCTATTATTCAAATCCGTTAAAGGATTGTTAGGCTGCATTAATTAGATCAACCGGAACCGGGAACACTCCCCATAACACACGATGTACTTGTTACATCGTAAGTAGAATGGCATCTACGCTAATATTTGTCTGTTTCTTTCCTATTCTGTTTCTCAATCCGTATCTGGTCAGATGGTGGATCAGCACCAAGAGATGATGTCTACAGCCCTGATCGTCAGCGGAGACCAGGACACCCAGATGACCCCCAGAGACATATCCCCAGTGAAAACCTCGATTGAATACAATAAAATTTAAAAAAAATAACAAAATAACTAAAATATAATAAAATACCTAACTACATAATACTACTATTGTTAGAAATTACAACAAAATTAAAATAGACATATAAACTTTTGAACTGCGGGTTTCGTCTGGTCAGAGGAGAACTGGCCCCCCGACTGAGCCTGGTTTCTCCCAAGGTTTTTTTTTTCTCCATTCTGTCACAGAGGGAGTTTTGGTTCCTTGCCGCTGTCGCCTCTGGCTTGCTCAGTTGGGGACACTTAATTTCTAGCGATTATCGCACGATTTGATTGCACAGATACTATTTAAACTAAACTGAGCTAGACAATGACATCTCTGAATTCAATAATGAAATGCCTTTAACTGAAAATTGAGTGTTTAATCTTATCATTAGACATTACTGACACTCTATCCTCTAATTTGATACTGTTAAGTGCTTTGACACAATCTGTATTGTTAAAAGCGCTATATAAATAAAGGTGACTTGACTTGACTTGACCAATATTTGCCTCACGCAGTGCAACACATCTCCTTCGCATAGAGTTGATCAGGTTGTTGATTGTGGCCTGTGGAATGTTGGTCCACTCCTCTTCAATGGTTGTGCGAAGTTGCTGGACATTGGCAGGAACTGGAACACGCTGTCGTATACGCCGATCCAGAGCATCCCAAACATGCTCAATGGGTGACATGTCCAGTGAGTATGCTGGCCATGCAAGAACTGGGATGTTTTCAGCTTCCAGGAACTGTTTACAGATCCTTGCAACATGGGGCCGTGCATTATCATGCTGCAACATGAGGTGATGGTCGTGGATGAATGGCACAACAATGGGCCTCAGGATCCTGTCACAGTATCTCTGTGCATTCAAAATGCCATCAATAAAATGCACCTGTGTTCGTTGTCCATAACATACGCCTGCCCATACCATAACCCCACTGCCACCGTGGGCCACTCGATCCACAACGTTGACATCAGCAAACCGCTCACCCACACAACGCCATACACGCTGTCTGCCATCTGCCCTGGACAGTGAAAACCGGGATTCATCCGTGAAGAGAACACCTCTCCAAAGTGCCAGACACCATTGAATGTGAGCATTTGCCCACTCAAGTAGGTTACGACGACGAACTGCAGTGAGGTCGAGACCCCGATCAGGACGACGAGCATGCAGATGAGCTTCTCTGAGATGGTTTCTGACAGTTTGTGCAGAAATTCTTTGGTTATGCAAACCAATTGTTGCAGCAGCTGTCCGGGTGGCTGGTCTCAGACGATCTTGGAGGTGAAGATGCTGGATGTGGAGGTCCTGGGCTGGTGTGGTTACACGTGGTCTGCGGTTTGGATGTACTGCCAAATTCTCTGAAATACCTTTGGAGACGGCTTATGGTAGAGAAATGAACATTCAGTTCACGGGCAACAGCTCTGGTGGATATTCCTGCAGTCAGCATGCCAATTGCACGCTCCCTCAAAACTTGCGACATCTGTGGCATTGTGCTGTGTGATAAAACTGCACATTTTAGAGTGGCCTTTTATTGTGGCCAGCCTAAGGCACACCTGTGCAATAATCATGCTGTCTAATCAGCATCTTGATATGCCACACCTGTGAGATGGATGGAGTAACTCGGCAAAGGAGAAGTGCTCACTAACACAGATTTAGACAGATTTGTGAACAATATTTGAGAGAAATAGGCCTTTTGTGTACATAGAAAAAGTCTTAGATCTTTGAGTTCAGCTCATGAAAAATGGGGGCAAAAACAAAAGTGTTTATAATTTTGTTCAGTGTACATAGGTAGATGCCCTATTAGCGGCTGTTTCTACGAGCCGGTATACGTAAGCCAGTCATCATATTGGAACGGTCAAAGATGGTGCTTGAACCAGAGGCTATTGTGGTATCTCACTGATTGACAAAACTCATTGATTTTAATGATAATAATACAATAGAACACATTATAATCAGATTATAATCAGTGATGCTGTCTAGACTGTTCCTTGTTCTATTTATGACGTACTGACACAAAGTTCAAATTATTTGCAACGGTACTTTGTAGCGTCCAGTGTAGACAGACTTTAACTGTTGCACACAATATGGCAACTGTTGTGTCTGGTGTAGACACGTTGTAAATTTTGTTAGTGTGATGCTATGTGGTGGTTAAGGTGCTCAAAGTGTCACATAGTATGTTGCTATCCCTTACAAAAATTAACCATGGTTTTATTATAATAAAAGTGTAGTAACAGTATAGTAAAAAGTATTTTTTACCATTTGAATAACCAAAATTTCACTGCAAACACCATGGTTAAACTATAGTAGTGTAGAAAACCAGGGTTAATTTGTGGTAACCATGTTTTTTGGTTTTATTTGTAGTAAAACCAGTCAGTTTAAGGCATGTGTTGTTTACAATGTTTAGCATGTTGCTATGCAGCTGCTGGGGCATTCATGGTGGTTATTGTGCTCAAAAATATTGAGAAAGCACAACAAAACAACAGGCTTTAGGTAAATCAAGATTTTAAAAGTAAAACTTCTTTTAACTTGACAACATCTTAAAAAAAATATCACATGGCGCAAGATGCTAAAAACTGAAACAAGTCACAAAGTCATCAATCTATATCCATATTTAATGGCATGAAATAAAAATCCACTATGTAATTGATAATAATGAATGTTATTGATCTTATTGTAAAGGAATTATCCATGCACATGTTTCTTTCTTTCTTTCTTTCTTTTTTTTGACGTAATTTTGAATTGAAACTTGATCATCCACAATACAGAATATTGAAGAATAAAAGGTCTGTTGCCATTTCCATCACATTGTGACTGAAAAATAATGCAGACAGATCCAAGAACATGTCCTATGTGAACGGCCCCCTTAGCAAGCACCACTAATGAGAGTATGTTGGGAATTATAAAATAAAGACATAGAGGAAATGGTTTGCCAAATGGCTTCTTGGGATATTAGTGCACATCTTTTAGCATCTTTCTCCGTCTCTCTCACAAAGCCGATAGCATGCTGCCAGCACCTTACCAGCACGTGTAAGACAGGCAGCAGAAGCTACATGTGTGTGTTCATTAATCACGCCAGCCTCCATCCCCACGGAGAGACTATACAGACAGGACTGAGTCGGTCACAAGTGATGCAGAGATGCCTGCAGTGTTGTTCCCTCTTAATCTCCTCCAGGCAGCCACGGAGGCAGAGAAAACAACTTTGTGTGAACCGTAGAGGCAGGGTGTTTTCCACCCCCCACTACCACCCTGCTCACTGGCAAGAAACCAACAAGGGGGGTATTTTAGGGACGACGGTGCTCTAGCCCCAAGCCTCGCTGTTGGGATGCAGGAAGTGGTTGGGCTAAGAGAGGATTACAGGGATACTGAGCCGATCCTGATCAGCGGTTATCCCTGTGCTCCGGGAGAAAGTGCACAGGCTTAACATGCTCTGGTGTATGGGTTCATGAGACTACTGAAAACAGAGCCTGTGTGTTGTTTTGGGATAAAAAACAGTTGGTCTCCTACAAATGAGCTGCTTGGCCAGAGATGTTGTTTAGCAGTTTAATGTTTAAATTGTTTGCTAGCAATATTACTATAAAGATTTTGTGCTTTGTTCAAGAAATATGAGCAGAACAAGCAAAGTTTATTAAAAAGTAAACTTAAAAAAAAACCCCGAAAAAAAATCAGTCACTAAGCAAAGTTCTGAGTAGGACTTGAAAATGATGATGCAAGGAGATAAACATTTCTGTTAATAAGTCAAGTGAACATGGCCAAATATCAGCTGATTAATAACTCTATTTTAAGATAGTTTAAAATGTAAATTATTTCTGTGATGGCAAAGCTGAATCTTTAGCAATTTTCAGAGTCACATGATCCTTCAGAAATCATTCTTATTAAAATCAATTTTGAAAACAGTAGCTGCTAAATATTTTCAGGGAAACTGTGATCAATTTTTTTCCCCCCCGGGATTCTTTAATGAATAAAAAAAAGTTCAAAAGAACAGCATTTTTTTGAAAGAAATCTTTTTGCAACATTATAAATATGTTTACAATCACTTTTGATCAATTTAATGCATCCAAGCTGAATAAAATTATTGCACTATATTGTACATTTTTATTAAAAGGACAGTTCACTGACATTTACTGTATGGCATCAGAAGACTTGAAATATAGTGTAATGACGGCTTTAATTTTATTTTTGTCATTTTTGGACCTTAACGTCCCTTGCTCACTCACTTTCAAGAGCAAGAGCATTCTTCGAAATGTCTCTATTTATGTCCCACAGAAAAAAAATAAAATAATAAAATAATCATACAAGGTTTGGAATGACACAAAGATGAGTAAATAATGATATTACTTAAACATGGCCAGAGATGTGGTAAATTATTCATTTAATAATTTAGGTAAAAGAATAAAAAAGTAAACTGAAAAAAAAAAAACCTGTTAAAGTAATAGGTTAAATTACTCTTTTAAGAACACAAATTATTATTTTATAAAGTGCTTTAAACTAATATTGTGCATTTTATCATGTCTGGAAAGCCTTGCTGCTAATGACACCTTTCCAGACAACAAAACGCACTTATAGACAATATAAAGAATGCTCTAAAGGACGGTAAAAGTGAAGCTACACATCATGTCATGCTCCCCACCCCACCCACATGCTCCTTGAACCCCATTTCGACAGACTAATCAATGAAGAAAGCCCACTCGCTCAGTCTCAGGTGACCTTACTGTCAACCACAGTGAGGAATGGCACACACAACTCTCCAAACAACAAAACACTTATCTGTCTCCATGTTTAATCAGCCAGGGCCTCTGTTCATGGGACCCACCCAGTAACAGACCCTCTCACTCCAGCACAGTCACCATAGAGATGAGAAGACAAAACCGACCTGGAATAGGCACGCTGGAGTAGAGTAGAAACTGCGGGTTGTGCTGACTCATGCTCTCCTGAGAAATGGCACAAACGGCGGGGAGCTCTGGTGGCAAACGAGGCGGGGAAGGAGGAGAGCAGACTGAGGATTTTGAAGGAGTCGCAGAGGGTCTGAGTCACAGAGCAGGAGAAAAGTAGGGCAGCATTAACTCATGGCTGGCTCCGCTTTCCCGCTTCTGACACAATGCTCTTTTCAGCGTGTGTGAAAGCCTGGGCTTTCTTCTCCTTCAGAACCCAGGGCATTGTGCACACATAACAAACAGCCCAGAACAGTGGGTGGGTGGGTGGTTTAAATAAACTGAAGTGTTGTTCTTTGGGTGGGTTTGCGGATGCTGTGCGCTAATGACACTGGATGTTACATGCGGAAAATCATATGTCAAGCCCCTGCGCAGCACAACTGAGCTGATGGAATAGAAAGTGTGTCAGTGTTCCTATTGTTAACTAAAACTATTACTAAACTGAAATATTGAATCTTTTTCCTTAACTTCAATAAAATATTCCAAATGAAAAAAAAAAATACTTAAAAAAACTTCTTAAAAATTTGAAATGTTGCATTACCAACTAACTGAAAAAAAAAATACAAGTGGAAGCACTAAAATTTCAAAAACTAAACTAAAATAAAGCTAAATAGAAATATTAAAAACAAAAATTAATAAAAATGACAAGCACATAAAATTACTAAAAGTTAAACTAAAATGAAAACTGAAAAATATTTATAAAATTTACAGTAGTATATAAACAATACTTAAATCTTTTTCCTTAATTGAAATGAAACTAGATGAAATGAAATAAAATAAACTTTAAAAAATTTAAATGAGAAAATAAAATTATCCCTACATGAAACTTACATTTCTAAAGCTAAATAGAAATATTAGGAAACAAAAACAAATAAGCATATAAAATTACTAAAACTAAAATGAAACTGAAAATATAAAAATAAAAGCTCATTCAAAGTATTCATAAATACTACAATAGTATAGAGGAATACTAAAATAACACTGAAGTATGTTTATTCACCAGATATTTACAAGCTTCTGCTTCCATGCGTAATCTGCTCTGAACAAAAGTACATGGGGAAAGGCTTGCCATGGCTCTCACTTGTGATTTCCCAGTGGTACGTTTACAGTTCAAAAATGCCCATTAGATAACGGACACTTAAACAATAAAAATACGGAAAAATTCAAGTATAAAATCCCAATAAGCCTTTTGGTTGGACTTATTCTGGTCCACACAACACACAGTATATGAAAGACACGCACCATGTTTTGCCATTGCAAAGAATTAGCATATTTTGAAGCAAAATTTGAATAATCCTGTCTGCTTGACACCCCCACAAAGGCCTCTTTGTTTTGGAAGCCCTTGAGAGTGAATGAGCGAGTGGAATATTCCAAAAAACCGCCTTAATGTACAAAAATAGCACAATACTACGCCTTCAGCGGGACATGCTTCAGATATGTCGCTGACACCTTGAACGCTGCACTGCTCATGGCTAAAAGGCAAAATGCAGAATGACCAGGAAAAACATCTTTTGGTAAGTTACAGTGAAGTTTCTTGAGTGTCAATCTGTTAGTCAGGAAATTATGGAAGCATGTTCCTGCTGCAGAGTGAAAACTAAAAAAAATAAACGTTTTTTTAAAAATAGTCACATTTTGTGGTAAGAAATCACAATTTACAAGTAACAATTATGAAAAAGTAAATTTGCAAATGAGAGATAAAAAGTAGTAAATGGAATGTAAATTAAGAAATAAAGTTTGTACAATTCCATTTTTTTTTTCTCTGAAAACAAAATTGACTGACTGCCATAGGAAATAATTTATTTCTTGTTTCACAAGCTTTTAAAATATTCTAAATATTTTAAAATAATTACTGTTTTGAACTTCAATTGACATTGAAGACTGGCTGCTAAAAAAATTCAGCTTTGTCGTCACAGGAATAAATTACATTTTAAAATGTAAAATAAAATAAAAAACTATCATTTTAAATTGTAGCAATATTTTACAATATTACTGTTTTTACTATATATTTGATTGAATAAATGCAGCCTTAAAAAAGGCATTGTGCATAAATGCATCTTTCTGATACCAAACTTTTGAATGGTAAATTATTTCGAAAAACACGCAAGTGAGAGAGAGAGACAGAGGGAGAGAGAGAGAGAGAGAGAGAGAGAGAGTTGCACTAATGGCTTCGGTCTTCTCAGATAGAAGGCCTGTGCAGATGATGGTTTCAGAATTGTTATCAGTAACGTAATGGGAGAGAGTGCAAGATAAAGAGCCAGTGCAAGTCATCTGGGGTCTGCCACATAACAGACAAACAACGGCTGTGTCAATATCAACCATTTAGGGGAAGACGAGTTTTATCCCTCAGTCTGCAATTTTTTATGAGAGCACAGCTCAATAAATAACAGCACAAGAGCCATAATACTAAAGGAAATCGATGTCTAGCTTTGAACGAATCGGCAGCCCTGGAACAGTTATTTTCTGTATATCAATATTTACCTCCAAATTCAAGTGACAGCCTAGTAAGGTCAATGAGAAAACAATGAATAAATGTCTTCCAACTGTGGCTCTTATGAATTGCATTAGAATTTCAACCTTTTATATTCTTGCTGCTAAGGTTGTGGAGAGGTCAAGTGTAGAGGCAAGTGGAAGCTTTTGTTCATGACATTCATTCTTACTCACTTTCAGTTTTCTCATCTGGTTCGGTCGGTAACGTGAGCAGGTCTTTAATCCTAATCCTGTTGCACATGCATCCATCAGTGGCTCAAAGGACGGCCAATAAGAAGTGAGAGCCGAGTGCCAAGAACACTTCTCTGGCAGCAGCGGCTGAATGAGACAACAGCAGTCAGAAAGACTGAGACGTCTGGTAGACGTTTAGATGCCAGAACACCAGATATCCTGTTACTCCCTTTGCCAGAACTCACCGCCAATGTTTAATTTGAGTAAGGACATGAGGTTATTTTCTCTCCAGAATCCGTCAGGAAATAACCAAGATGATGGTCACGTTTTGGCTGAATGAAAACAATTATGTAAAGGTCAGTCTTAAAGGATTAGTTCACTTCTGACATCATTCGTTCACATGTCTTTCCAAACCTGGAGCAAAAAAGAAGATATTTTGAATGTTTCAACAGTTTTCATCAATACAATGAAAGTCACAGGGGGCCACAACTATACTGAAGCCTATAATGACTTTCATTGTATGGACAGTTTTCAAAATATCTTTCATTTTATATTTTTTGTCCTAATCTGACTAAGGACACAAGTTTATTTTTCAGAATCCTTGAAGAAATAACTAAGACGATGGTAATGATTTGACTCTATGAAAACCATCGTTTAAAGGTTGATCTTAAAGGATTATTTCACTCAAAAATGAAAATTCATCATTTATTCATCTTCATGTCATCCAAACCTGTATGATGTGGAACACAAAATAACATATTTTGAATGTTTTAACAGCTTCTGTCTATACAACCCCAAAGCGGGCCAAAACTGACTTTCAATGTACAAACACACATGGATACATTTTTCAAAATATATTTTATTTTTTATATCATCTTTTATATTTTTTGGTTTAACGGTTTAGAATAACATGGTGAGTAAATATTTATTTATTTATTTATTTTTAAGATTGACTTTAAATAACTGTTTCCATTCAGCCAAAACGTGACCATCATCATTTAGGTAATTTCCTGAAGGATTACGGAAGCAAACTAACCTCATGTCTTTACAATATTCATTTTTGGCTGAAATATCCTTTTAAGAGTCTATCTTTTCTTCAAGAAACTATAAGCAGATGAGTCTGAGATTGGCAAAAGTTTAAATAAAGGTGTAATGCCTCTAGAATCTGCCTAGGAGATTAATTTGCTGGCCCAGTATCCCTACAACAGTGTGGTTTGCTGATCAGTAAGTCGTGAAGCGTTTAAGAACAAATGACTTCATACCAGATCCAGAGCTTCGGCTGAGCACTGTACTGCCGGATGACCTCACCACAGCGCTCTCCAGCACACCCTCATTCAATTACCCACAGTCCTACGCTGGCCTGACAAGCCAGAATACAGGCCAGCCATCACAGCAGCTCTCATTCTCACTCAGCCGAACAGAGTGAATGCAGAAAAGCAGAGAGAATGTCTTTTTCATTTAAGAACTTGTAAAACAAGGCGTTTATAAGTGTAACTGATGTATGAGGCCTATAGCAGATTAAAGGGCTCTGCTGAATGGAAGACTTCGTATAGTCTTCATGACTGCCAAGATGATGAAAGAGAAGATCACACCACAACCGCACAATCATATCATAACTTCAGTGTAAACACAAGTCAGTAACCTCTGATGATCTCATTAGCCAGAGATGCAGCTACGCCACATGACCCCAGAAACAAATATCACTCTAATATTGGATTTGCAAAATGAACTTTAAAGGAGATTATGGAGTGAACACACTAGGGATACACCGATATAAAAATTCTGGTCAATACTGATAAGCCGATAGTTATTTTCCATGTTATGGCTGATAACTGAGAAATGGTCAATATTAAAACGAAATACTATTTTGTGAAAATAAATAAAAAACAAAATACTAAAAACTGAAACCGATCATTTTAAATGCATTTTTTAAGTGAATTCAGGCATCACAGCCTTCAAATTTACAGTATGGACATTCATTTGAAGGTTTGCTAAATATTACATTACTATTATAAAATTAACTTTTAACAACAACCATAATAATAATAATAATAAATGCAAATATTACATTAAATTATTATTCATTATAAAATGTTTTAAATTATTAGTGATTTAAAAGATATATGCATGCACAATGAAATATCCAGTTCAATTTTAGCATATATGTATACTGTACGTATTGATAAATTATAAAAATCTCTAATTGATAACATTATAATATGACACAAAATACTGTGCATGTCTAGAACGAACAGAACAGAGAATGTTGATTTACAGTAAAAGGACTTTCTTTTGCCTGAAGTCATAATTCAAAGATTACTAAAGTACGTTCTGCAAAAAAAAACAAATTCTCGTGTCTTTCTACTACAAAATTTTATATGTATTTTAATGTGTTACTTGCCATTTCTGTGTAAATAATTGTGAAATTTACTTAAATACTACACCATTTTTTTCAGTATAGATTGAAATAAACCCTCACCAATAAAGGCTTAAACTACAGTTCAATAAAACATGTAATCACATCGTGCATAAGAGTAGGGAGAACTTCAGATGGCTTTCTCTAGCACTGTGATGTCACATGAGGTTTCTTAATGCAAGAGATTAATGGTGTTTGACAGAACAGTGACATGCACTTCTATTCATCCTGGAACAAGGAAATCCCTTACTAACCAAAACTCCTCTCTTCTTTTCCTCTTTTATCATCAGCCCTCAACCAAAAGCCTTGAAGCACCAGCCAGCATACACACACACACACACACACACACACACACACACACATGACTACAGATCGCAATCAGGATGGCAGAACAACAAAAACACCCCAACAAATCAAAAACGACATCCTCATTCTTTAGCTTGTAGGAAAGGTCTTGAGTTTCATTTTCAGTGGAGAACGGTCTGATGTAATAAAGGCGTAAGAGATTTTTCTCTGCATTGTTTCGTTCAAAACGAACACGTCTGTCTGAAAACAACATCAAAGACCTTCAATCTCAGGAATGACAAATATGCTTCACCTAAACACTACAAGAACCTGAAAAACATGACATTTGAGAGATGCCCTTCTAGAAGCACTTGCTTCGAGAGCATCTCTGTGTAAGAAAACTGTCAACTCTATCAAATCCTTTCAAAATTATCCATCACAGTCAAGAGGAATAAAAAAAAACTTTCTCAAAGTTGAGGGACTGAAGAAGGTCATAAAGGTTAAGTGCAGCACCGGAGGTACCACCGTCCAGCTGAGGCAACATGTTTACCTGAATCATAATAGATACATAAGATGGACAAGTTCTCAGACTAAAGACAGAAAACATGATGAGTTTACCGTTGCAGAACTGCAGCAGTGAGGAGGTGTCATAGAGACTGCTGTAGCTGGAGAAGCCGTCCTCCATTCTCTTCTTCCCTTCTTCCCTTTCTCCGATAACTCCCTGTTACTTTCGCTGGCTGGCCACTGCAGCTCTCTGTCCATTCAACATCCAGTCTTCTTCTAGGGTCAGCCTGCCAGTGTCAGTCACCATGACAACCCATTCACGCTCGCTAACTCAGACGCTCTCCTTGAATAGGACTCCAAAAAAAAGAGAGTGAAAATATTTTCTGAAGTTATAAAATGCTTGTCTTCTTGTGCACTTTTTCTTCTCCGGTTCTTTCTGTGGTGTTTT
The DNA here is from genome assembly GCF_012432095.1 of Onychostoma macrolepis. Lineage (NCBI taxonomy): Eukaryota > Metazoa > Chordata > Actinopteri > Cypriniformes > Cyprinidae > Onychostoma > Onychostoma macrolepis. The sequence continues at coordinate 17,665,450 of NC_081171.1, forward strand.
CCTGTGCGAAATCTCCAGAAGAAAAACAAGCCAGTCCAGGGCTTGTGCTCTCAGAGGAGTGCGTGCTAGTGTTGGGAGTGTGTGAGTGTTTGTGTAATGTCGAGGACACTCCGCTGAGCTTGTCTGACAGTGGGGAACGGACCAATCAGAGCGCAGGGGGTGGAGCCTCTCTCAAAACATAAACCTTCCCCCTCCAGCTGACTGAGACTCAACTCTGACGCGGTAGGAAACAGTGCTGGAGAAATTAAGCAAGAAAAGATGACTTTGCTGCATTAGAGGTGTCCTAAAATAGAAACAAGTTGGTGTGAATCGATATTTAGAGTTGGCAAAGGGCTACTATTGATTAAGGGTATTTTTGTGTGTTTTTACACGCTGATTTAGAATGTAGTTGTACTTGAACTGCACACTGGAGTAAAGAGGATTATGATTGTTTGTGGCTGAGGCTACATCTAAGCTTCTATGTTTCATGGAAGGAGGAAAGACGCTGTACTGTGAATCACATTTAAAAAAAAAAAAAAATCATAAACAAAAACAAACATATCAACACTATCATTCAAAAGTATGATGTTTTTAAAATAAGTCTCTTATATCAGCAAGGATGCATTTATTTGATTAAAAATACAGTAAAAATAGTAGTATTGTGAAATATTATACAGTTTAAAATGACTGTTATTTAAATTAATACATATTAAAGTGTAATTTTTTCCTGTGTTGGCAAAGCAGAATTTTCAGCAGCCATTACTCCAGTCTTCTGTGTTACACAGTTCTTCAGATATCATTTTAATATGCTGATTTATTGCTCAAGAAACATCTCTTATTATTATCAACGTTGAAAAAAATCTTGTGCTGCTTAATGTTTTTTGTTAACCATGATTATTAAAATTGTAGCAACATAAATGTCTATACTGTCACTTTTGATCAATTTGATACATCCTAAATTAAAGTATTAATTACAATTAAAAAATCATACTGACACTAAACTATACATATATGCATATAAACTTATTTATATTTTGAATTACACAAACTACTAACAAAAGGCATCTATACATTGAAGCTATATGGCAGTATCTTTAAATAACGATCTATTATTTTTGTTTACAATCAGAGCATTATTTACACTCACAAAAAAACGTACTGAAAATGACCGACTTAAGTACATGAACACTAAAACAACGAATAAAGTTAAAAATAACCACAATTTATATAACAAGGTGAAGTGAAAGTGAATGGCAATATTTGACAAAATATTTCAACAAAATGTAGCATCATAAATTAATCTTTTGTCTAATCAGCTCATTTAAATGAATGACCTATTTAAACAAATTCACTAAAATTAATCAGATTTCCAAATGCTTCTTATGAAATAGTAAGTGGATATTTTGGTAACACTTTGTTTTAAGGTGTCCTTGTTACACATGTTACATGTACTTACTATTATAATAACAATACATTATGCATAATTACATGCAAGTAACCCTAAACCGAACCCTAATCCTAACCCTAACCATATAGTAACTACATGTAGTTAATCAATATTACTCAGTACTTAAATGTACAAGTACACTGTAACAAGGACACTTTAAAATAAAGTGTAACCGATATTTTTGATTATTTCCAGTTCACTCAGCTGTAAATGCAACGCAACAAAAATAGAGGCATAATCTCTTGAGTTTTGTCATGCTACACCACAAGTAATCAAAAAATAGCTACAGTTTTTTAAAAAGCTGCTGTCATACTGCTTACCCCAACACTGCAGACAGTAAAGAAATAAAGCAGTTCTTCCCACATGAGGAGGAAGGTTTTTGGGGACTTTTCCACATATGAGACACAATACATGACCTCACTTTCCACTCTTTATTCCATAATACAAACAAGGTTTTAGAGTAAAAATCAGAGCTAAACACGTACTATTCAACCCTTATCTGCCTTCAGACAGACAAAGCAGTCTGGACAACCATCAAAGAGAAACCAAGGTTGGCAGAAATAGTGTATCTCAGTTTTGACTGTGGGTCGTCACAGGGGAAAACCTCTTTAAATTATTCAAGAGACAGGCGCATACGGTAGAATATGCATAAGAATGACGACGTGGCCTATATTTACACATCTTCAAACAAACAAAACACAGTCAAATGAAAAAAAAAAGGATTGAAAAGCTGCAAGAGCCTCTTTAAAGATTATTCTCCTGACCCCATCCCCCAACCTCAAATGATGGCAAGTGGAAGAGAGCTGTGTTAAATTGGATTTCTGGGGTTTCTGTGTCCAATTTGGCCATGGCTTTGCCTCAGAAGCCTAAAAAAAATTAAATGATCTGAGGGGTGGATGATGAGACATTTTCATGTCCCACTGGTGTCTCTCTTTCTCTCTCTTGTCCCGAGGCCAGCAGTGCTGCTTGAATCTGGCATCAGAGAGCCTATAGTGTTTATTCTTAGACCCCATAACAGTGCTGACACTGCCACTTCTGTCTGTCCCGCTAAAGATCAAATCAAGGATTAGCCCCAGAAGGCAGCCATCCATTTTTCCTGCATTTTTTACATGATGTCTCGTCCTCTGAAATCATTAAAAAAGGGACCTTTGATCATGTCAACTAATTGTTTTCATATTCAATTTGCAATTTTAATGCCATTGCACTAGTAATACATAACATATGTGTTACTACATAAATTTTTATTTTATAACGTAATTAAATACAGTCAATATTTAGCATGTTCATGAAGGATTTCTCATTTAATTTTTAGTTAGAAACAAATTGAGCCAGTGCATAACAATATAAAGTGCTCAAAAAAAGTTTTGTCTTGTCCTGAATCATGATGGTAAGCCCACAATAATGGTTTACATTAATTATCTGTCTGGTTTGAGAAACTTCAAGCTTCTGTCATTCACCTTTGTGTGTTTAAGTCATTTCTAACTCACAGGGATTTTTATTTTATTTTATTTTATTCCTAAAAACTTTGCTTCATACAGTAAACATGTTTTTATTCAAGTACAAAACAGTATAAAATAAAATAAAATAAAATACAAAACAGTGCCTATAGTGATCTAAATCCTGAGCTATCGCAGCTGCTCTGATATGATCACATGAAATGTCAAATCATCAGATGCATCCATGCATAAAGCATTTTGTCATAAAAACTAATGAAAATATATAAAATATATAAATAAAATTATATATATATATATATATATATATATATGTCATATATATATATATATATATATATATATATATATATATACAGTCATGGCCAAAAATATTGGCACCCTTGATAAATGATCAAAGAAGGCTGTGAAAATTAATCTGCATTGTTAATCCTTTTGATCTTTTATTAAAAAAATTCACAAAAATCTAAGCTTTCACTGGATAATAAGAATTTAAAATGGGAGGAAATATCATTATGAAATAAATGTTTTTCTCTAATACACATTGGCCACAATTAACGGCACCCTTTTATTCAATACTTTTTGAAACCTCCATTTGCCAGTTTAACAGCTCTACATTTTCTCCTATAATGCCTGAAGAGGTTAGAGAACACCTGACAAGAGATCAGAGACCATTCCTTCATCAAAAATCACTCCAGACCCTTTAGATTCCCAGCTCTATGTTGGTGCTTCTTCTCTTCAGTTCACCCCAATCATTTTCTATAGGGTTCAGGTCAGAGGACTTGGGACGGCCAAAGCAGAAGCTTGGTTTTGCTCTCAGTGACACATTTTTGTGTTGTTTTTGAGGTTTGTGTTTGGATTATTGTACGGTTGGAAGATCCAAATATGGCCCATTATAAGATTTCTAACAGAGTCAGACACTTATTGATTTTTTTATCTGTTGGTATTTGATAGAATCCATGATGCCATGTGTCTAAACAAGATGTCCAGGACCTCCAGCAGAAATATAGGCCCACAACATTAAAAATACAGCAGTATATTTCATTGTACACATGGGGTACTTTTTATCCCTGTGTTCACCAAACCCATCTTGAGTGTTTGCTGCTAAAAAGCTCATTTTTTAGTTTCATCTGACCATAGAAGCCAGTCCCATTTGAAGTTCCAGTTGTGTCTGATAACTGAATATGCTGGAGTTTGTTTTTGGATGAGCGAGGAGAATTTTTCTTGAAACCCTCCCAAACAACATGTGGTGATGTTGGTGCTGTTTGACAATTTTTTTTTAAGGTTTTCTGACCCCGAGACTCAGCTATTTTCTGCAATTCTCCAGCTGTGGTCCTCGGAGAGTCTTTAGCCACTCAAACTCTCCTTCTCACCGTGCATTAGGACGATATAGATACACGTCCTCTTCCAGGCAATTTCGTAACATTTTATGTTGATTGGAAATTCTTAATTATTGCCCTGATGGTGGAAATGTGAATTTGCACTGCTCTAGCTCTTTTCTCAAAGCCACTTCACTAATTTGTGAGGCTCAATTACCTTTTGCTGCACATCAGAAATATTTTTTTCTCATTGTGATGGATGATTAAGGGAATTTGGGCTTTGTTTTCCCTCCTATTTATATTTCTGTGAAACAGGAAGCCATGGCTGGATAATTTCATGTTCATAATCACCCTGGAGTGCTCAAAATTGTGAATATGAATGGGAATATACTTCAGAGATATTTTACTCATAAGGATTTCTAGGGGTGCCAATAATTGTGTCCAATGTGTATTTGAGAAAAACATTTATTTCATAATGATATTTCCCCCCATTTTAAATTCTTAGTATCCAATGAAAGGTTAGATTTTTTGGGAAAAAAAATTTTTTTTGAAAAAAAAAAAAAAAAAGATCAGTAGGATTAACAATGCAGAATAATTTTCACAGCCTTCTTTGATCATATTTACCAAGGGTGCCGATATTTTTGGCCATGACTGTAATACATAATATATGATATATGACATATATATACACACATTTAAAAGTAATAGTGAATACATTAGTAATACAGAAAAAAATTTGAAACTGTACTACTGTATTCATATTGACATTCTATGATTCTCAAATTTAGATTTTCTAAGATTTCCTTTCTATAATTTGACTTTTACTGGTGACATTCTATCATGTTGCTATAGAACAGCACAAGCACTTTTTGATGATTTTTTGGTGTCGACTGCCTGCGTGTTAATCGAGGCAAATATAGTCCAGTGGTGGTGCTGTGAGATTAGAGAGTGCACAGACCCCTGGAGAGAGACACCAGCTGGGGGAAGGGAGAGGGGCTGGGAGAAGCACTTCATCATCTCTGTGTAAGTCTGGGGATCCCTCGGGTGGCAGCCGAATAGTGCTACACCCTCCTATTGTTCTCCAATTATACTGGCTGCACCTTTCTCATACAAACACATATAAACAAATACAAAATGATACACACATTTGCATCATAAAGGAGCTTCTTGGGGATTAGTTATATTCAGCACCTGACATAGTTACAGTTTTTTTTTTGTAAGGAAAATTATAGGGTATAATCCAAAGACTACATTAACATTCCTGCATGTCCACATACTGTATGCTTATATTCACAGTACTTTATAACTAAGGAAGCACTGCCTCTAAACTACAGTGAGTCAAGAATATACACAAACAAAGAAGAGTAGTAATCTATCCACTGCTCCTATCCACTGTATCCATCTGCTCCAGAGATTTTTTATATTAAAAATAAAATAAATGAATTCAATTTTGTAAATTTTTTATTTGTTTTAATTAAATTTCTATGCTGAAAACCAGAAAATAATTTGCCAAGTAACTTACAAATGCAAAACTACATGGCCTTGCAGATCAACATATACAGGAACCAGCTTTTGTGGCATTTAGGTCAAGCTAGCTATTATTAAATAATATTACAATAATAGTATACAACAATCTGCCTACTGTACATGAAAAATGGCATTAATGCTTGCGATCAGCTGATATTTTTCCTCCTCCAGTAGAACTACAACTGCATTAATGGCATGTCATAAGCAATGTCAGGAGGTTGTGTTGATAATCTCAGGGTAATAGACCATGCCAGTGCCTGAGGTTTAGACTAAAATAGCATCTGCACCTTCCTCTGCCCCAATGCCTATTAGTGAATTAACATTCACATGAAGCACAGACTCAACCTGCTCATTAAAAGATCTTACATGTGCAAGCTTCTTATTATATAACAACTTATTATCATACATATTGTGAATGAATAATGACTCTTTATGAAGGGATGACTTAATCCCTAGTGACACTGAAATCTCTGTACAGGTCAATTGGAAAAAAGGTCTAATGAAGCTGACACTTTCTGAATCTCTCTGTTCTTAGTGTTTGAAACAAAACCCTGAGCAGCTACTTTTGGACACTGGATAATCTCATGTTAGGTTAGCCATGTTTATTATGACTCTGTCACCACCTAGCAACAGCATCAGCCCTCACACATCCATCAGTCTGAACTTCAACAGCAAAATAGACATACTTCTGTCATTAAATATCATATCATATGCAATAAAATTAGATAATGATTTATAATAACTTGCATTAATACTTCATTAACCAACATTCTTTCACTATAATGCATAATAGAACATTAGTTGGCTTGATTGGCAGTGAAATGGCCCTCAGCTAAACAATGGAGAAATGTCTATCAGTATTTGTTTGAAATATTAAGGTGAAATATTAAGGTACAAGATTATTGGTATGTTGAAAATTCAGCTTTGCAGTCACAGGAATGAACTGTATTTTAAAAATGTATTAAAATAGAAAACTGTTATATTAAATTGTAATATAACTTCACAATATTACGGTTTTTACTGTATTTTTTAATTAATTCAATTCAGTCTTTGTGAAGATAAGAGACTTACCACGCAAGCCATTACACACACACACACACACACACACATACATATACATATACATATATTTGTGTGTGTGTATATATATATATATATATATATAACAAAGCACCGCTATGGATCTGCGATTCTTGTTTATCCTATCAAATGCATAATTCTCCTGTCGCTTCTCCCTCATATTCATAATTTTTTATGCAACTCTTTCTGTCGTACATTCATTCTTTCTTTCTATCCTAGTTATCTGCCCCTGAACAGGGATCATCTGCTTTTGGGATTGAAATATCACTTATGATCCTCTGGGTTTCAGATCCACAATTAACTGAGAATCCAGGCATCAAATGACATAATTGCAGACAGACAGTGTGTTTGATACGAGCGCAACTCACCACTGCTCTAAATCTAATCAGTTAACATCATGAGTCAAACAATGCTGGTCAAACCACGGTGACATCATTTAAATGACATCATACACAACTGTGGTTAATTTGTCCGATGAAAGTGTACCGGATTAGTGGAAAGAAAAAGATCAGCAGAATTAGCAAAAAGGAAAGTTTTGTTCAGCCAAATAAAATCAGCTGAAATATTACATCTTATTTCACAACTTTTGAACATTATACACAGTTAATTTGACATCATTTCAAATACACATACAAACAAACACAAGGCCAGGCGACCAACATTCAATCACGTGATCTGCATTTCCACAAGCTTTCCATCCACTTCCGGGCCCCTGACACAGCTGGTGTTGGGTGGGGACCTGGGCAGCCAGCCAAGCGGCTTCCCCTGAGGCATTATTCTCCACAAACCCCGGACCACCACCTGGTCCAAGCCCTGCTCCCGTGGCCCCTGTGGTGTGGATCTTACCAGGGAGCATGGACCAACAGGCAGGCGAATGGGGAGAGGGAGCAGGGACACAGAAGAACGTGAGTGCGTCTGTCTGACACCCCCTACTGTTCCCATTCAGATGATGATGTCATTAAATCTTACATCAGCGCTCATAAATTCACTCAAGCATCCAGCCAGCATGGTTAAAATGCACTAAATGAGCTGCAACCCCCAATTGTGATATATTTTATGCTGAATCATATGGCCAAACAGAATCTAATATTCCAGCCATGAAGTAACTATCTATAAATTAACTACATATAGAAAGATAATGTGGATGTTGTTCATATTAAAAGACATTCAATCTATGTGGGTTGTATGACGTGTGATTCAAATGTTCTTTGGTCTGTGATGAATGTATGTACTCCTGTTTGCACAGCTCTGTATCCTGTGAAGCAGGGAAAACATTAATCATATCTGACTTCTGCTGCTGGATACATGGAACATCCCAACCCCCAGTTACTATATAAGGAAGAACATACATGATGCTCTACATAGACCTACAGTACAAGAACACAGAGCTCTTTTCTTTCACAAACATCACATCATTCATGATCTAGAATCTAGAAGAGCTTTGAACTGTAGTATATGGTTAGTTTCAGATCATATGCTGCGCTATAAAAGGTGAAACTGTGCAGTTGTTATTGTACTTTCAGGATCTATTTCTACCTGTCCTGACCATTACAATTACCTTTATTTATTATTTTTATTGTTATTATTTTTTTTTTAATAAGTTAATAATAAAACACTAACAGCTAAAATCAGAATTTAGGCATCAAAGCATTATAATTATAATAAAAAATGGATATTAATTTTGAGATGAAGTGTTATTAAAGTAGTGTTTTAGTTTAACTCATAGTCAGCATAAGATAATTGCAAAGGTAATCTAGATGTTAAAAATGGCAGTATGTGCATGCACTAATAAATATCCAATACATACTGGCTGATTAAAAAAATAATAATAATAAAAAATAAAATAACCCATACAATACCAAAATATCATAGTATATCATGTTATTTTTGAATGAGGCTATATTCTGTATAGTCCTCATATAAAGGTCCTCATTATAGCTAAATCTAATAGCATGACTAGTTCACTGGTCAAACCAATTAGTGGGCCAAAATACAGGGCTCATAAATCACATTGCTCTAATGGGATAGATCAAAAGTAGGAGTACTTTTCTCCACAGTGTGAACATACTGCTAGCTTTTACTGGGACTACACATTACCAGTCTCAGATTGTCAGGATTACTTTGGTCGATCAATATACTATCTTGAATAACTCTGCCCGCCAACACTAAGAGGCTGAAATTGCATTACGGATGGAGATGCTCCTCCCCAGACCAAACCAGATGAGTGAAGTCATTATATAAAAATACCCTTGCAATGGAAAATACAGCATGCTTTTCAACATGACAATACACAATACTTCAAAGGCCAACATGACAGAGGTTTGCAAAGTAAACTGTAATGGCACAAGCTGCACTAATTCTCCAAGTCCGAGATGATTTTAGTTATTTCTCATCAAGAGAAACAAGGGTGGGGCAATAAAACAGTCAGAAATGCTTATTTTATCACCTGCCAAAATAGAAAGAAATGAAGGCTGCTGGATGTTTGTCACATCTCCACAACTATCAGCTCTTATAAAGGATAGCATACATCACATATAGTGTTAATGTCCTCTTAAGGCCCAAGCCTTACTCACACATTGAGTTCAGATGACCAGAGACCATGGTCATGTCCTTCATAGAGAGCACCTCTACTTATACCATTATGTCATGTCATGCATTAGTACGGCTCGCAGTTCAACTAAATATAATTCTGCCACAATATAATTCTCCTTTGTTATGAATTATCTGACCTTTTAGCGGGTGGGCGTAGTGTGTGTGCCATCGCTAATGTAAATGGCTGAACAGCGACACCTTGTGGTTTACTTACAGCATGCACGTAATCCAACAATTATGCGAGAAAATAAAAAGTATAGCTACTGTTGTAAAGTATACAAATCAACAGTGTTATTTAAACTATGGGCACTTTTGTCCCTGTAGACTACAAACAAACTCTAGAATAAAACACACTGTCGAAAACCTGTTTGTGTAACGTTACTAAAAATGACTAACAATGAATGTATCACTGAGGATTTCAAGTCATTTTTTGATACACTATCAATATTTGCACTTGTTAAGACGGCATTATATGGTGGAAAATACATTGTAGACATTTTTTTGCTAAGGCTAATATCATAGCTATAGTATTTCATTTTATTTATGTGAAATACAGCATTAACAATACTGTCACGTTTTTTGAAAAATTGCTCTTTGACTGGAGGTGACACACAAACATTTTTTTAAAGTAATATTTACCTTGATTGTTCTTTGTATTTTCACAGATACCGCGTCATATTTAACCAAAGCATGCTCTTCAGTCACACTTTCGGGGCAAATAATAATAATAAAATTTAAATAAAAGTTTGTTGGGGGAATGACGCAAAAACTAGGAGACCGTCGTATTTATAAAAAATAAATAAAAACCTTGAATAAATATTTTTTTCACTTGTTTAGAGCGACGTAAATTTGTAATGTGATAATCCTCGACAAGTTTGAAATATTATACTGGACTACATTGCTTTTAATTATGACTGAGAACAATCAGTGTACATTGACGTAGCAAATTCGTTCTGATATTATGTGTGCGTGTGTCAAAATCAGATTGTTTATTTAGTGCAAAGCCTGCAGTTAATTTGGGACATTTTAAGATTCAGTCAGTGGAAACAAATGGCCTCCTGTTACACGGAGGCCCAATAATTATACAAAGTGGGTTCATTAAACTCTGAGCTTCATTAAACAAAGACGTTCTTCACAATTATGAAAGGGATTCCAAAGTGCAGCCTAATTAATTAGTTCTGTAAACAGCTCACGGTTATCTGTTTGTGTGCTGTCTCATGACTGGGAATTACTGCACAACTTTTCTCTGGAGATTCAAAAACAAAACTGAGAAGCACAGGCTACTTTATAGTTAAGTTATTGTTATTATATCATTTTAACTTACTCATCTTGATTTCCTGATATAACATATATGGAAAGACACAAATAAGTTAAATGGCTCAGAAACAGCTTTACTGAGACTATTACTAAGCACAGACTAAAAATATACTAAAATGTAGCAATCTAGCAGCACACTGACTGGATGGAGTTTAGACACTCTCACTTCTCAAAACCTATGTTTTTAAACTCTGATATATGCAAATATCTGTGCATGCCAGATTCTTAACAACAGATAGAGCCGGCCTTGGCAAACACATAACAGCAATGAGTTATTACACATGACTACTGATAACACCCACATACATTTGGAAGAGAATGCATTGACTTCATTCCCATAACAAACCTTCAAATATTAAACATTGTTATAGCATAATCTTCATAGCTGGAGGCATTCGTGACAAAAAAGAAGGACACAAACCATTTCAATGCAAATCGCTGGCAATTTAGTAACTACTAATATGCTTTTTAAATGTGAGTTTACTATATAACAGAACAGAATACAGCCATTTTTTCTTTAGACTGTAGTGTTAACTGGGTTAGTATAATGCTTTAGCAGGTAAAATGCCTGGTAAACAGTATTGTTCCTCGCACCAGGAGGGAGAAGGTCTATTTATATCTGATTGTTTTCACTGTGAAGACAGCCAGACTTTCCTAGGCTCTGCTCTATGTGAGGGAAATGATCCCTTCAAGCGTGTCTTATGTTTATATATGTTATAAATGCACTGCCATGAAGACACCCAAGCGGGAAGCGCATATCAACACGGCACTGTTATAAATAACAGCTGCAGCAGTGTTCAGCTGTGATGAATGATCCAAATACATTATTTGTGGAGGCTATAACACATACTTTGCAACAGACACACACATAGAACTGAAGCACATTTTGTAAAATGATAGTCTCTCTCTTAAGATGTCCAACGATAGAGATGGTCGGCCTGAGAGCAGCCATATATGGCTAAAACCTTTGCACTCTCATCAAGCAGAATATGAGAACATATTTGCAGGATGAGTTGTCACCATGGAGCCAGGCCAAAACAGTATAAATCCAAAATTCCCTGACACTGGATACTCACCCATCGGAAGCCCCTCACAGTCTGACATTATGGAGTAAAGTGGAAAACTCTCTCTGAATGGATAGTGTCCAAAACAAAACTCTGACGATGAAACAAATGGCTCTTTGAGATTGCGTACACCATCCGACCTCTCTGCTTCTGCCCTCGCTGGCCAGCTGAGAACCATGGGATGCAAAGAATGCATATCAAGCACTCATGGGCCCAGCCACTATTGGACGATAAATATGTTTACACCCTCCCTCTTTCCTCTGGAGGCAATCCATTTAATCTGACCGGCCTGCTACACTGAGAGGCTCCATTACCGGATACAAATGCTGTCACTCTAGCTATTTTGAAGCCAGATGAACCCATCCAACCCTAAATTTAACAGTGGCTACAAATGAGTGCAGCTATTTGAAGTTTCATTTCTTGTTCTAAAATAGAAACAAAGACAAAAGACAATTGTTTATGTAATGCCTGTATTGTTGTATCAATGTCACATGTGTATGAAGTTTTATAAGTAATCTTAAATCACTGTTATATGGGGATATTTCATTGTGTGAATATTGTTGGAATTATGATGGAATAACAATCATCATCATCACCACCACTACAAGCATCATCATCGTCATTGTTGTTGTTATTGTTTTGTAGCATTATTATCTTATATAAGAATTATTATTATTATTATTATTATTATAATTACATTGGCTGCTACTTTCCATATTTTACATAAAACTCAAAATGTGTTTATTCAAAATGTGTTTGATGACTCAAAATAATGGAGCAAGTTGCTTTTTATTACGAACAAATGTGGTAGCTTGTGGTATTCACCAGTCAGATATGTATCATTAAGTTCATTAAGAATTTAAAAGTAATCTTAAAGGGATAGTTCACCCAAAAATGAAATTTCTGTCATTTCTGATCATTTACTCACCCTCAAGATGTCCCAAACCTGTATGAGTTTCTTTCTTCTGTTGAGCACAAAAGAAGATATTTTAAGTAATGTTGGTAACCAAGCAGTTGACAGGAGCCATTGACTTCCATATGGAAAAATTACTATGGAAGTCAATGGCTACCGTCAACTGTTTGGTTACCAATAGTTTTTTTGTTTTTTGTTTTTCAAAATATCATTTTTGGGTGAATTATCCCTTTAAATTTTAAATAATAAAGCTTATTTGACATTTAGTTGATGCTCCACTTTATACAGTGGGTGTATTGGGACAGTTTGCAAGTACACCACCAGGTGGCAGTGTTGTAGCAAAGTTACATTTAAGCTCTCCGTTGATTTTTTATTTGGTTGCTTTTGGATTTTTGCTTGAAAGGGAAAACACACTGAGAACTAATAGGCTATTCTGAGAACTAATAGGCTATTCTGAATGTTTTAATTCACATAAAGTGAAAAAAGGCAAATGAATTTCGTGCTTCCCAGTCGTTTTCATCTTATGTACCACCACAACCCCATCAACACAGCCTACTCCTTCATTGACACAAACCTGACATGTGTTCCTTTCAACTTATATTATTTTCGACATCGCTTAGCATTATCATTAATGTCAATTAAAAATACAACAATACTGTGGGTTAAAAACTGACTCACCATGCACATTTATAAAACTTGCACACATTGCGCATATCATGTTATTTTATTCACTCCTTAAAATGGACTATTGTTTTTCTGTTTTATAAGTTTCACAAAGCACAATTAAAATCTTTACAAGTACTTCTTGGAACCTGCTTTAGTCCCCCCAGTGTATTTAGACCCCTGGTTAGAAACCATTGAATTATTTGACTTTATTGCCATTTTGAATTTATGATTTGGAATCTTTTAATAGGTGTTTTGATATTTTTAACTGATCGACATCACATGTATTTTGCATTTTAGAGAGTTCACGATAGGCTACAGTAAACTATGCCAAGTGTTTGACTTTCCAAAATATGTTTGCTTTGGGGGAGTCTCACTGAAAACACCGAAGGTCAATCTTAGGTCCCCATCAGTGCCCTGGAAAGTTTACAACTGGGTTTTTCAGAGTTGCCAGATTACTTCTGAGCTCTTTCTGTATTGTTTAGGATATAATGTCAGGAACCTACATAAGAAAGTCATTCACATGACTCTGAATCAGTTGTCTTTGGCTCAGTCCCCATTCTCTGCTGGACTTCTGCAGACCCTTTGAGACCTCCACATGGTCGAATCCTTATTTGCAAAAGAGCGTGGGGGGCTCACTCTCTCCAAACGTAACTTCACCCCCATGTCAAAAGCAACCTCCAAACATAACCTCAACCCCCACCTCCAACAGTAACTCATCCAGCCCCACAGAGTTTGGATCAGTCCTGCTTGTTTTCTCAGAGTAATCACTGAAAATTACTTTTACTGCTCTAATGTACTCCTGAAACACACAAAATTGGTGCCCATTATCACAAATTGATCGTAAAAAGTCTGAGAGTCACGCTAAATAGTGTTTAAATAGGCCCTTGTACACATGACAGATTTTACAACACCAAAGATTACGTATCTTTATATATTAAGCATAATTTAAAAAGAAGGTGGACACCTTAGCCGAGTCTTAAACTGGAGGGCGCCATATACGGGCAAACGCTGCCAGAACCTCTCTAACGGGAATGACAGAAAGCCAGTTTAGTGACTCATTAGTCCATTTAGCTGTGATTTGCATTTAATTAATATTCCTGAAAGACATATACTGGTTCTATTGTAATGATGCAGACTAATGAACTCCTAATGGTGCCAGATTTAACAGTCTCCTGACTGATTCCTTAACTGTTTTATGGATATTGGGGCAATCTGCTAATTACAGTAGAAACTTAACACATTGTGTCGGTGTCTGAAAGTTTTTATGCAAACTGTGATAATAAGACTATTGAATAAACTACCTGGGATTTCTGCACTCTTTTACTTATAGTCATAGTAAATAAACAACAGCTATTTTATTTGGGTAACACTTTACAAAAAGGTTCATTAGTTAACTACATTAGTTAACATGAACTAATAATGAACTGCACTTATACAGCGTTTATTAATCTTTGTTAATGTTAATTTCAACATTTAATAATACATTATTAAAATCTTGTTAACATTAGGTAATGCACTGTGAACTAACATGAACTAACAATGAACATCTGTATTTTTATTAACTAACGTTAGCGAAGATTAGTAAATACAGTAACAAATGTATTGCTCATGGTTAGTTCATGTTAGTTACTACATTAACTAATGTTTAACTAATGAACCTTATTGTAAAGTGTTACCTTTATTTGATTTGGCAGCTAGATGTAAGTCAGTGACAATCTGATAATGCAGAGCTGGAACATATGGAGTAATTTATAAATAAACAAATATAAATAAGAATTCAGATATTTCATTAAAATTTTCAGTAACACTTCATAGTATTCTCACTATTAACTAGTTGCTTGGCATGCATATTATTAACATATTGGCTGTTTATTAGTACTTATAAAGTACATATTCTGCATGACCATATTCTATAATCATACCCAATACCTAAACTATTAATAAGCAGCAAATTAGGAGTTTATTGAGGCAAAAATCGTAGTTAATGGCGATAGTTGGACTTTAAAATAAAGTGTGATCAAATTGTCTTATTTTGTCATGGCTGATCAGCTTTTTGATTCTGATAAAAAAAAAATTACAATTCATCTTTATTTAGCTGCATCTGAGTCATAACTGATTGATGATTAATGATTTTTTTTGTCATGGCTGTTATTGACTTATTTGGTTAAATCTTTATTAAAATATTTAAAAATGTATTAAAAGTGAATCTTTATTTTCTCTAACTGAACATTCTGATTTGGTTAAAACTTTATGTATCATTAAAAATATTTTATTAAAAAGGATATTTATTTTGTCATGACTGCCACTGAATTTTTGGTTCAGTTAAAACTGTATTCTTTATTTTAACAATAAATATTTATTTTGTCATCGCTGCTGCTGAACTATCTGATTTGGTTAAAACCTTATTAATCTTCATTAAATTGTTTTATTAAAAAATCTTCATTTTGTCTTCTACTGAACTTTTTGATTCAGATCAAACAACTTAAAAAGTTACATTTTAGTTGTAAGACCAACAAGACTGAAGAAACTACACAAGTGCCAATAATAATAAACAATAATCAATAAATATGAATAATAAAATGTAATGTAGTAGTTTTCTCAGATATTATATATGTATTAAACTAAAAACAACTTCAGTGATGATTTATCTCAAATAAATCTCTGTAGATATGTCAAAGCCATCAATTACACATGTTCTAGACCCCTGAGAAACTGTAAAACAGGCACAAGGTTAGAAGGCCCTCAGAAACAAAAGGTTTCTCCAGCAGCTGGCCCAGCACCAGAACCAGAGCCTCCAGCTCTCTGCCAGCATCTCCAGCCCTGGGCGCTCAGGCCAGCCGGACCGAGAATGATTTACAGAAGCCATGTGTCAATCCACAACAGTGGAACGAAGACCTGGTGGACCCACTATGATGGATGACCCTTAACTGTGGCGCGACTTAAAGGCATTAGAGAAGGACATAGAGGAGGAGGAGGGGGCGTTAGCTTCAAACGCAAAGCACATGAAACACTTCATGTGGGAGTACGAGCAGATATCTCAAGACTTTGCTGTATTTCTGAATTTGACATGCTCGAGAGTGGGTCACCTGTTAACAAATTCTATGGTCAGTGAATGCTTTTATGAAACTGTGACCTGATCATCTTTCTTGTCTCATCTCATTTGTTGTGTTGAATCTGATTGGGGAAACAGATCTAAACACCACTAGAATTATAAACCATTTATGGTGGTGTACTAACTGGACCAGCATGAAAAACTATACTTTTAAAAACGTATTATGGAAATAATATACTTGAAAAGAATATAATACTTTTCAGACATTCCATGTTATTTCCAATTAAAAGAAAATGCATTATAGTTTAATTGTATATTAAATGCAATTTATTGAACTTAAGAGCACTTCTTTGAACAATTTAAGTAGGAATTAAGTTCATTGTTATATTTACTTGTCTTTGAACTATGGTTAAAGTGTACTGCCGAATGCACCGACAAGCATTTATGGTAAGCTAATTTAATGTCATTTCTATTAAAACTTGTATTTGTAATTACATTTTTTTATTGATGAAGTTGCAAATTAGTACTTTAAAATATATATTCACTTTAAATGTAATAATGAGTAACACACACTACAGTTAGAATTACTATCATAGCTAACAAGAATATGTTCTGGTAATGTTTTGCTAATGTTCCAATATTTTTAAATGCTCTATTTTTTAAATTTAAAAACCCTTTTAAGGTTATGCAAACATTCCATTTTGTCACTTTGCAAGCATTATAGGGAATGTTAATATTAAACATTCTCTTAACTTTCTGAAACAAGTAGCGAGTTTTTTTTTTTTTTAAATGTTAGATGAACGTTAAACGTTAAACAGTTAAACGTCCCATGAACAATGTTCTGTACTTGTACGTATTTAAAGAACAAAAATGTTTTTATTTTATTAGTACCTACAAGTTTTAAGAAACAGTCTTGGGAATCTAACCCCTTAAGTGGCCTTTTATTTAATTAGTATTCCATTATCTGCAAGTACAGTTTTAAAAATATACTTTTAAGATTTGAAATTACACGAGAAGAACACCTTCAAGTGTGCTTCTTTTTCACAAGTGTAAAGAAGCTAAATCGGTGTCAGATTTGATTGCTTATTTCAGATTCAAATGTTATTAAAATGGTCTTGACTATTCAGACTTTCCTCACTGAAGTAGACAGGAGCTGTACCTGTATACTTATTACCTAGAAAATAGCTGCCCGGAGGCAGTACCAAAATGGTTGAGTGAACTGCTTTAAAAGGACTTTGATTATGCTCTCAAAACTGGACCTGCTGAAGCTTATCCTGTATTAGCAGAGTCAATCTACACAAAAGTCAGAGAAGAGAACTGAATCCTCCACAGAAATCTCTTGAAGTTCCTCACGGCTTTACGTACACAAATGCAACATGTTTTTAAACCACAAGCTCTGGCTTGCTTTTGGGCTACATATCATTTCCAGATGGAGTTCATGAATAAGAGTGATAGAAATAAGTTGAGTGAAACAGGAAACTAAAGAAACAAAATGGCAGGGAAAGAGCAGGGCGCAATAACAATCCACTTCAACGCCACACAACTACCTGGCTGTCAGTTAAAACCACAGAAACACAGAGCCCCACTATGAGACACTGGGAGGTAAGGAATCTCTATGTATCCTTACCCAAAAAACAAACAGCAGAAATGTATTGTAAGGTTTGTAACTAATGCTGGGGTGTGGGCGATGGCGATGCAACTGTGATTCAGACTGAGATTCAAGAGCCAACACAAATAGAGAGAGAAAAAAAGAGAAAACAGCCACAAGTTGCCAACATGTTCTTTTATTCTTGACATTGTAAAACATATGTAGTGCTTTTCAAAAAGCCTAGAGTGTGTTTTAAACACTGTAGTGTTTCCATCTGTGTGCTGTGATGCATGGATTTGTGAGTTTGGCCAAAAAAAGCTACAAGTCATGTCTGCCATTACTGTGTCAAAGTGCAAGCCAAGAAAAACACAACAGAATCCAGAAATTTAATTGTGGGATGAAAGGTTGTAAACCTCATTTGATGATCGCTGTATTTTTTTTGGACTTTAAAAACACACTGGAAGCCACAAAATGAGTGTAGTGGCATCGCTGTAAGGGTCAATGACCAATAAGTGTTTCCACGATAAATTAAAGGAAAAAATCTTTAAAACACATGTGCCAAGTTTTTAGAAATGTATTCTTTGTATTTATGTTGATTTCATATAGCATTGCAAAACATTTACAGAAATAATGGCTCTAAAAATGTCATGTGATGATGAACTGAAAAGTATATTTTTGGTATATTTCATTTAATTCATCAATATTATACATTTTTGCAGAGTGACATCATACAACGTAAACTAACCATCTGTTGTCATTAAAAGATCAAATGATAGCCAAGATTTATTGACCTTGACACACAGTCATGATGAGGGCCTGCAGGGTCCTCTCTAAGATATCATTTCCTATTTTGTGTTTTTTCCCCCGACACATTAGTCACACCACATGACTTTGATTTAACAAAATCTTCGAATATTAATAAGCAATGAAGAAGTTTTGTTAAAATATATACCTATTTTCTAAATAATTATACTAAAAGATTACATCAAACTACTTAATAAGGTTTCATTTTCAATTAATTCATCATTTTAATGAGTCTGTTTTTTCTTTTTTATGATACAGTATCAGAAAAGTTGTACCACCCTGACATTTTTTATGTCCACCAAATATAATTAATTTTAATTTGGAAATAAAAACATGCCCATAATAAAGTCCTCTCTATGATATAATTTTCTGTTTTATGTTTTTTCTACACATTGGTCACACCACATGACTTTGACTTAATTAAAGTTTCAAATATTAATAAGCAATGAAGAAGTTTTGTTAAAATATATAAATATTTTCTAACTAATTGTACTAAAAGATTTCATCAAACTACTTAATAAGGTTTAATTTTCAATTAATTCATCATTTGAATGAGTCTTTTTTTCTACTTTTTTCTACAGGAAAGTTGTACCACCCTGACATTTTTTTATGTCCCCTAAATATAATTCATTTTAATCTGGAAATTAAAAACAAGCCCATAATAAAAGAAGTGTATTCAAATAATTTTGTGTGAATTGCATATTAAACCCAAACAAAACGTGACCATTGTGTCACTGACCCGTAAATCACCTGAACATAAACAGTTTGCATGGTGAGTAAACTTTTGAATAATTCCGTCACTACTGATTTACTCTGCATTAAGTCATCCTTATGCCAAGTGTTTCAGATAATGTAAAATAATTGCATAAGATCTTATCAGTGGCCAAACCCCAGGAGCTCCAGGGCAATGCAAGAGGGACAAAGGCTCCCACCTAAACATTCCCTGCCCCTGAAACCATAGCTGGGCTTATCTGTGCATATCTATGTAGTCATGAATGGAAACCCCTAACTAGGGCAGATGGCAGCCCCATTCGTGTGCTAACAGCAGATTTACTTTAATTGTTCTTAATGCTCCTTTGTTTTTGGGCTCCTCCATGAGAAAAGGGCCTCAAACAAGCTGCATTTACATGTAACAATTAAACTATAATGACCCTGCAAGTGATTTATTGGTATGCGGTGGAAAGGTTTTGTGTAAACTTTGTGCTTGGAGGTCTCCTCAGAAATAGCTGGTAAAATGCAAGCAGAGGAGAATGGAAAGACCGACAGTTGATTTCACACCTGAAAAGTGAATTAACAGAATGCACTGATAACATTCAGATGGTAATGCGATGTAGTTAATGCAAAAAGGTGTCTGTTAATGTGATCGGAAAACACTGACTTTTCGCTGATCTGCTAAATAAACTGTGCTTAGTAATAAAACAGAGACAAACTGTGGAAAAATTTGTTTTATTACTTAGGTTGTATTTTAAAAAAAGGTATTAAAATAAAACACAGAATGTAGAATGAACATATCCACACAAATAACATTAAAATCTCTTTCTTTGAAAGAACAAGAAAACGGACACACCCATGGGATGAAGTCTGGCATTCTTCTGATATATCTAGATTTCTATCAGTAAATGCAGAAAGGACAATGGCGTCCAACATACATTCCTGCGCTTTTGTGGTTTCAGCACTTTTCCGCCTATTGACACGGTTCTCGGCACATACTTGCATCCAGCAAAACGCTGCAAACTTCTGGCCTCATTAACATCAAAGTAAATCTGTGAAAGAGCTTGTTTTCTTTTTCCTCCTGCAGGCATCAGCCAGTGAAAAATAGGCTCAATGTCCTTGCAGTGGACCATGCCATGTGAACGTAAGACAGGAGGAACAGTTAGAAAGCGGTATTTTTCGTGCTGCTTTTTTTTCTTCAGGTTAATTATACCTGAAGGGAAATCCTTTTAACTGCTCCTTGGCAGCGTGTAGGATTGGCAGGAAGATCAAACAGCCATTGAGTAAGATGCCTATAAATATAACACATTCATTTGTCTCAAATTTTCCCCCTTCCCCCTCAGTTCCTCTGGCTTTCTCTTTCTCAAAGCACTGCTCCCGAGGCTTTAACCCTCCTCATGTACACTGCTGAGTTCACATCTGGAACCAGATGGCTGAAG
The DNA here is from genome assembly GCF_012432095.1 of Onychostoma macrolepis. Taxonomy (NCBI): domain Eukaryota; kingdom Metazoa; phylum Chordata; class Actinopteri; order Cypriniformes; family Cyprinidae; genus Onychostoma; species Onychostoma macrolepis. The sequence goes on from NC_081171.1 coordinate 17,686,402, forward strand.
CCACTTCTGAAAGAGGCAAGAAGTCGACCTGCAGACAAGTAAAGGCAAAGAGAGCCTTGGGTTAGACACAGCCTGTTCCAAACAGACACAACAGTCATGCGTTCAGATGATTTATATTGCTGAACAGAGGCATAGCCGCTTTATTGAAGGCCTGCTCATCAGACAGATATTTATTTGATGTTTCAGAGGTTTCTGTGCTGTGTTTTGACAAAGCGAGGCAGTTCTGAGGATTTATTGCTACCATTTTCCATATAAAACACATTCTTTCTCAAATAGCACACCACGAAAATCATTACTTTAATCATTATTTTTGGGTTACTTGAGAAGAATATTGAAAAGATATGAACTGCATTCAGAATATAAATTTAAATGGAGTTTATCAGATTAAACAAATCTAACAAAATTTGGTAGGTTAGATTTATGGTTTTATTCATAAAAAAGTTTATTCATAAAACAAAAGAAGGGCTAAGGAAAATATTCCAAATATGAAACTATTAAAATATTATACACTATCTTTCAAAGATGTTTTACAAAATAGGTATCTTGTTTTAAGCATTTTTAGATATTTTACTGAAAGACATGATGAAAATACACTAGTGGTAAAAAAAATTTCTGCTGTGATTTTGGATCTGTTTTAAGCTAAATGTGATATTATATGATATTTAATATTATATGCTAAAAATATAATATTATTTATCTATAAAATCATTCAAAAAAAGGTTTATAAAATATATGTTAAATTTTTTTGTGTCACTTTTTCATGCCAAAGAACAAAACTTGATTATTCTGTAAAAGCTGCTAATGATGTAAGTGGAATCAAACAATCCAAAGCATACACTGACCTGTCCATGTTTTTTCACTACTGAGAGAGAAGCTCGTGCACTGTGGATGAGAACTGCAGATGAGCGCAGCCTCTCTGGCAGTGTGCACAGACAGCACGCAGCCCTGGTGGTTGTACGATGGCCAGCATCTGTATTCCATATTTGCAACACTCCTCATTCCTTTCAGGACAGCATAATCTGTACAAAGTGGAAAAATGCATCAAAACTATTCCAGGATCCACTCAACACTGTTGCAACACCCATCTGTAAAATATTACCATGTTCAGAGACTTTAAGAGAAAAGAGTCCTCTCACAGTAGAGGTGGCAGAATCTCATGTTACTAAATATGTGCGCGCAAATGTGAGGACAACAAAAGGCAGCGGCGGCTCTGCCAAAATCTCAAAATAGAGGGGAACGTGTGGAAACTTTTTACGAGAGTTGTTGTGAACGCATTTGGACATAAGATTTGAAAATTCTTTGACAATGCTTGGCTGTTTTAATGCCTCTGTGCAGCTTTATTGTGGCAGTGTGATTGATTTATGGGTGTCAAAGCTCACAGGGAGGGAGTGAGAGAGTCTTACGGGCTACAAAAGTTGCCCTTGAAGATGGATTGAGTTACACAGGTTTTATGACTGAAGTACATCTTCTTAAAGGTGCAGTCGGAAACACATCAAGCTGAGAGCACTGCATATATCTGGAATGCTTTTCGCCGTAGTTATGATTGAATATGCATGTAATTGGAGTTGAAAACTGTTAAGAAGTATAATTCATCATTAAAATCAACACATTACCTCTGGTTATTGATGGCGGCAAATTCTCCAGGTGCAGCCCAGATTTGTACATATGCAAAACCTCTTCGAAGGCAACCAGGGTTTCGTTAATGCTTTGCTTTAAATCTCCTGTGACAAGAACATAAATTAAGCTTCCATTATTCAGCCACTTCAAGAGTTAGAGTTCATCAAGATGAATTTCGCAGTAAAGCTCACCTGTGGAGTTCATTATTTGGTGAATAAGAGGTTTCAGCAGTGGGGGAGCTTGATGAGGCAGTAGGTAGGTGAAAAAATACCTGGGGAGGAAAATAACGAATTCATATAATTCATCCGAAACTCGGCCAAGAATAGCAGAGAGGCGATTCAAGCTGCGAGATCAATATGCTACAGCTGATGCCCTGACACACAGCGGGGCAGATAATTAATCATAACAGGCACAGGGGGGGAGAAGCTGCCATGAAACTCCCCGCACCGACCATGCCACACTCTCGTACGACAACTATTTTATTATCTGGCTCAGACAATAAAGGTGGAATGTGGGAAGTGCTCACCTGTAGGCATTGTAGAGGTTCTTCATCTCGTTCAAGCCTTCGCAGGTTCTAGAGGGGGAGCATTGGAGGGTGAAATTGCGGAGGGGAAACTGCAGCAGGCAGTCTGAGTCCTCTTGACAGGCCGGTTCTTGAATACTTGCATCATCCAAGTCCGTTAACTTGAGTTCTCCTGACACCATAACAAACTGTCGAGGCTGGAAATCCAGCAGGGCCACTGAACCCAGCGGTGAATGAGACAGATATTGAAGAAGCCGCACTAAACCAAGACAGACCTGTGCACAAACACAATCAATAGTTACTTGTTTGCTTAGGTCTATTTTTATTACCACAAAAAAATTAACCTATTATTCGATTAACCACCAGAATAATCGACCAATTACCAAAATAATCATTAGTGACAGCCTCTAATATATACGCATATCTATCTATCTATCTATCTATCTATCTATCTATCTATCTATCTATCTATCTATCTATCTATCTATTAGTGCTTTCAAATGATTAATCGCGATTAATCGTATCCAAAAAAGTTTTTCTTTACATAATATGTGTGTACACTTTGTATATTTATTATGTATATATAAATACAAACACATGCATGTATATATTTAAGAAAAATATGTTATGATTATATATTAAATATATTTATATATAATATAAAATATAAGAATATAAATATATAAATGTCTATACATGTAAATATTTACAAAATATATACTGTATGTGTGTGTGTGTGTGTGTGTGTATATATATATATACAAATAATAAATATACACAGTACACACACATATATTATGTAAACAAAAACTTTTATTTTGGATGCGATTAATCGCGATTAATCGTTTGACAGCACTAATAAATATATATTTATTATAATTTTGCACTTTTTTTAGATTATTCACTTGTGAATGTCATGTACCAACAAAACAAGATTATATACTCAGAACTATATATTACATAATATTAATATATTATTGTATTTACAGTATTTTATACTAATACTACTAATTACTATACTACTAATTTTGCAGTCTTTCAGGCATGTTTTTCATTAAAATATCTAAAATCCCTTAAAACAAGATAAATTTACTTGAGAAACAACACAATATATAGAGCTTATTTTTATAGAATGTTTCTTTAATACAAGTGCATTTGTCTTACTGCACTGGCAGAATTTTTCACTGGTTCGTAACTTTGTTATACTCAAAATGTGGAAAACATTTTTGCAGTGTAAATAGTATAGATTTTTTTGTACACTTATGGTTTATGCATTGTTTTACACCCAAATTGTCCCCTCAGGCATCAATAAAGTACGTTGATCTTCCTATACGCACAACCTAAATTATGTAAATTTGTAAATATAAACTCTGTTTTTGCTAACTAGTCTTCACCATATCCATTATTTTTTCTTACTTCCTTATATAATGTTTTTAAAACTGGAGAGCACAGAAAAGGTATTAAGTCACCTTTGAATATACCCTTGAAGACACCGTAGCTACAGCTCTTCAAAAACAGAGGAGGATGAAACCAAACACCTTTTGAATGACTCTCGACCACGTGTTTCAGAGAAGGCAAGAATGTCAAAGAGACGAGTCACTCGATTACAGCCCTTTAGCTTAAATGCATTTGTCATCATCAGAGCCCATCAAAAATCAAAGGTGCAGAGTGTCAACACCTGCTTCTTGTATACCAAAGTGAACGTGAAAGAAAATACTCTCGCCTCGTGAAACTCAGTATCGCCCGCTCCCTCAAACGGTGCCGAGAAATTATCAGGGTAAAGAAAAGAAAAAGGATGGACATCTGAGACAGACATCTGTCCCTCAGTACTATTTGATCAGGCTCAGTTGGTATGGAGATGGGGCTCCAGTTAATCCACCCAAGCCAAAGAATTTCATCCACCCCCACTTCAGGTATGCCCTGTGGGGGGACTGTGGGTGGGGAATCTCTGATTAACACTCCACAGGAGGCCTGGGGGTGGTGCTCTTACCCGAAAGCGCTCTTCCCAGGGGCTCTGCAGGAGCTGTATCATTTGAAGTGGCATCCCCTGCTCCAGAACTGCTGTGATGCCACCAACCAGAGCGCTGTCCTGACATTGACCTTTCAGCTGGAATGAACACAACAAGTATAGTGGATAAACTGGTGCAAAATGCAACATGTGGCATTAAGCTTTTGCATATCTAATATATTACATAACAACGGCACAACCTGGAGAGTGAGTCCAAGTTATTGCATAAGGGTGTTTTTCTTACCTCTACAATATTGGGGTGCTGCAGTCTCTGCAATAACACAATCTCCTTCCTCAGTTTGAAAGATACAAGCTCATTACAACCTTGGGAATCTTGAAAATCTTCCATGCACAATCTCATGTCTGTACCTTGATGGTTTACGGATTTCAGTGCCACAAATAATCCTTGCGGCAGTGCTGCTTTTAATACTGTTTTAGTGTAACCTGAACCGAGAAATTCAACAGCTTTGATGCCACTAAGTTCTTCACAGCCAATATCAGTTTTAGCAGTTAATGGGTTGTCCAAACTTAATTTCCCATTGATATAGTCTGCACTGTCATTTGTGGAGAAACTTTGATCCATAAAGCCTTGTTTATCATCAAAAGTGATGTCCAAGAGCTCAAGTTCTTGTTGTCTTTCCGTGAGTTGCTGGAGCAATCTGTCCCGCGCTGGAGTTAGACCATCTGGGCGGGCAGCATCACCAAAAGGTTTGTTCTCCTGGAGACCAAAGTGCCATTTTTTCAGAATAACTGTTAAAGACAAAAACAACAAAGCAAGAAGTAAAAAAGCGCAAAAGGGGTTCCTTGAGAAAGTCATGGTAAGTTCATGTAGGTCCTTTCTGAGTTTTTACTGTCAAACTCCGACACGTTCTCTTCGGTCATACTTCTCTCTGACACGCACAGAACGTGCGCGCTGTAATTTAGTGTAGTAACTGTGAGCTGTGGTAACGCCTCTTGGGCGTGTCCTCATGGCCAAATAATCACCTCCCACACAATGCAACTTCGACTGACACACAAACAAAAGAGGCTATATGTGCTTTTACCATACCGTTGACCTCTTGAAGAATTTATGTAAAGGATAACATACATTCAGGCGGTCATTATCACAAAATAAACCCTGACAAGATGATCAGGCCCACGCTTAAACAGCCTGCCTGTATCTAGCTTAATAAATAAATAAAACACACTGAAATGAAACATTGATTACTTGAGTTAAAATTACTTTATAATCCTAAATAATAGCTTAAAAGCTTTCACAAAGAAAAATAGTCCATCTCAGCACAGAATAGCCTACGTTAAATATTAATGTAGCTTATGTTGTTATAAATAATAATGTAGGCTACTGTTTACTGTAATTTAATTAGCGACAATAAACATCTGTTTTAGGTTCTCTCTCATTCATCTTATGCCTCTTACCGGTTTGTTGTTCATCTGAGCGATGTTTCATTTTCTTTCTGCAATCATTTATGTAGGCTACTAAAATAAATATTGTCCTTTGGTAGTTTAATTACAGTCGCAAGACGGCGCCAATGAGCAATTTTGTACTTGCTAGAAGAAGTTCACACGTAACGCTCGTACGTAATAAGAATTAGCTACAGTAATTATTAAATAGCGTATAATACCGTGTAACTAAGAAAATAATTTTAGTGGGGTACTCTTTTAAAACAATAAAAAAATATGTTGTTTGGGGGCAACATCGTAGGACAATGGAAAGAAATTACTTAAAAAATTAGACATGAAACAAACGCTTGATAACATGATGCAATAGAATGTTCTGTCTAATTTTACCTAAATGAAATTTAAATGTTAAGTAATTACTGAAAATTATGTAGGCTGGATACTTTAATAATTGATTATGTAAAATTCTCATAATCTCAAAATATGTGAAATCTATATAAAAACATGTTTCAAGGTGATATCATATTTAAGCAAGTCCTCGTAGTCGTAACATAAACATTTTTTTTTTTTTACTGTAAAGGTTTTAAAACGTTTTTACTCGCTAACAAATTTGAATGTGTTTGCAAAGTGAAGGAAATGGTCTGTTACACAGAAATACAATGTTGCAATAGGGTTAATGTGTATCAGTTGAATAAAAACTGCAAGGTGAGCTTACCTCTTTATGTCAATAGGTGGTAGCAAAGTATATGTAGGCCTACCATGTAAAAGTTCCTTTTTTATTTAGCCTAACATAAATCCCAAATATTAATTTTGTATAGGCTACAGGAAGTTTGGTTATAAAGTACAATATTAGGATGCTGTTTGCTATTTTATTTATACCATAAATTGTGAAAATGCACTTCACATGAGCAAATATATCATCGTTGGCCTGTTTTACACCTGTAAGTTACCATACTTAGGTGATCTTGTCAGAAGCGATCATTTGAAACAAAGTTTATAATTGACATTAACATGCATCTGCTCTGAGATCAGATTTCGTCGCAAAGACCATCATTTATTTCAAGGTGCAAGAATGTGCAGTTCCCAAAACACACTGATGTTTGTTTAAGTAGGCCTAGTTTGAAGACTGAGAGTGATTTCCTCCTCTCTACAGCATCTGATTAAGTGTGAAATAATATTTGTGACCTATAGTTTCAGTATAATTGAAAGCATTTTTATAACTTTAAAACTATCGTTGGAATAATGTGTGTAAACACACAGTGACACTTAAACCAATCATATCCTCCTGGTACACATTATTTTGAAACCAAACAGTTTAGAAACACTACAAAATAGAAATGTTTTCAGTACATTATTTCACACATACATCTCTTGCCACTGGGAGCCTTTTCTCATTGCTGTTTTATTAAGGAAATGTGTCTTTCTGTCTTGAAATACACCGAGGAAATACAACAACTATGTAGCTCACATCAACACTCGCTGAGAGAAATGTGCCTCTAGAGATTACTGTGAGTGCCGATACAGAAACACCCATGATCTGAAGCAAACATGCTCGATTGGATTGCAGAGGCCACTGCACTGTAGACTTAACACATATCATGTCAAAGCTCGCTGAGTTAAGGCATGTAAGAAAAAGACTTTTTCTAGCACATTGTCTGTAGAGAACAGTGAGTCAGAATGATAAATAATAAATCAAGTCAGCGCCATTTAAATTTGTAATGACTTTCATTATATAGTTATAACAGCTCATTTGTATCATGTGTGTGCTCTACTGCCAAACATAAAGCCCATAACAATGTAAAATAATGTTGTTTTTCTCACAGTTGAATGACATGTCTATATCTGTTTATCAGGATCTGCTGGACCAATCACTGTTTGCAACCAAGATAATTATTTTGTAGTTTTGGAAGTGTCAGAAACAACAGAAATTGTTCTACCTTTATTGGCCACGAAAAAGACATAGTTTACTGCATCGCTCTTGTGTGACAATATGCCCCAATAGCCAGGTATTTTGTCACACTATATGGGAATGTCACATCAGAATGGGAATCAGCATTTTATAGGCTTTTTTCATAATTCTGTGCATTTCAGGCAAATGTCAATGGAAACAAATAAAACAAAATGTAGGTTAATTAATACAAAAATAACAGTTAATACCCTTGTCCTGAGAATAGCTGGACATCAAACTGATTTACTCTTGTCTAGTGTGTGCTAGTAACCTATGTGCTTGCTTGTTTTTGCTAAAAATTTTAATAAAATAATAAAAAAATAAAAACAGGATTTTGCAAGTTTAGAATTTACAAAAATTCAAAATGAGGAAGGTTTGAACTAGATTTTTGAAACCACCTTGGATAAAACATAGGCTACATAAGTACTCCAAGACGCAAATTTGTGTAATTGGACCTTTGACTCAAAAACCCAAGAGTTAATTCAATTTAGCCCGTGCATGTGACAACTAGCCCCGGTCTATTCTATTTCATTAGTCAAATTAGAGCTGTCAAGAACGTGTTGCATTGTATGCAGCAAACCATTGCAGCTTCTTGTTATTTGACTGAAAAGAATACCAGATCATTTCCAATTTCGCTATGTCTTTGGCTGCACTGTACACCCTTACAGAGTTAAGGCGAAGTGGTTTTGTTCTCCAGCACCACCCTCGGGTGAACAGCGCGCGCTCAACTCACTGTCAACACCTCAAATCGCAGCGCCAGATGAAGCAGCCTCCATACATTCACTAACACAGGCTTTGCCTTGCCTAAAACCTGCTTCGACTGCATTCTGCACAGAATTACACATTCGATAGCGACAGTCGGAAATTACATTCACTAAAGCATGGCTACCGTGTCCATTTCTAGAGAGCGCGATGATGCTGAAATCTCAGATTCATCCACGACAGAGGGACCTTCTCAGGAAGCACCTCAGAGGTACGTGGATAGCGGGGCTTACAAGGCTAATTGTTGGAGCAAGTGTGTTTGTGAGCGAACGTAAGTCATTTAAATGGTTGTTTTTGCGAATAAACAGGAATAACGAACGTGCCGCTTTTAAGGTGTCTCAATATCAGACCCACTTGGCTTTTGTTTACAAGCGAAAAATACTATTCTCTGAGGGTAAAAACCGAATACTATTTTGAAAGTACAAGGAGATCACGAGGGAATAAATACTACGAAATACTATAATTTGTTGGGTTGGTCCTGATCTTAACCATAAACTGACATGAACGCTGTTCTTGATGCTATGTGTTTGGTCACAAGAGCCACTGTGAATGAATTTCTAGGGCAAACTCCATGTTAATTTATATTTGACCTACAGTACATTTGACATTCAAAAGGACACATGGGAAATATTCTTTAAATTCTTGCAATGAATGACAAAATAATGTTTTGCAGCGAATTCTGCCCCATGGAAATTTAACTTAGCCTATATGAGAAGCACATCAAGTGAGTCATTCTTTATATTATTAGGCTAAACAAAGATACATCATTCCTGTTATGCAGCAGGCTAAATACTTGATAAAAAGTAATGTTTGAATAGTAAAATTAAGGAAGTACTTCTAGGGTACGCCATATGATATGCTCTGGTCATCAAAATTAATTCATAATAGCTTTATTATTATATTAGCCTAATTATGAGAACATTTATAGAATTGTTAAAAAAAGTTGCTTAGTGTGGAACTGACATGATGTCAACTTTTTATGTTTAAACATTTTCATAGTAACATATCATGCAGGCCTATCTATAACAGAATGGAATGCTTTAAAGTGAGATATTACTGTACTATTTTTTATTGCTATTATCTATGTGTATACCATTGTGACCTATGATCTGAAGACAATCTTGATGTTTTTGGATGCAAATTATTAGCATTAGCATTTTTATGTCATATTAAAAAAATGCAATCTATGCAACCTATGTATAGTACATATCTACAGTACACTTGCTATTCAGAGTGACACTTGAGAAATATTCCACTTTTCCACTTCTTTTTATGGATGGCAAAACAAAAAAGAAGAGGAAATATTTTCTTTCTATCCTCATTAGTCAGTCATGTTTCTTTTTGTCTGGAGTAATTCTAGTAATGAACTACACAGGGATCTATAGGGCTCTAAATGGAGGTGTTAGACGATTGACTCTGAGAATGTTAATCACAGAGCTCATCTACTCAGACTGAGACATTTTGCTTCAGCATAACTAGGTGTAGATTCCCTGTTCTGTATCGACAATAATTATCTTTAATGACGAAATCTGTCTGTAGTTCAAAGTACTGCTGAGCAGATGGTGAGATGCGTTCTCCAGATTTGGTGAAGATCCAGCCAAAGCTGTAGTGACTCATGTTTGAGTTTGACCCTCTCAGGAGAAGCCTTGTCTTTATGTTCCAGTGCGATGCTCACACGTGGGCCCCTCTTACCAGCTTTTGATTTGTTAATCAAAGGTTTTGTTCCATGTTATTATCTGTTGTTTATGTTACTTAAAATGGCCGCACATATCCGACACACAAAAGCAAGTGATTCATCTCCCAAAACTATCACAAACAAGCCTGGGAGATGTTACAGTCTAGTTGCAAAGACATTAATCTTATTGTGTAACACGTTACACGTATCGCTGTTGCGCTTCGGGCGTCCCGAGTTCGTGTCACAGCTCGCGGACCTTTCAAGATCCCGTTCCCCCTCTCTCTCCCACATCATTTATAAAAAATGATACAAAAAAAAAAAAAAGAATTACACAATTGAGATGACAATTAAAAACAGTTTATTGTAGTCTGCATATGTGTTCATACACTAAAAAAAGGTAACATCTAAATTACCTGGTTTTATTCGAGTAAAAAAGTATTTAGCATCACTGAATCAACCTAAATGCATTATCTTATACCAAGAAAACTAATTGTTATGGGTTAAATCAGGTAAAAAAAAAAAAAACTCTGTAAGGTAACAATTGCAGGTTACCACGTTTTACAGTGTAGAAAGTATAATTTATGAAAAAGAGATTATTAATTGATTATGCTTAAAGGCAGCTGCTTTGCAGTTTTGTGCAATAAGATGCGCCTGTGAGCAGTGTCACTTGATTCACCCTTGTGAATCAGTCCAATTATTTTTGATCTGGACTGAGTCACCATGAGTATCAGTGGCCTGAAGTAAATCTCAAGCAGTGCATTATACTACATGATAGTAGTCGGTGTTTTCCAGCTAACATGGCTGATATCCACTGAAATGCTGTGAGGGCATCTGTTCAATCAATTCAGTTTCTATTACATTCCAGACATTTATTCCAGATCATGACTCCTACCATACAAGATCCACTGAGTAAAAAAGCTTAGGGGAGATGTGAATATGAACTGAGCGATGTAACTGCAGAATATTATTTATAAGCACATACGAATTGGTGCAAAGGGAGCAAACAAATTAGGTATTTAGTAAATATTTATGCTTGCTCCAGTAAATATTTAAGCTGACTGTAGTTAAATAGGGCATTTTATGAGCAAATTCGCTCTGGAAATTACAGTCATATCCATTAAGATCAGTTTTCCTTATCCTCGAGTCATTGCTGGTTTCATGATGGGATCTCATCAGTAAAAGTGGTGTTTTTCCTTGCCTGATGCTGAACTGATTTCACCCTTACGGTCTGACAGGCCACAACAATCACCTCTGAGTTCTGGCAGCGCAGACTGCCTGCCATGACTTACCAGCTGCAGAGCTGTCAAATCAAATTAAGCCTGTGCTCCTTTTGATAATCGTCAAAACATTTGCAGCATGCACACAACCAAAACCCATGAGCTCCATCAGATGCTGAAGGGTCATTGCTGGAAAATTATGCCTGTGGCTGCTGAGACTTATGTTAACATATATAGAAATTTAACAAGATTATGTAGAAATTCTTCAGAAAGCCTTGTAATGGGAACAAGCACACTCTCTTGTAATGCAGCAAAACTTTATATCTGATTACAATAATGAGTTCATCATACATTAGATTGCATTATCAAATTTCCTGATGCTATTTTTGCAGCTCTGTGTTTAGCAATTGATCCACAGCGAAGATTGCCATGTATATATATATATATATATATATATATGAAGAGTTCATTTGCAAAAACAGATAACTCCGTTTTTAACAATTCTCAGAAATCATGTTTTTTCATTGTGCATTCCCATTAATCTCAATCAAACAGGGGCGTAAATTTCATCTGACAGAAGGGGGGGACAATAAACGTAAAATTTCTCAAGAGCAATTTTTGAAGGGGACACAAATAATACAGCCAAAATTGTACTTGCAAGGATAGATATGTGTACACAGCATGTGTACATAGCATGGAGACCGTGTTTAAATATGAGTTCATGGTTCACCACACGGTCATATTATAATTATTATTTTGCGTCATCCATAGTATTTTAGGTTTGGTCTCTTTCGCATTAATTCAACCGCATTAAACCCACTGATCTGCCACTTAACATCATAGTGAACCAAACCCAACACATAGGTCTACAATATTAGCCTAATATCAGTTCACACACAGGCTTATCGCCATGTTAGTTGTAGTGGGTGACAAGCTACGATATTAAGCTAAGATATTAAGAAAATACATCGGATGTCATAATTTTTTTGTCATGACTAATTTATTAATGATCCAGCATCATCTGTATTAAAGATAAAGAATCATTTCACTCGATGTTTAAAGAGAATAAAATAGCCTTGACAGCCTACTTACACATAACTAACTTGCTCTCTCTCACCGGACTCGTGTGTGTGTGTGTGTGTATCGGTAAAGAAGGAAAGCAGGCAGTGGACCAAATCACTGTGAGGAAAGGGAGGGGGGAATCAAAACATTTCTGAACTTAAAACGTTTTTTTTGCGTTTATTTTGTTTTACTAATCACACAATTATTTTAAGTATATGTCCATTATATTATTTTCAATACACAGAGTCACTTGTAATGATATTTTTAGGGGGGACAAGCCTCAGATAGGGGGGGTCCTGTCCCCCCCGGGATTTACGCCTATGCAATCAAACTGCAGTTTGGTTATTTTGACTAGGTTAAAAAATAACTATTAAAAAAACCCCAGCTAACTAACACAATAAAACACAATAAAAACATGATAACATAACAAAAAACATGATTTTTGAATTTTTTTTTTTTTGCAAATAAACTCTTCATATATACCTCTGCATTTTCTCACACAAGGAAGCAAATTAAGAGACCCTGCTTAGCTGGTTTTAGGATGGTGATCCTAAGGATGGAGTTAATGGAGACACATAAGCAATGTGTCAAGAATCATTTTAAGCATTTAAGCCGACCAAGATGCTCAGTAATGAGAGATAAAACGGTCTGAGGGTTAGGAGCAAGTGTTTTGTTTAATCCTGGTGAAATGTAGCATTTATTCCAACACTTCTGGTTCAAAAGTCATTTTATTTTCCTTGCACATGATTTATCCTAGTTGTTTATATCATCAGTGGCCAAATGGGATCAGTCTTGCATATTATAATCTGCCCAAATTAGTTTGCACATCTAAAGAATCCAAAAAAGACATCTTATTTGTTTCTTGAACACATTTACAGCAGTCATGTTTGCCAGTGTTTGCATAGCTTGTCACCTTGGTAATACTAAAGAGTCAGCAGTACATCTGTGTAAAAACAAGCTTGTTAAATGCTTACGATTTCATTGTTATTAGGAACTGTTCATGTTTAAGAGAATAGTTGAAATGTTTTCTTGCACCAAACCTGCCAACTTTATATTTGAAATGTGGTAAACAGGGATAAACAGAAAAAAACCTGTCCTGACCTCAGTAAGCTGATAGCATACTTTAACATTTCAGCATAGTAAAATCTAAAGGTACCCCATAAAGAGTCATAATCGTTATTATTAGTATTGTGGAATGACTGAATAATGAAAAAGATGAGTAGTGAATCTTAAGCTCTGGTTCTTCAAGGTGATTTACATTATTTAGCAGTACATTTTAAGGAGTTGTCCCACTCTCATATTTACTTCCTGAACAGTTGAGTTGTAAGCACTAGTGAGCCTTTTTCTCTCATCTGAACAGGCTTTTTATGAGGTTGACAGTGTAAGCTGATGGAGTCCCTCCCTCTTGGCCTAATTGGGCCTTCGAGCATTTCGCTGATACATTTTTTAGACATCATTGCTAATCTAATATACAGTATGTTGCCAGCAACTCAGCTGTGCACTCAAAAATTCTCTATAGGCCATTTCCTGGCAGAGATAAACTATATGTTAGAGGCATACTGTCCAGACAAACCAAGACAACCACAAGCTTTTAAAAAAGTGGGACAGCTAATTATTTTATATAGCAAAATTATATACAAATTCTTTAAAGGGTTAGTTCACCCAAAAATAAAAAATCTCTCATTATTACTCACCCTCATGCCAAGAAAGGTAGTAAGGACATCGTTAAAGTAGTCCATGTGACATCAGTGGTTTAACCTTAATTTTATGAAGCTACCAGGATACTTTCACTCTCGGATTTCATTAAAAACATCTTAATTTGTGTTCCGAGTTGAATGAAAGTCTTACGGGTTTGGAACGGCATGAGGGTGAGTAATTAATGACAGAATTTACATTTTTGGGTGAACTAACTCTTTAGACAAATTTTATTTGTTGGTCAGTATGATGGATTCAGACGTTCAGTGCATGGAAATTGAAAGTGTGTGTGCAAACACGAGAAATCAACAGCAAAATGCAGCTGTTGAATGCAGTATGTGTGACTATACACATAAACACCATCAGCAATTAAATAACAACCTTTTTATGTTTAGCGCACAAACAACTTACAGTCAATCATAACCTAAATATGATTTCCATTTACAATTTATTATACCAAAATACATCATTATAGTAACTTTTTGCATCATTTACATCAGAAATGACTAATTCTGTTATCGGATCACTCTCAGCTAGAAAACTCATTTGTAAACCAGTTCAGATGTTTCATAAGAATCAGTTCAAAAGAATGATTCAATACAAATTTGACATCTCAATTGCATCTCGGAGCAGGTTTCGATTTCATCATGTAAGTAGGAACAGCATGTTTTTTCCCCCTGAAATGTAGTGAAGCACAAAGTTATGAACTGACATTTAGTGAAGTAAAAATAATTAATTTCCCAAAATGACTCGACTGGATTGTTGAATCAATCATTCAGTGAATCATTTATTCAAGGCCGTTCTTGAAACAGTTCTACTTGATTCATTGAAAAATATTGACAGGTCTTGATTTCTTCACTTCAACATAATTAATGTGACTTGCTTTTTTCTAAAATGTAGTGATGTGAAAGTAGCTACAGAATAGATTGAAAACATTTGATAATGTGACTCTTTTATTTACAGTGAGATCCCTGAGGTTTCGCTGTGTCCTCCAGACAGTGACAGCACAGAATCTCAGATGTGTCCGGTCAAGATAGAGGAGAACCAATCCGACAGCAGCAGTCCGTTCAAGTCTCACTCCTCTACTCAGCTCCACCGTCAAGTATCGCAGGGCTCTGGCTATCATTCACCACAAAGCAAACGATGCCCCTGCTGTGGCCACCAGCAGTCGAATCAAAGCAATGTCTGTCCAGGTCAAATGAATGCTTACCATCAGGCAGACTGTTCAGCCAGTCCTGTTAAGACTGTCCATAGCTGCAGTCCATCACGCCACAATAAAACACAGTGCCATTGGCTTCATGAATCTCACGATGGCAGTAACCACAAGCCTGTACAGCGTCACATGGTGACAGTGAGGTCCGGACTCTTTTCTATTATAAATATCATTGTAATGGACATATATCTAGTTGATTGTAAACGTTTAATTATGTTAATCACTATGTCTGTCTGCTCAGTAGGAATGAAGGCTTGCATAGGATACCAAGGAGGTGAGATGCTTTTATAGCAACTTATGATATTTATTTGTTTATATAAACAATCACATGAAATTCATTATTAAGATTATTATTTACAATAATACAGTAGTGCACATTAACATAGTCTTATGTTCAGTAGTACATTTAGAGGAATTCGGAAGAAGCATTCAAATACTAACCAAAAAGTGCATGTAAATGCAGTGTGGCGAATACCAGCAGTATAAAGTTAATGTGCCATAGGCTACAGCAATCAGATTAAATTTGATCATATGAACACCATTGATTTTACAGCTATTCCCAGGTCATAGTTGAGTACCCGATGACTGTACTCATCTCATGTATGGTAGTTCTGTTTGCCTGTTCCCTTGCTGGGATTTTGACTGGTCCTCTGCCAGACTTCTCTGACCCTTTGTTGGTGAGTATGTGCATCTCTTTAATATTTGTAATAAATAGTGAAGTTTAAAGGGATAGTTCACCCAAAAATGAAAATTCTGTCATTAATTACTCATGTCGTTCCAAACCCGCAAGACCTTCATTCATCTTCGGAACACAAATGTGTGTGCAATTCCTCTGCTTGTAAAAAAGGTGCAGCGTACATCATTGCTAATCTAATATACAGTATGTTGCCAGCAACTCAGCTATGCACTCAAAAATTCTCTATAGGCCATTTCCTGGCAGAGACAAACTATATGTTAGAGGCATATTGTTTAGACAAAACAAGACAACCATAAACTTTTAAAAAAGTGGGACAGCTAATTATTTTATATAACAAAATGAAATACAAAATCTTTAAAGGTATAGTTCACCCAAAAATAAAAAATCTCTCATTATTACTCACCGTCATGCCCAGAAAGGTAGTAAGGAACACGCATGCATCGTGGTACTCTCAATAATGGCGGCAGACTGTCCCAGGAGAGAAGAAATCGTTGAATAAAGTCGTTATTTTTGTTTGCACACAAAAAGTATTCTTGTAGCTTCATAAAATTACGGTTGAACCACTGATGTCACATGGACTATTTTAACGATGTCCTTACTACTTTTCTGGCTCTTGAATATGTCAGTTGTGTTTCTGTCTATGAAGGGTCAAAAAATTCTCGGATTTCATCCAAAAAAATCTTAAAGGGTTAGTTCGCCCATTTAAGACATGAAGTTGTATGCAATCCTTACCAGCACTATAGTGCATACACACTGACCCACCCTTTAGTCACCTCCCTGGTCAGAGTTCTGGCCGCTGGAAGTTTTTCAAGATAGTACTCCCGGTTAGTTTCCGGGGCCTCAAAACTGTGCGTTTTTACGTGAAAAAAGTATTTGCGTTTCAAAGCTTGAATAATTTACATCACAAAAAACACGCCTGACAAAATTCATACCTCAGTTTTAATCGGCACTATTTTCTTTCCATTTCTATCAATCCGCGCTGCTGTCAACGTCAACAGTGCGCACGTTCAGATCAGCTGTTGATAGCGCGACTCGCTGACAACATGTCTGACTACGAAACTTCTGATGACGAAACCAATTTTAGCACAATGTCAGACGGAACAGATGATGATGAAAGTAATTTTCAGCTTGTTTACCGTACAGTTTAGACATTGGATCATAAAGTTAGTAAATAGAGCTTACCCGTGGTACTGGTACAGCAAAACTCTTTAAAATCATTTTTTTTCTTTTTCCTCCTTGGTTGGGGATGTAATCGTCTTCGCTGAAGTGAGCACTGCACACGGAAATCCTTGATTCTCAATATTTTAGCTCCCGCAGAGTAGCCGATGGCAACCAGCCAAAGCTGTCTCGTAGCTATATCCGAAACTGGAAAACGATGGAATCTGAACGGTGATCCCGGCACATTCTTGTGGTCACAGCCTGGGAATTTACAAGTTCGCACCATTGTTCATTTTCTACTTTTTATGTCGTTGTCATTCGATTGTGTAAACACTATGGAACAGCTGATCTGAACGTGCGCACTGTTGACGTTGACAGCAGCGCGGATTGATAGAAATGGAAAGAAAATAGTGCCGATTAAAACTGAGGTATGAATTTTGTCAGGCGTGTTTTTTGTGATGTAAATTAATCAAGCTTTGAAACGCAAATAATTTTTTCACGTAAAAACGCACAGTTTTGAGGCCCCGGAAACTAACCGGGAGTAGGCTACTATCTTGAAAAACTTCCAGCGGCCAGAACTCTGACCAGGGAGGTGACTAAAGGGTGGGTCAGTGTGTATGCACTATAGTGCTGGTAAGGATTGCATACAACTTCATGTCTTAAATGGGCGAACTAACCCTTTAATTTAACTTACGGGTTTGGAACGACATGAGGGTGAGTAATTAATGACAGAATTTTCATTTTTGGGTGAACTAACCCTTTACCGCTTAATGTTTATGGATCTGTTTGTACTACAAGAAAAAAAGTAAATGAAGCATATAGTAAAAGCAACGTAAAAATTAAAAGTAAAAAAAAAAGAAATTGTAAGATCAAGTTTAAAATAAACTTACATTGTGAGATAAAAAGTTACAGTTTGGAATAAGTGTCACAATTGTAAGATTTGCAACATAAGATTACTATGGAAGCCCCGTTTCTGCCATCAGATAACTGACCTTTTTTCCTCACAATTCTGATTTGAGGAAAAAAATTTGATTTGTGAGATATAAACTCTTTTTATAACTAATTTTTTATTTCATGGGGGAAATGGGCTGTACACCTAAGAGATATAAACTCTTTACAAGTAATAACAAGTAATATTTTTTTTACTCTGAGGCAGAAATAGGCTTGTGCCTATGAATACATTTCTGAAAATAAAGTGACCAGCGGTGGCCTTTAATCATTAGAATTGTAAATTAGCCTCTCAAATGACATAAATGAATTTTTATAATGACTTCAAAGAGTTTCTTCTCACTGTTCACGTCTTTGATCGGACCTCACAGGGATTTGAACCTCGTGGAACAGACATAAGTATCCGGCTAGCAACGTGGATGAGGTTACAGCAAAACACGGGACCTGGAAAAACACTGTCCCCATTTCCATGGCAACTCACAGAAAGAATAGCAGGGTATTTCTTATGATACTAAAAATACTTTTAAATATAATTTCTACCACTCATCATTTCACTAAATCAGGCTGTTGCTTTTATTACTAAAAGACTGTACGCTGTGTTTGTTTTGAAAAAATCCTGTTTGTCTTACAGAGAAGACACAGTTAGATCTGAACAGAAGTCAAGAGAACGATCAAGGAGAATGTTGCACAGAGATTACACTGAGCATAACTTTTTTTGTAATGCCCCAGGTGAGATTTTACTTACGTATTATCAGGTATTTCCAAACCTAATAAATCAGTAAATGGAGCACAGCATGGTTTATGTTGTTTTCTGTCACCCTATGTGTGGTCCTGTAGGAGAGCGCTATGCTCAGCTGGTCTTCCGCTCTGGAAACTCTGCCAGTCTCTGGAGTCTAAAGGCAATTTACTCCATGTGCCAGATGGAACAGTCACAGGTAAAACAAGGACTATATTTTCCCGAAAGGGCATAATATTCTTAAGAAGTTGTTAAATGCAGTGTTTTGATGGATATATCTGATAGAATCTATTCATTAATAATCAGACTCAGATATTAGAGAATTCATTGTGATCTCATTAGTAATTATAGATATTTGTACATAAATTTTGGTTCTGGCACAAATTTTGGTCCCACTTTATATTAGGTGGCCTTAACTACTGTGTACTTACATTTCAATTAATCATTTGGTACAATGCACTTTTTGTTTACGTTCATGTTTTTACATTGTACTTATATTTTTCAAAATACCTACATGTAATTACATCTGTAATTAATTTCTGTAATTACATTTATATTTACACTGTTGACCCATCCCTTACACCTTAACCCACCCACCAACCCTGTCCCTAACTTTACCCGTATCCCACCTCAATAGCAGCAGAGGTGTTTTGCAATACAATATGACCACAATTTTTTTGATTCAATTTTTGATGCAAGTACATAGTAGTTAAGGCCACCTAATATAAAGTGTGACCCCAATTTTTTCTGCATTGAACCACTGCTAATGCACTGACAACATCTAAAATGCATCTAAAAGCATTTTTCATATGAACAATTTGTAGAGACGTGCATAAATAATACATACAAATATATTTCTAATAAAGATTACAGATCTGTAAAGATTTTTATGGTTCCTGTACATTTTAGATGCTGTCAAAATATGTATATAGTACTTGTCTGCATATATCCAAACATACAAAAAAGTATACAAAAACTTGTACAAATACCTACAAAATCTAACGAGGTGAATAAGCATGAAAACTGAAAAGCAGTACAACTGTTTTACAATTGAAATATTTTTGCTGAAAAATGCTATTTTTTATTACTCGTTTTAGATCCGTTCTGGGGCAAAATTTGATAAGTTTTGCCAGGTCAGATCAGAGTTATACGGATCCATGGTGAAGGATAATTGCTGTCCAAGTTGGTCTCTGGGAAACTACTTGGCTCTTCTTAACAACGTTTCTTCCTGCTTTAGTCTGACTGCACAGCAGGTATCTGAAAGCCTTAGCCTCCTCAGATTCTGTGCCCCTTACTACCATGATGGAAGCCTGGTTGCATCATGTACTGAAAGGAGTAAATTTGGCCGCTGTGCATCCGTTCCACACCGCTGTAAACTGTCAAGCATCTTCCAGATTCTCCATTACCTTGTGGACAAAGACTTCCTGGGGCCACAGACTGTTGAATACAAGGTTCCGTCCCTAAAATATAGCATTGTATTTCTACCAGTGGAAAAAGGAGATCCACTAATGAAAATTTATTTGGACCATTTAGAGGGTCATGAACTCACATACAATAACACCACCATAACAGGAATGGATTTGGGAATTAAACAAAAACTATTCAAGTATTACTTGGCACGGGACTCTGTCTATCCTGTTCTTGCAGCTCTTTCACTTTTGTTCACAATTGGATTATATCTCAAATCACTATTTATAGCAGCAATGTCACTAGTTGCGGTCATATTATCACTTTCCACCTCATATTTTTTCTACAAAGTTGCATTTCGCTTGACATTTTTTCCACTCCTCAATCTTGCATCAGTCTTTGTGCTTTTGGGAAGCTGTCTGAATCAAGCCCTGACTTTTGTTGATTTCTGGAAACTGCAGCTGAGCCATAATCCTCCAGCTGTCCCTGAAAAGAGAATGAACCGGGTTTTACAGGAAATAGGATACTTGATATTAGTGTCGGGTCTGACATCTAGCATCACGTTTTACTCAGGCTACATAAGCAGCATCACCACCGTGAGATGCTACGCTGTATATCTTGGCAGTGCCTCATTAATCAACACATTATTTGCTCTTGTTTGGCTTCCGTGCACCCTCATTTTGCAAGAACGCTATGCTGTGCTGTCTTCAAACCCTGTCGCGAAGGCAGCTTGGAAGCCCTGCTGCTCCAAAAATACAGGTGGATTCTGGGAGACAAGTTCAAGAAAGCGCTGTCTGTTTACCTTGAGACAGAAGCTTCGGACATTAGGGCGAGGGTTTTCGGACACATCTAACCTGCTTTTTTTAAAGATCCTGCCTTGTGGAGTGGTGAAATTCCGATATATATGGATCTGCTGGTTTGCAGTGCTTGCAGCCGGTGGAACGTACATATCATGCATAGACCCTGGCATGAAACTGCCAACTTCAGACAGCAGAACAACTCAGCTGTTCCGCTCCAGTCATCCCTTTGAGAGATATGATGCTGAATATCGCCACCAGTTCATGTTTGAGCGAATGAAACAGGGTGAAGATGAACCCATGACACTGACTCTAATTTGGGGCGTCATTCCATCAGATGATGGTGACCACTTCGATCCAAAAAGTAATGGATCTTTAGCTCTTGATCCAGGATTTAATATGAGCAGTCCCCAAGCCCAGCTGTGGTTGCGGGATCTGTGTGGAAAAATTCAAAATCAGAGCTTCTATTCTCCATTATCAGCTGACCAAGAAACAGTAGAAGACAATGTGTGTTTTGTGGAACAATTGATTCACTGGGTTTCTATACGTCGCTGTTCCGAAAGTGAGGACGCGTTTAGCTTCTGCTGCAATAATATTCCCTTTCCTTACCCGCCAAGTGTTTTCGAGCAGTGCCTTAGCATGATGGAGGCAGAGAAGCATGCAGAAGGGCACTCACCCAGTGCCGGAGGCCTAAGGTTTGACTCAGAGGGTCGAATCACTGCCCTTGTTGTAATATTCAAGACTGTGCAACTTTATAGCTTCAACTTCAGCAGAATGTCTCAGTTCTACCGAGAGATCTTATCATGGTTTAATGGGGAAATCTCCAAGGCTCCAGTGGGACTGCAGAAAGGTTGGTTTGTAAGTCAACTAGGATTATATGACCTCCAGCAATGCCTAAGTTCAGAGACTTTGGAGGTGGCAGGCTTTTCAGTAGCTCTCACATTTGCACTACTCTTACTGACGACATGGAATATTCCATTAAGTGTCTACGTGTCCGTTGCGGTGGGAGGAAGTGTGTTTGCTACTGTTGGCCTCCTTGTGCTTTTAGAATGGCAGTTAAATGGTGTGGAAGCACTCTTCATTTCAGCAGCTGCAGGCCTTTCTGTTGACTTTGTGGCCAATTATTGCATTTCATACAGCCTGGCCCCACACAATGACCGACTGGGCAGGGTTGCACATTCCCTGAAGAGAATGGGTTGCCCGGTAGCTACTGGTGCTGGGGCGTATTTTTGCGTGGGTATTATTATGCTACCCGCAACTGCATTGCTTTTTAGAAAGCTTGGGATATTTCTTTTGCTTGTGAAGTGCGTTGCATGCGGCTTTGCCACTTTCTTCTTCCAGTCGCTGTGCTGCTTCTTTGGACCCCAGAAGAACTGCGGGAGAATAACCCTACCTTGCGTTACAAAGCAAGCCACTGAAAATATACTGTCGTCCTGTTCGGCTACAGAACCTGGGACCACCAATCCGGCAGCTAATGGGGCATTTGGCTGTGGCACGGGTTCTCGGGTTCGAAGAAGTTGTAATAAAGAAAGCGAAGGCTTTCTTTGCCCCAATCAGCAACACCATAGAAAGCGGCAACCAGTCGGTGGAAGGGAGCCAGAACAGTATGAACTGCAGCCACTTGCTTGCCAACTGAGCGACAGTTTTGAGAATAGCACTTGCACCAGCAAGCTGTCCAACAGGCCTTCTGTCCTTTCTGATGACATTCAGTTCTGTGGCCTTAGTCCAAGGCGAGACTATGATCGAGTCAGCATTGAGGCTGACAGCGCAGAAATGTGTAGCAGGCACCTTAAAGGTTGCAACCCACCTCCAGCACTCCAGACCTCATCTCCGTACAAAGAGAACATGTTGCGTCCTGTGGTTGCCCCTTCACAAGATGCATCTAAGGAGAAGGTTTTGTGCAAGAAATGTCGAGACCAGTCGAGCGGCGGCCTTCAACTTTGGAACGTGTCTTTGTCGTCTTCCTCTAGCATGGAAGAGATCACGATCACTCAGACTACAGACACTGTCAATGAAAGGTCACTTTCAATAGATGAAGCCACAAGCTGTCATCTACACAAACGGCTTTTCTCATGTCAGTCTCAGAGCTCCATGGAGGGACTCGAAGACTCCAATGAGACCTGCTTAAGTGAGGTAGAACCTGCTATCTTAGTCCCTCAAGCTGTTAAGATAGAAGAGGAGTTACAACCTGGCCACCTAAATGGCAAGAGGGACACTTTACGTCTGTCCTTGAAGGAGACTGTATATGACCTTGCCTCCCCGGGGTCTGGCAGGTTGAGGACAACACAAAGTGATGTGCCAGTGATACTGCCCAACAGCAAACCTGATATGCCCGATGTATGGATAAAAAGGGAGGGAAAAGGTGAAGGTGGCAGCTGATCAATATTGTCAACACACTGAGCAAATCTAAACAACCACAGCATGGCCAGTACTTTATATGGTGGGCTTAACTTTTATACTCAGCAGCATATTATTACTTTTCTGAATCTGTCTGCAAATGCATACCAGATAAAAAAAAGACCAGTTAATTGTTTGGAACTATACACAGTGCTTATAAAAAATTGAAGAGGACTGTTTTTTTTAGCATGATTCCTTGCATGTCATGTAAATATACACTGAATGTGCACCCACAATAGCCTTTGAAAAAGCCTATCATCAGGGGCCTTGAACTGCAAACTTACTAACACTTAATTGTGCCTGATCTTTTAAACAACCAAGCCATGAGCTTTTTAACTAAACTCCATAATTTTGCAAAGGTCACAATCATTTAAGTTAAGTTCTCCAAACAATTTTCAATTATTATACACTTAAAAAGCACTCAAATAATCCACTAGTTATTTTACACAATTTATGCCAGGAACACTTGGCATAGATGTGCTTGCTACTGTGGCTATAACTGTTTTACACATTTTATCGCATGTTATGATAAAATTTTACATTTTTTAACTTTTCATAAAAGCTGTAAGGAAAGATCATTTTTTTATTGCCAGAGCCATAGAAGTACATCTTTTAAAAAAAGACAATGACTGCCCATCAGTATATAGGCCAATTACAATTCTTTAATCTGAATGCTTCAGTGTGTGGACATGTTTCACTAATATCCCAGATTTATGAAAAAATGCAATACCACATTTGAACCCTATACAAGACTGTGAGTGTTAACTCTGTGTTCAGTATGTATTTGAAAGATACGCATTGTTTAGAATGCAAAAGGTTGTATGTAAAAAGTGGTGTTTTGTGATGTGCACAAAGATGTCAATCCTTTATGAAACTGGAATCTTAGCAAATGTCAGTTATACTGCAAAATGTTTTGCTAGAAAGAACATCCTTTTTATATTCAGATTGATTTAATGTTACTTCATTAAGGCCAGCGGATGTGTACTTGACATTGTCAAAGCATCTTAAAAAAACAAAGTGCCAAAATATAAGAATGATTTTGTGCCAAAAAATGTTTTTCCCAGAAATTATGCAGCTGTATTATAAATCCTGCTGGTGTGGAACTACTGTTGTTGATAGCCTGTGCGTAAAGTCAGATTTGAAGTTGTCTGAAGATAAACTATGATGAAGTTCAATAAAAAATCAAATATTTTTAATTGAGGCTATACTGCAATGTATTTCTGACTTTCTTTGGTGGTTTTTAGTTCACAAGAGGTTGAAAATAGACTTCATTAGACAATTAAAAACCTCAGATTCATTTATATGCATAACATGGCATTTGCATGGCATTTTAATTAAAATTGTACTAACTTACTGTTACTGAAGGGGGAGAAGAAAAGTATATTTAAAAAAAAAAAACATGCTTTATTTTCATTCCCTCAAAAAAACTCTTTTATTGCTGTATGTTCATGTCAGATGGGATGGTGTCCTTTTCAAATATAAGGAATTAAAAAAAAAAAACTGAGTACTGTACTGTTTCTAGTACTGACTAAGAAATCAGTGAATGAAAAGAAATTAAAAAGTCATTTTGAATTCACACTGAATATATTCAGTAATCCAAGGAAGATTTTTCTTAAAAACCCAGTCCTTATATATCAAGTAACAAATGATGCATGAATACATCCGAGTTTAGTTTAATCCTGAAGCCAGTCTTCTTTAGCCCAGTCAGGCATTTGGGTGGAGTATTCAAAGTCAGGTCCTTTGTAGCGTACAGCGTGTAGGTACATAATAAAGTCCTTCTCCGTTGGGTCAGGTCTCACAATTTTACACTCGCCACATAAATTATCTCTGACAAAAGCATTAGATTTTGCAGTTCTGGAGTCTTCATCTGATACTGAATCCTTTTCTTTATGAGCGCCATTCAGCTCCCCCTCAATCTCAGCAGAAGATGTGCTCTTGTGAAGTTCTTGACTACCTTCTGCCTTCACTTTCTCCTGTGTCAATTTACAGGAAATGTCATCACACGCAACACCACTCGACTCAGGTGCAATTATTTGGTCACTGTGTCCTTGAGCACCATCAATACACTCTGTCTTCCGCCCTTGCTTTCCTGAGACCTCTTCATGAGGCAAATCCAACAAGTGCAGACTCTCCTTTGAACGATGCTCTTCTATAAGAGCTTCTAGAAGTTCTTCATCACTCATACCCACTAGCCCTCCTTTGGCTCTGTTTGGACCCCAAGCAGAAGACCCATAGATGGGATCACTGAGGATTGGAAAGCCAAGGAACTGAAGATGAACACGAATCTGGTGTGTACGTCCTGTGAGAGGCAGACAGCGGACCACACTAGAGCGCCCGTTATAGCTCAGTCTCTGGAAAACTGTGCGGGATTCTTTGCCTTTGGGATCCACCCTACAGAGGCCCACGCGGAAGGACACTACCAGGATGGGTTCCTCACACACCACCTCACTCTCTGGAAACTCCCCTTCCACACGACACACATACTCCTTCTCTAACTGTGAGAAAAAGAAAAGTACATTTAAAATCGGCATAAAATGAAAATTCACCTGATCTATTTTCTAAATACATGTTATAGACCGTTTAGACTTTTAGAGATTGCATGTGTCATTTCTAGCTAATATTTAAGTATAGAGACCTCCACGACATGCAAGGGGGAAAAAAGGTTAAATAAATTAATAAAACATGGCCACATATTATGTTGAGGGAGCAGATTCTTAATTTGTGGCCACAATATAAAATTTTTCCTCCATTTATTTCATTCACGTTTAAAAATGTAGTAAAATGTAACATGAAAATAATACATTAATAATTCACTTTACAAACAGACAAATATATATATACACATACACACATATATACACACACACACAAGCAAATAAAACTTGAATTCATGTTAAGAATATTATTTAATTGTAACAAAACACATAATAACTGATATTTAAATGTGAGTTTTAAAACCATTAGAAAAAAGCAGTGTAATTGCTTTTCTTTAGCCATTTTCTAAATGTTTTTCTTTATTCTTTTGCCAAACGCTTTTCTATCCATTTTACAATTAAGTTGAAGGATTTGTACAGTTTACATGGGAACAAGTTTGAGACATGTCTCTTTGATGCACAGGCAAATGTTTTTAGAAGATTTTAGCCCAAAGTCAAAGTTAACATTATGTAATATTTATTTAAACCAAATTAAAACATCAATGACCATATAAAACAGATGTGTCTGTAAGGTTACATTTGCGTAAGCATATGCATTTCAAATATTGCAACATTTCTCCACACATTATACTAGTAGTCATGCCTCGTTTTATGGAGGATGTGTCGTAAAATTTAGTATAAAGTTGGTTGGTTGCTTCCATGTGTGAACTGTCCAATGAAATTTTTTAACTTGATTTTCCAAAAAATATAAAATAAATTTGTAAATGCTTTAAAAAATGCAATTTAAATTGTTGCAATTATTACACTTAAAAAGATATTTAAACAAATTAAATAAACTGAATTTAATGACTGCTTATGTTAATTTGAAAAGTGATACATTTACATTTCTATTTTTTAATTTTTTAAATGAATGATTTTTTCTATTTTATTTTTAAAGCGACACTCAGTTCTCCACAAGTCTATGGGTCAGCATACCCCTAACACTACCACTGCAAGCAGATTTCAACTAGGGCTGCAACAACGAATCGATTAAATCGATAAAAATCGATTACTAAAAGCGTTGGCAACGAATTTCATAATCGATTCGTTGTGTCGCGCGACGCGGAGACGTTTGATTATTTAAAAAAAAAAAACTTTAGTTGAGCGCGGAGCGGAGTGAACACACTCGGTCTCTCTCGCGCACGGATGCTAGCAGAGTTTGGCGCCTCATAAATAAAAAAAAAACGAGCGGAGGTAGAGGAAAGATATGGCGGAGGCAGAGAAATCCGTGCGACCCAAGTCATCCAAGGTGTGGGAGCAGGGGCGGCGTTTGCGTATGGCAGAGTATGGCAGTTGCCATACCCTAGCCCAGTCAGGTGCTGTGAAAAATTATCCAAACTTGAGTCGCTTATAATTCGTTTTTATTATTTTAAATCAGAGAGTTTTAATAGTAGTAAACCAATGATAAGCATTAAAATAACTTGTCAGTAAAACTTCGTAACGCCATTGGATCATCGAGCTCTCAGCGAGACCTCGTAACTTCACCCGCCTCCGTTCAGATTGACGCGCGCGCACAGCCTGGAGAAGATGAGATCTCTGCTTTTTCGCAATGCAAGGGTGAATAAATAATTGGTGTTTGAATAGTACAGCGTTTTCTTTACTCAAACACTATGTCAGTAAAGGATAATGTTTTTGTGTGTTTGAAGAGTGGAGAAGAATTAGTTATTTGCCGTCTATATCGTTTTAAATATCCTGTGCATTATGTGCATAAGCGCTTAATTTGAGATTTTGGCCAAGTGTATTAAACAACAAGAAAAACTAAGCGCTCATATAGCTACAATCAAAGTTATATAACCTGTAAAAGTTGATGAAAGCATAATGCACTTGCTGCTTCAGATAACAGTTACAGCCGTTCTAACGACAGACAAAACACTCCATCTCCGTCATTCTCTGGTCAAAAACATTAACTCCATTTGAGCTTGATTTTCATATAATGTTAAATGCAAGTGTCTGATACAACACCAACGCTAACGACGCAGTGTTGTTAAATTATTAAATTTTTGCACTCCCAAAAAGTCTATATATTTGGCAGATGTAAAGCATACATGTGTATGTTTTTTGTGTTAGTCCATTTTTATTTTATTTTATTATTATTATAACAGCTCAGGGATGTTCAAGGAGCAACATGTTTGTGCACTTTCTAAAGATTTTAGTTCTGTTTTTGAATAAAGGGTTGGAAATGAATGCTTTTCTTTTTTTTATCCGATTCATCGATTAATCGAAAAAATAATCGACAGATTAATCGATTATTAAAATAATCGTTAGTTGCAGCCCTAATTTCAACAACTGCAAACTGTGACTGACAGGATGCAGAATTTTTAAGACTGTTCACCAAATGTGTGTCATTCAGAAAGTTTGTCTTACCTGTCTCTCACGAACCATCGCATCCAGTTTTTTGGAGACCTCGAGTGTACGAGCAAACAGCAGCACACCTGAGGTGAGGCGGTCCAGCCGATGTACAGTGTGGAGGCCAGTAAGGCCTTTCTCCTTTCCCAGAACGAAAATGACAGTATTGTGACGGTAGCGGCCACAGGGATGCACAGGAAGTGAGGCGGGTTTATCCACCACCACCACTTCTCCATCATCCACCAGAACCTCCAAGGGCCTCCCACTCACAGGGGGCTCATGCCGATGCACCGTGTTCCTCATAAAGTCATTGTTCTAGACGAGCAAAAGACAAGTAAACAAAGCAGCACACATAAAGTGACAGTCAATGAGTGTTGTCACGTGATGACTTACCTTTAATATTATATTCAGGTCATCCACTGGCGTTTCATTCAATTTAATACGCCCTTCTTTGACAGCCTTGTTATAGTAATCCAAAGACTCCGCCCGGAATTCACTCTTAAAAACCTCTAGTAGTGTTTTACCAATCCAGCGTCCCTTACAGTAAGTTGTAAAATCAAAATAATAAGGATACACTTTGCGAAGACCGCCTTCAAAATAGTAGGAGGTTTCCGCAAAATGTTCTTGGCTGAAACTCACACCCGGGTTGCGTTTCTGTGGAGGAGGCACGTACCGCTCTCCGGCACGCAGCTGTTTCCCGCACTTCTTGTGCTTCTTGCGGTTGCCTTGTTTCGCTGCCTCACCTGTCTCCTCGTTTTTACGTTTACCGCGGTTTGTTCTAACAGCGCTGTCCGCATCACAGCCGTCTTCTTCAGCTGTGGCATCTTTAGTGTCCATGGCGCGCGCTGCAGTGTAGGACTGTTGTTTTGAGAAATTCAAGTTTATGAAGGACACTTGCGCTGTCCGAAGCGTTCCCAGAGTTTTAACTCTCACGTTTGTGTTCCGATACAGGTGTCTCAGAAAACGACTGTTTTCTCTTTTTCCAACGCAAAGTAACACATTTAAACCCGCAACCTTCCCCTTCACGCACGTGAAGCATGCCATCCAGCGGCTCCGCGACAGAACTGTTTCCGTCCCGGGTTGATGACATCAGATGACGTCACGTGTTTACGAATTATTTGTGGTGTAAAGTTTTGTATCTTCTAGTTTTGTTGTTATAATCTGTTTTGAGCTGTAACTGTTTATTTTTTTGTTTATGTTCAATAATATTAATAAAAAAAGTAAAGTTTTGTATCTACTTTTCTACACACTTTCGCAGGCCTAATTAAATGTATTACATACGTATTTGTATAATTTTTAGTTTCTTCCCATTTTTTGTGACTTGATGCATTTTTTGAGTTATTTTCATGCACACATTTGCTGAACATTGAACACATTTAAATCAATAATAGCTATTGTTGACCACACGAAGTGTTCATTTGCAAAAACAGATAACTCCGTTTTTAACAATTAAAAAAAAACACGATTTTTTTCATTGTGCATTCCAATTCATCTCAATCAAGCTGCAGTTGGGTTATTTTGATTAGGTTGAAAATGACTTTAAAAATGTAGTTAATTAACACAATAAAAACATGTTAACATAATAAAAACCATGATTTTTGAACATCTGTTTTTGCAAATAATCTCTTCACACAAGTGAATTAATTTTTTCCTAATGACACTGGTATACCTCTTCACAAGATATATGTGCATTAATTTTTCTTATTTTTTTCTCTACACTTTTTAATGCATTTCTATGTATTTATATATATTTAATAATTCTTGGCAAGGATAAAAAAAATGTATAGTTTAAGGTAGTTCAGAAATCACACATCATAGTATACTGAGCTTTATTAATTTGATCAAATAAAAGAAAAAACACCACAAGGGCTTATATTATGTTTACATTTAATTGTATACACAATTAACATTCTACATTTAATGTGTAGATTAATATAAAATTTTTCAGATTAATTCAAATCAAACTTGAATCAAATTACACAGTCGATAAGACAACAGCAACACTTCAACTCAAAATCTGAGTCCATGCACAGACTACAAAAAAAAGAAAGAAAAGAGAATAAGTTTTTAAACTAATTTTTTAAATTTAATTAGCTAAAAGTATTTTTGTTTCCCCTTTATTTAAGTCTTGGCATATAACTTAGTAGTGAGACATCGAAATGATTCATCAAAAGGTAGCACGGTAGCAGTTACATTTCCACACATAACTGTACTCTATTTCGATTGCTTCTTGCTGTATAGTATGTTAAAACTGAACACATGGTCACTTATGAAGCTACTGAGATCACAAGCCTTACATATGGAAGTTCTTGCTCACTCAGTTTAAGTATGTGAAGAGACACCTCCTCAGAAATTACAGCATTCGTTTCAGTCCTCTAGCAGTCGCTGCATTTGAACCTCAGTTTTAAGTCAAGA
The DNA here is from genome assembly GCF_012432095.1 of Onychostoma macrolepis. Taxonomy (NCBI): domain Eukaryota; kingdom Metazoa; phylum Chordata; class Actinopteri; order Cypriniformes; family Cyprinidae; genus Onychostoma; species Onychostoma macrolepis. Next base: position 17,717,114 of record NC_081171.1, read on the forward strand.
ATCTGAATGATCGAGACGAGTGTGTTGCTAGGCAGCAGGTGGAGATGGGATGGGAGGCGTTCCCTCAGCCCTATGGGCTTTCTGAACCACAGCACCAGCGCCATCTCCTGCAGGGGCAACCATACTGCAATCAGAGCTCATCACTGGGAAGAGAAACAAATCAACAGCCACACAGTTGTGATGAGCTCCAGTGCAATAGAAATCACTCTGTTCTGCTTTATCTCATAAGGACTGGATGCATACCTTGGCCACTGGCGGTGTTTGTCTGTCAGTGGGACGTAAACCACACCCATCAGCGCTTTCCTGAGGAAAGTACCATCGCTCTGACGGTCATACTGCTCCAGAACTTGGCTTCCACCCTCTGGGCCCACAGGCAAAACAAGTCTCCCACCTGGTTTCAACTGTTCCAGGAGCTGTTGATGCATATGTTTAAATAAGACTACTGCAGGCTATGTGAGCAACAATTAAGTCTAATTCATTATGTGCATACAGCTTTAGGGAGTGTAGGAGCTGCTGCTCCAACGTGAATGGCATCATAGGGGGCTTCATCAGGATAGCCCAACCGTCCATCACCCACTGCAAGGGAAGAAAAAACATTTCACAAAAACAAGTTGTCATAAACAGGTCCGATGAGAATGTTTGTGCTTCATTGTACAAGAAAAAAACAATAATTATTTAACAAATAATTTTAATCACTCACCCACTAATTTAATTCGTCCAGAGGAAAGCAATTCTGGATCATCCGCCTGGACATTTTTCACAGAGGCTTGCACCAGCTCATCTATGTGGTCAATTCCCACTACTTTTCCAGAGGGCCCTACCTGTAGAATAAACATAGCAAAATATATACAACAGGAATCAGTATATCTAATTAAATAAAATAATTGTTACTGCTACTGTTACACATATGTAACAGACCGAGTCTGTTACACAGCTACTTATGTAATCAAAAGATTGTTACATATGTGTTGCAGACTTTATACAACTTAATTATAAATGTAAGTACACAGACATAAGATGCTTAAAATAAATTGTATCAAGATTGTATTTAAGTGTACTTCATGTGCATCTATACTGTACACCTTATCCAGCTGCACCTTAGTCTGATTTAACCCACCAGTACACAGCTTAAATACATGTAATACCTTTCTAATTACATTAAAATTACATATTACACAGGCATAAGCTACTTAAAATAAAGTGTATCAAGATTGTACTTAAGTGTACAAGTAGCTGTAGCACATATGTGTAACAGCAGCTGCCTATTACATCTACATAATTACAAACTGTAATTACAGGCTGTTCAATAACTTAGTTACATGGTAAATACATTTTGTTTCATGTAAGTACAATGGCTACTACTAAGTACTTAACTAGGTAATCACTCTGTATTATGACACCTTAAAATAAAGTGTTACCCCAAAAAAATGTATAAAAACATGCATGAAATGTTGAAAAAGCACAACACTCACCATTCTGGCAAAGCATGCAGTGAGATATCCACTTCCTGAACCCACATCCAAGGCTGAAGCTCCTTCTGTTAACTTGTCACTGAGGACCTCAAGAGCATGTGCATGCTACACAACAAATCATTCATTATAGTATATTAAGTATAACAGTCGCATCTATTTCAGAGGTGTTTGTCTGACCTACCATATGAGGGGCACTGATTGTAGCCTTGTATCCTTTGTAGAGAAAACACACACACACACACACACACACACACACACACACACACAATATGAGTGAAAAATAGCTGTGCGTTTTTTCTTCCCAGTTTGCTTCATATATTCAAACCAATATGCCTGCTGATGTGTGAAATTCACCTATGGACTGGGGAGAGTCAGCATAAGGGTGGTCTCTGGAATAAATCCCTCTATCAGTGGCAAGCATGGCATTAAACACTCTGTCACTGCGGATAACTCCATGATCTGTCACAGAATGACAACATTAAACTCTTTACAACTGAATCTATATCCATTAAATGACATTTGTGTATTGAGATGTACAATAACGCCTAAGTATGGTTTTTATATCACTATCTATCTACTAACCTTTTAAGCGGGTGATGAGTTCTATATGTGTTTTGCCACTAGAGATCCATGCCATGGTTCTGGAGAGCAGCAAACCCATAGGGACCGCTACTGCTGCCAGTCTGAGCACCGTCTGCATTGCCTAACAAGCTGAGCCTGCAACAAATGATGTTTGGATTTCATCAACTGCCAAGTTAGGACAGTCTGTAAACTCACTCTGACATACACCTGTCCTGAGTCTAACCTCGCTGAAAAATATCCAACTTAAACCACTTTTACTATATCAAGCCGGTCTTCAAAGTCCCTGAAACCCTAAAATCCAGCTAACTCAGCAGCCTTAACAAGCTGGGACACTAACTAAAAGCAGCAAACCTAAACTAATTTAAGATGTTTTTTCCAAAAGGGTAAAAATTACATTAATTTGATTTTGTGTAAACTAAACAAAACCAAAGAAGTAATTAAATTTGTGATGCATAATTATCTACCTGTCTTCGGATGTCAGACCGCTGATGCATCCAACATGCGTCCTTGATTCAGGTCAACAAACGTGAGAATCGGACCTAACCTAAATTTCACACGCCGAACACCAAATATACAGTGAAATAACAAAATATTAGTATATACGCAACAAACTGGGCTTTAAAGATGTTGTACGTAGTTTTTTAACGCACAACCAGAAATATCCCCGAGCAATAAAAAGAACAACATGCAGCGTCGCGTGTACAAGATCGCATAATATGGTTTTAAAATGGGAACAGAGACTGAATGGGTGTATATGAATTACAAGTAAATAACTGTCAAGACAGAACAAAAACCTTACTCGTAAATTTCGACCCGATGTCAACGTGCTGAAGAAGTAAACGGAAGTAGCGTTTCCAAACACATCTCGACGACCAATCACAATCACGGAATTATTGATGGACATGTGTAACGGCCAATCAAATTCGTTGGGTAATCCCTGCCGGTTACGTGCATCTCTGCAGCCATGAAGGCAAAGCAAGACAGAAGGATGGGTTTTACATGCTAATGCTTGTATTTCCACCCCTTTTTAATATATCCCTTTAGGTCTGAGGTGTATTGAGAACATTGTACTTTAAGGTAAGCACTACTATGTTAATTTTTTGAGTGATAATTTTCTACTGCTCCATTATATGGGTTTGCTTGAGACCTAGTAATGTCAACAATCATTAAGACTTTTGATAACGTTATCTTCTTATATAAACAACGAGTAATGGATCGCTGTTCAAATTTAGCATTTTTTCCCCCTTTATAGAAACCCGACAGGCCTGACTTTTCATTTTGAAACCATGAATGTTGACAAATGCCATGTGTTTACAACACGCATGTCGCTGCAGATTGTTTATAACTGATTCTTCATTAAAATGAACGCTTTAATTACTAGAAACGTGATGATTGACGACTTCGAAACCCATGCGGTCCGATCTAGTGGAGATCTGTGGTCTGAGATCTGCTCCAGTCTGCCAGAGCCTCAGGAACAGGATGGTGGACAGTTTACAGACTCATTTGAGCCTTCCTCTCCAGGAAACCCTCAGACCAACTCTCCCAGAGCTGCTTTCTGCCCCTGGGAACCAATGGCTGACTCTGAGGTTTACATTGCCAGTTTAGGTACAGGAAATTACATTTGATAAGCATGTTATTTAATACCACTGTTGATTTGGTTTCTAAGAATATGTTATGTTGCTACAGAAAATCGATTGAAGAGGATAAAGGGACAATCGAATGAAGTAACATCAAGAGAAATGCTCCGTTCCTTGTCCCAGGCTAAAAAGGAATGCTGGGATAGATTCCTTCATGATGCGCAAACCTCCGAATTGTTCCAGGAAGGGAACTTTGATCAGAGGTAAGAATGAGATCTGTTGCTTTTAGGGATCTTGAACTATTCAGTCTCACTTATGTCTGCAAATGGGATAATTGTTTATGTCTACATATATTATAAAAATGCGAATTTTAATAAATGTTGTTGTTTTTAACTTTCTATTCATCAAAGAATCCTGATTAAATATATCCATAAAATATTAAGGAGCACATTGATGATGATAACAAGAAATGGTTTCAACATTGATGATGATGATAATAATAAGAAATATTTCTTGAGCAGCAAATCAGCATATACTGCGAGAATGATTTCTAAAAGATCACGTGACACTGAAGACTGGAATAATGATGCTGAAAAATTCAGATTTGCTATCACAGGAATAATTCCATTTTAAAATGTATAAACACTTATTTTAAATTATAATATTTCACAATATTACTGTATTTTTGATCAAATAAATAGAGCCTTAAGCATAAGAGAAGTTTAAAAAAAAAAAAACAACATAATATATATATATATATGTATATGTGTGTGTGTTATATATAACATTAATGAATGTAACAGTGTCTTTCATTGAGAAAATAAAATAAATAGGGTCATTAATGGAATAATTTTGTGATGTTGGCTCTTACTTTGCGTATTTATACTTTTTAGGAGCATTCTACCCACACCAGACTGTTCCATCATACATATTTTCCACAATTTCTCATTGGAATGGTCTACTTTAGACTACACAATAACATGTCAGGGGAAGGTCAGGACTCTGACTTGGCCAATCTAAAATACTTAATTTATTCTGCTTGAATCACTCTGTTGTTTACTTACTCTTGGATTGCGTCTGTGACCCAACATCACCCATAGCAAGTGTGCAAAATATGCTTGCAGCTGCTTAGCCAGATAAGAAGCCCACCCTGGTGAGAGTAGCGAATGGTGATGATACCTTACCAGCTCGTAGATGGTCCTGAGATCCTCTAAAGTTGCAACATTTTAATTAGAATATTGAGAATTTTTTCATTAATGACCTTGATTAGGCTATTATTCAGAGCTCTAGGTAATTTCAAAAGATTCATTTTCTCTGTGCTGATGATTTAAAAAAAAAAAAACCATTTATTTCTGTGGTTAAATGAGTCTAATCAGCTCTTTGGTTTGTGTGTAATTAGTCGATCTTGTCTATCCTGCAGTGCTTTGGAGCAGTTCAAGCGCTGGCTGTCTCCTGAAAGGGTGGCCATCAACGCAGAAGAGCTGGAGTACCTTCTCTTGCCCACACAGAACAGTGAGGCTCCTGCCAACTCAACCCAAACTGATAAGCCATGTGAGGAGGAAGAGTGCCCGAGCCCAGAGAAATAATCATATCACAGCAATAACTGACCAGCAGTGTTGGGGGAATTAAGAGTATATGAGGTCTTCTTGTGGAGTATTGCGATCCATTTAATGGGATCATTTAATGGGATCATTTGATTCACATATTTCTATGAAGTTGTCTTTGGTTGTGCATGTCTCTAAATCTGGTTTCAACTCAAGATTCATTATTGTATCCTCATATTTGTAGGACTGAAAGAAATACATGTATGAATTAAAAAAAATTTTTTTTATTTGCCAAGTAACATGCTCTGCAAAAGCAGAAATCTGATTTGTTGAGAGAAGTACAAACATGAAAACTTGACAACATTTTATCATGTAACATTCCACATGTTATCAAGTGAATTTTATTATTTACTACTGAATTTAAATGGATTTTTTTTTTTTGCTATATACTCCTTTCCTGTAGTATTGTTTATACACTAATCCAAACAAACACAAACATTACATTTATAAATGCATTATTTCATGCATATTTCTATGAACTGAAAATCTGTCATTCGTCCCCTGAATTCAATCGTGTATGTCAGTGGACTGGATGGCCACTAAACATTAGTAGAGAATGTTAGGTGTAATATGCCTATTGTCTCTAAACATGTTAGTAATTGTACACTTTATTCAGAAAGGATAATAAAAACTATGAAGGAGCCATAATGAGATTCTTGTGTGACCTTTGTAGTGATGCATGCTGATATTTTTGCCCAGCAGTAACCAATAGATGTCACTATTGTTGAATATGGATGAGGCAGCACTCCAGGGCGTTCCTGTCATTATACTGTTCAAGCATCATTGCTTTGTTTCACAGTTGGTCAATTTTTTTTTATTTATTATTATTTATCAAATCTTATTCCGATTATGCATGTAAAATTGTTCATTTTTATTGCATGAGTGCTTTATTTACTTTGACATTTTATTATTCAAATTTGTTTTCTGCTTCCAGTTCCTCCTCAACATCATAAGCTGTTGTGTGTGCAATATATTGATCGAGCTCAGTAGTTTATGTTGCCGTATGATGCATTATTGAACCAAGAGAAAAAAGAAAAAAACAGGTTAACGTCTAGTTTAAGTGACTCGTTAATTTATCTATTCTTACTTTACTAACACAAAGAATATTTAAATAATACGAAACTATGCCTAATTACAAAGCATGTTGGACATTATAGGAGCGTTTGACGAGCGAATATTCTGTATTTGCAAGTTTTTATTTTATTTTAAATTGTACTTTATTGAATTAATGCCTAGTTAAATGATTTCTTTTTTTTTCTTATTTTATTTAATGCAATTAGTTTTATTTATTTGATTACGTTTATTCATTTAGCCGATGAGAAGGTTTGTGAAATCATGTTGGAACAACGCAACAGTTTTTCTAGCAGTATATAAGAAGGCAGGTCGTTACTGAAGGTTCCTCGCATTGACGTGTCATGGGAACTCTCCAGTCATCTGTGCGCGTGCCTGGCGGCGATCTTCGCGCTCAGTGTACATGGGTTGGGATCGTTTTGAGGAGGAAATTTAGGGTTGTATTTAATAAAGGCAACGAAGTGATTTACTCTGTCTGTGAAGAAGTCTTACCTGTATTCTTAAACTAAGTGTTCTTGGATCATGCAGCATCCACTGAAGAAGTGATCAAAAGGACAAAGGTGGGCAAAATGTTTTAGCTTAAACTAAAATAATGCTGTGTATGTTGAAAAATGTTTAAATTGGCGCGCTAATTGAATTGCACAGAGCGATATTAAATACACAATGATACAAGGAATTTTTAAGATGTAGAAATTTACAGTCGTATATTTATTGTAAAAATATTTAACTCGGAAACATGCATTTCATGGATATTATATTTAATAATTGGTATTCAATCATCATAATTTCATACATCGAAAAGAGTTTTTCGTCCTCTAAACTAAAAAGTAAGTCAAGTTTAGGATTTTTAAATCCAAGTATTGGATTTAATCTGTCTTTTAGCTTTGTGGGGACTGGCTCCCCCATTACAGCTGTTAAATTACATCTGAGGAGAGAAGGATCTGAGTAATGTAACTGCTGTCTGCTTCATTTAGATTTGAGCTGTGCTGCTGTTCATATACAGTCTGCTGGGAAGCGGCAGCAGTATGTTCAGAACAGATCGTATTGTAGTCTATTTGAGACTTTCTGTCTCACAATGTTCTCTGCATGTTCAGAGTGGCCTTAACTGTTCATTAATAAAGGAGATCCACTTAGACTGGCAATATGAATGCATTTGGTGAACTAATCTAATAATTAGCCTATATGCTTTTATAGTAACATTCCCAGTATGGGGCATGTTGTCACAACTAAAACTGACATTAAATCACGTTAATGGCTTTCCATGCATTTCATTTATTTAATTTGCTGAAAATAAATAAACTGTTTCAACAGCAGATGCTGTTTTTTTCTTTCTTTTTTTTATTCCATTCATCCTTTACAGTGAAAACATGTAAGTCTGAGCAGCTAATATCTTGCCAGGGTCCTCTAACAGATAGAAGCCAAAATGTCCACAAGTGGCTGTTCATGGAATTTTATCTCAGAAAAAAAGTGGTTCCTCGGTACACCTAATGCACTGTAGCTTTCAGAAACTGAAGTGTTTCGCTATTGCAATTTGCTATTGAGTGAATCTTGCAATAATCATACTGAAGTCAAAAATAATAACGCACAGTGCTGACAAGGAATCATTTCAAGATGTTATTTGTACATCACTTATGCGATGAGAAGAGAAGACGTTTGTTATGTTTTGTGGTACACACACTGTAGTCTATTCATTTAATCAGTTTGTATGGAAGGTGTAGATTACTTGGCCACAAGTCTTTCCTTTATATTGTAGATTAGAAATGGCCTTTCTGTTCTACAGGCATAGAGTACATGACCTCTCTACTTTAAATCACACTCAAATAATCCAAGTGGACATCCAATCCGGGCCGGTTTAGTGTAGTGATCTGTGCTGATATCACAGAGGACATTTAGGTCCAAGGAATTATGGAATTTGTTTCAGGGTAAAATGTTCCAGCAATGCAGCACATTTATTGTGATTTACTTTTGCTAAAGCAGTGGATCGTAATAGGCTGGTTGTGACCCAAAAAATGCGTTGCAGGTCTGTTCTGACAAAACTACAGAGGGTTAAAGAATGTATGTATTCAATGTAGACCCAATCTACATTACATACAAGTTTTCATACACAAGGGTAAACATGGTTAGTGCTGACCACAGTATTATTAGCTGCCAACACCTTGAAACCATTGAAATCAATACATTTAGAACACAAAATAGTTACATTTCTTGTTTATTCCTATGAGCAGTATACAAATTTATGATTATGTAAGAAATATACAAAATTATTCATATTCATAATTATTTCAATTAATATTGTTCATGTCAGGTCAATTGTATATTGTTTTGCTTCGGCAAGTCATGGTAATATTAATATGGTTTATATATATTTTTTCAGAAGTCTGTTAGGCTTTTCTCAAAAATACAGTATAAACAGTAATACTGTGAAATATTACTATAATTTAAAATAACTGTTTTCTATTTTAATATATTTTAAAATGTTATTTATTCTTTTAAAGCCTTCAGTGTCACATGATCCTTCAGAAATCATTCTAATATGCTGGTTTGGTGCATAAAACATTTATTATTATCAATGTTGATAACTCATTGATGTTGTGATATATTTTTTCAGAATTCTTTGATGAAAGGAATGCAGCATTTATTATTCAGTCTTTACATGTAATTGAAATCAGCATTTATTTGAAATCTTTTGTAACATTAAACATGTCTTTAGTGTCACTTTTGATCAATTCAGGGCATCCCTGCTGAATAAAACTCTCTTAAAAAAATCTTACAGTAAAATATACATTCAGTTTCTATTTACAGTACATTTACAATGTCTTCTATTTACATGTCACTTTTTTCAAACAGGTGTCAATTTGTTGTCATCATACCACGGCGGACATGGACTATCTCCATAACGAATCGTGGACAAACGTGACTTTAGATGCATCTGCCTCATCATTCAGTGGACTGCAGCTCCTGATGGACCTGAAGCCACTCTTCATCCCTTTGTATGCCATGCTCGTCCTGGTAGCTTGCTCTGGAAATCTTCTCCTCCTCATCCTCATCGGACTGAACAAGAAACTTCACAGCACTACAAACTTCCTCATCGGTAACTTGGCCCTGGTTGACCTGGTTATGTGCCTGTTCTGCGTTCCTCTGACTGCGTTTTACGCCTTTGATGAGCGTGGTTGGGTTTTTGGCCAGTTTATGTGTCATTTTGTTACCCTGATGCAGACCGCGACCGTGTTTGCAGCAGTTCTGTCATTAACTGCCATTGCGGTGGACCGATACGTGGTGGTCGCATACCCGATTCGCCGTCGCGGAGGTCGTTCCTTCTGCGGGTGGTTGGTGGTCAGCATATGGCTCTGTGCGTTAGCAATGTCCACCCCAACAGCTCTGCACACGGTCTACCTGGATCTGAGCGCAACAGGTCATGAAATGGTGGTTTGTGAGGAGTTCTGGCAGGGGCAGGAGCTCAGTCGTCTAATATATTCATGTTTCTTCCTGCTCCTTTCTTATTTCGTTCCTCTAGCAGCAGTTTCCATATCCTACTGTGCAATCTCCTGCCACCTGCAACACCGAGCTACGCCTCGGCTCATGGCCGCTACACCTTCCAACCAGGAAAAATGGGGGCGCAAGAGGCATAAGACGTTTCGACTCCTACTGGTGTCTGTTCTGTCATTCGCGTTCTCCTGGCTTCCCTTGCAGGTGGTCAACCTTATACGCGACCTGGACACCGACTTCGCCATCCTGAGCAAGAATCACGTCAATGTGATCCAGGTGTCATGCCACTTGTTAGCCATGAGCTCGGCTTGCTACAACCCCTTCATTTATGCTTCTCTGCACAACAAGTTTCTGTCATATCTATGCCAGAACATATTTCAAAGAAGAAAACCTCATCGTACTCAGAGCAGCCTCACAACCTCCAGCCGAATACTTCGCTTGAATACTTCTAGTACTCTAGCTGACATTCCCATGACCATTAGCAAGATTTCACAAGACTGAATCTTCTCTGCAACACAAAGATGTTGCTTCTTTAGGTTCTAGAATTAAACAGAATAAATACTGTATCATGATCAACACTGGTTCGTTAAACCAATGACTCTGTTGTTAAAGGGATAGTTCACCCAAAAATGAAAATTCTGTCATTAATTACTCACTCTCATGTCGTTCCAAACCCGTAAGACCTTTGTTCATCTTCGGAACACAAATTAAGATATTTTTGATCAAATCTGAGAGCTCTCTGACCCTCCGTAGACAGCAATGCAACTGAAATGTTCCCAGGTCCAGAAACGTAGCAAGGACAGTAGGGTCTTTCGCACCGTGGGAACCTTTTCATAGTACCTGAACTAATTGTGGAACTACCCACTTTTTGGCGTGTTCGCACCGCAGGAACTAGGAACGGTTTTAGTTCTAGGAACTCCGTTTGGAGGAACTAAATTAGAAAATGTATTCTCATAGCTTCGTAAAATTACGGTTGAACTACTGATGTCACATGGACAATTTTACCGATGTCCTTGCTACTTTTCTGGACCTGGGAACATTGCAGTTGCATTGCTGTCTACGGAGGGTCAGAGAGCTCTCAGATTTGATCAAAAATATCTTAATTTGTGTTCCGAAGATGAACGAAGGACTTATGGGTTGAAACAACATGAGGATGAGTAATTAATGACAGAATTTTCATTTTTGGGTGAACTATCCCTTTAAAGCTGTATGTACTTCATTGATTCCTGAGGAAAATATTAAACATTTAAGTGAAACATCTAAGTGGGGGTACTCAGAAGAATGTTAAATGCCCCAGGGGGTTCGCCACAGTAAAAAGTTTGAGAACCACTGTGTTAATGCATTCATTTAGTATCATTGTAAGGTAATGTATAATTAATTATGTATGTCCATCTGCTTGATGTTAAGTACTGCACTCAAGTATTCATTAGAGGTTTACTTAAAACAAAAAATACAATACAATGTAATACATCACCTAATAAAATCATCACAATAAAGGTATAGCATTTCAGCATGAATTCTAAGTATATTCTTTGAGAATATTCTGTTTAAACATTAAATATAAAACACTGGTTACATTTTTCAGTAAGGCTCCATATGTTAACATTTATTTTTTTATATTAGTTCACATGAACTAACATGATAATACTTCTAAAGCATTTATTAATCTTAGTTAATGGTTATTTCAACATTTATTAATACATTATTAAAATCAAAAGTTGTATCTGCTTATATTATTTAATGGACCTAAACTATCATGAACTAACAATGAACAATGTATTAACAATAACAAAGAAAATTAAATGTATTGTTCATTGTTCATGTTAGTTAATGCATTAATTAATGTTAACTAATAGGATGTTTTTGTAAAGTCTTGCCAAAATATTTATTTATTTATTTTTTGTTAACAACTGTTTATTACATTTTCTTCTAGGAATAGTAATATAAAACAAAAAGCAGCTGTGCAAATTTAGAACCCACCCCACCCCTTGGTAGACTTAAAAAAAAATTATATATATATATATATATATAAATAATAATAATAATAATAATAATAATAATAAAAGTAAATTAATTCATATTAATAGATAAATAAATAACAATAAAATAATTTTTACAAAGATTTTACAAAAGATGACAACATTAAAAGCTGAATGCCATATGCCAAAATATTTTATTAGAATGATGAAATGCAAGTTGTCGGGGTAACTCATTTGTTAACATTAGATAATGTATTAATTAACATGAACGAACAATGAACAATGCATTTATTACACTGTTTATTAATCTTTGTTAATGTTAGTTGTTAGTTTATTAATGCACATGCTGTAGAAGTATTGCTCATTCTTAGTTCATGTTAACTAAAGTAGTTAACTAATGTTAACTAATGAACCTTATTGTAAATTGTTACTGTTGTGGGTCTGTGCATTAGTAGTGAGGGATTTTTCAATGATTATTTCTGCAGGTTATATGAATTCATTGTGACACGTGACTTTATGAGTCAGTTTGACAGTTTGATTTTTACAGATTTTTGAATCATTTATTCAACCATTTCATTTAAATACACTGATGCTCCATTTCAAAAATTCAACACCACTGTGTTGCTTGTAAGGCTCTGTGGTGTCTTTCTTTGGAACTACTTGCTTTGGCAAAGGAAAAAAAACTTGTCAATATTGCAAAAAATATTGCCTAAAATGTAAGCTTGCTCAAAATAAAATTTTTGTTTATTGAACTGCAGTATAAATTGGCTACATAACACTGGCAATTGTACTTTTTTCCCAGAACACCACGAGGCTGCACGCTTGCTTGTGTGATATTGCATTAAATATATTAAAAGTATTTATATAGATTTTTTAAAATAGAAAATGTCTTCATATAATTTATTTAAATTAAGTATATAATAATGCATATGGATGGTCCTATGCTTTGGTTCAGTTCAGCAGCTGGTAAATGAGCCAAATGCAAATTACCCAATAAACGTCCTGCATTTAAAATGATCACGGTGCACATTACTGTAACAACATTACAAGCAGTTCAATTTAAAAGCACAAATCATACACCACACTTCATGACCTCACATAAACCGTATATCCATTTAGATTACAGTAATTTCTAATTAATGCAATTAAACTTGTTATACTTTAAACAAAATCTAGCAAATACATATAACACTGTAATTCACCTTAGATTTATTAAGCATGGAATTGCAGGGGTCTAGTGAATATGAGTGTGGTTTGTACACCGCACAGTATTTAGACATTATTGCTCACCATCTTCAAAGGAAGAGCACAAAACACTGTCAGGCTGCATACAAGGCCATGGACTCTCTATTACTGTATTATGAAAGTGCTTTCATCTGCTGCACCTTCTGTTCCTTTTTTTTTTTCTTTTTGTTTTATTCACTTGGCTGCTTTCATATTGTTATGCATCAGAAAACAGATGAAGCATAAGTGTTAGACCACTGATGGTTTTTCTAAAGTCTGAAGACCTTTTAGAGCTTTATTTTTAGTTTTCCTTTCAGTAGTCTATTTAACTCTGCCCTCAGATGTATATTTATTATTTTTGCACTAAAATCAGCAGTATGTTGAAAGTAGTGAGCATAATTTCATTCGTGTTTACAGTATTAGCGATAAATCTGGTGTTATTGTAACAACCCTTTATTTTCTAGTGGATTCTCTGTCAGATAAAGAAAAGTGGATTCGAACAATCCTGCACCATTTGTGCTTGACTTTTGAAATCTAAATTGCACATTCACTTTATCTGTTCAAGTCTAAATGGTGCAATTACGCACTTTTATACTTTTCTCAAACTTTCTGAGTGCCTATAATTCAGAATGCTAGACATCTGAAATGATGTACCTGGTCAAGCAAACTACAGGAGTATAAGGGATAATAAATGCCACACATTAACAAGATGAGAGATCATTTCAAAGCCCTTCTGCCGAGTACATACTTCAGCTTTGCCAAATCAGACAGTAATTAAGAGGGAATTAAATTGCTATCAGCCAGGTGTTTCATAACATATTCACTGCATTCGTTCTCTAATAACACAAAACTGCACAGTCTCAATATTTGCAGTTGTCTTAATCAACTCTGAAACCCACAACTGTACCATTAAACATTAACCAAATCTTTGCACATTTACATATTTCGAAAATGCACTGTAAAACACTCAACATTACATAAAAGTCTACACTGGTAAATGTTCTGACATAGTTCAGTCTCAGCACACTGAATAATTCTATCCAAAAGTGCAAAAAATAAAATAAATTATAAAAAATGGCAGCACACAAGCAGGTGTGTAAAAACAGAGGCACAGTCGAAGATATCACTCATAGGCACCAAGCTATTAAATATTTACCTTATAAAAATAAACTCTGGGATTTGATAAATAAGGTCTCTTATTGTAAGGTAAGAAATAGATTTCTCAGATGATGATAAAGGATGATTCAGACTCTTTGTCCTTTTCAGTGACTGTTTGTCCAGAGTTTCTAGCCATGCTGTCCAACTAGCAAGTAACACAGTGTTCTTTCACTTGTAAAAAGTTGCCTTAAAATGGATAGTTACTCATCCGCATGTCGTTTCAAACCCAGAGACCTTTGTTATTCCATAGAAAACACTACCTATCTATCTATCTATCTATCTATCTATAGCAGAGTAAAAATACTTCACTACTGTCCGCCTCTATCTCTCTATCTATCTATCTATCTATCTATCTATCTATCTATCTATCTATCTATCTATCTATCTATCTCTCTATCTATCTATCTATCTATCTTCATCTATCTATCTATCTATCTATCTATCTATCTATCTCTATCTATCTATCTCTCTATCTATCTATCTATCTATCTATCTATCTCTATCTATCTATCTATCTATCTATCTATCTATCTATCTATCTATCTATCTATCTATCTATCTCTATCTATCTATCTATCTATCTATCTATCTATCTATCTATCTATCTATCTATCTATCTATCTATCTATCTATCTATCTATCTATCTATCTCTCTATCTATCTATCTATCTATCTATCTATCTATCTATCTATCTATCTATCTATCTATCTATAGCAGAGTAAAAATACTTCACTACTGTCCGCCTCTATCTCTCTATCTCTCTATCTATCTATCTATCTATCTATCTATCTATAGCAGAGTAAAAATACTTCACTACTGTCCGCCTCTATCTCTCTATCTCTCTATCTATCTAACTATCTATCTATCTGTCTAACGCTGTCTGTCTATCTATGTCTAACATTGTCTACTATCGTCTGTGTCATCGTCTATCGTCATTCTCTGTCTAACTATCTGTGTCTACCATCATCTTTCTGTCCGTCTAGGATCGTCTTTGTGTTATCCTCTATCGTCTGTGTCATCGTCTAACATCAGTCTTTCTATCTATCTGTGTTTACAATTGCCTGTCTGTCTGTCTAGTACCAAACATAGAATGTCTGTCTGTCTATCTGTCTGTCTGAATCTTCCATCGTCTTGTCTGTCTAAGATCGTCTGTCTGTCTGTCATGCTTTTTGTTATTTTTGGAGCCTAACAGCTGGTCACCATTCACTTAGAGAAGAGCAGTGTGAACATCCACCTAAACATCTCCTTCAGTGTTTCAATAAAAGCAAGAAAATCATATAGGTTTGAAAAGCCACGAGGGTGAGTAAATAATCACCCATCTAAAATCTCCTGTGTATATCAGGTAAGCTTCAGAAGAAATGAGAACCGAATTTGTCATCAGAATGGCACGTTTATGGATGAATATTCAAAGGGAATGTGGGCTGAATATTGAGTGCAGGGAAAAATTGATTCAAAGCTAATTACAAGAAAACAGAGGAGGTCCTTGTGGGCTTTTTGTAGAGCCTGGCTAGTTTAAAAGATGAACAGTAAATTGGCATCTGACAAAGTGAAGAACAAGCCTCTCAACAAAGATGCTCACCAGCAAAGGGCATCAATTATGGTCCATCTAAAGTGCTCTCTCTCTTCACCCCCAAGTTTCCTGTGTCACGATCCCCTGCAACATGCATCTAGGGCTTGTCCTACACATACTAATAATGGGTCTTTTGCAGTATAAGCCATGCTAGATTGCTAGTGCCAACATAGTGATTATATAGCTGTCTGCACGAGTTTCATTTTAACAATATTTGAAACTGCATAAGGAGCTTAACTCCAAATTATATTATATTCTTTCTCTGATCTACTGAATCATGGACTTGAAGTATTCATTTTTTTTTTGCCCAAAATATGGTGCTGGATTTGACAGAACCGAGTAAAATTTGGATAATTGGATGAATAACCAGTAATTACTGTACATTCATGTTCGTTTCCACATGGATGGACACGCAATCAAAGATTCATGGGTGCCGACTTTGCCTTAATCAGTGCAAGCTGAAAGCAGCTATTTGCTTGTGTGTCCATGCAGAAAAAGAAAAAAAGACTAAACCACTGCAATGGTTTATTCTTTTTTTCAAATGGTTTATTCATTTTTTTTTTTTTTCAATCTACTTAATATGAGTCACCATATGAGGAAACAAGAGTAACTAAATTACTTCCTGACACTAAACATAATACACATCATATGGGCTCTTCCTCTAATGTTACAGGTAATTGCCCCGGGAGATGATGATGCTACATTTTTCTTTGGGTCATTTCTACTATGCACTATACCTCCCATCTTATATTTCTTAATATAAAAGATAATATAAAGGAATATTAAGATAAATTAAACTATTTTATCACAGAATTAAGAGAACATAATTGTGTTTGTTTTATTATTTTACTATTTTTTATTTATTATTATTTTGTCATCTGTACATAGTCACATCATTATTTAACATCCTTGACATTGCCAGAGAAAATTGCAATTTATTTGTAACTTTACATATTTTTTGTTGGATTTCTTTTCTCTCTCTGCCGATTTTTCACTCGCCGACAGGTTTTGTTAAAGACACGATCTGAGAGAATCACCGACGCTTGTGAAATATTTGGCATGCTAAATATCTGGAGCTGTCGGCGATTCACAATCCTGCTGTCTGCAATGATTTCTGACTGAAAACTACATCGGTGATGACCTTCAGCCAATGAGAGACAATTACAGGGCAGAGGGAAGTTCGGTGAGGAGTTATAGACCATATCAGTATTTTAATATGTACAATTATATCATACAGAAACAAGCACAAATCTTGACCAGCCGCAACATCAGTGTAACAGTTACTGCAAAATTATTCTTTACCACTCTTTGCAGAACACAGTCCCTGTTCCCTGCATCTCCCTCCTGCATAATCTGTTTTTGTTTTTGTAGCTGGAAATCAGCGCACAGAAATTTTGCCTCTCCAGCTCGTCAGTATTTGCATACGGTTGCATGCTTCGCGACAATTGGCCAGTCATTTGACTGGCGTGAGCCAATAGGACTTCAGGAAAGGTTGAAGGGAAGGAGTTCCCATAACGGAGAAATTCTCCGTGATGTCTCGTGAAAGCTCGAGAGGGAACAACGGGCTGACGCACGCAGGTTCTCGCGTTATTTCCTTATCACTTCTCGCGTGCGTTTTGTTGTGAAACGTAGTTTGCGGATCAGACAGAGTTGTCAGCGATTCTTCCTATTGTGAAATCGTGCAATGTGAAAGCCCTGTCGCCGATCCATCGTTCAGTGTGAACACAGCAGAGACTGAATGCTTCCCCAGATAGTCACGCAGTGTGAAAACAACAGCGATCCGGCGAGTTTGAAAATCGTGCAGTGTGAACTCGGCATAAGAAGTTTACATTTAATTCAATGTAATTTTAAAAATTTAAGAACACTGGTTCAAACAAGAGCTAATTGTTATCGTGTATATTTAAATTATCCTAGTATTACAATTGGAATGTAATGACTGATATATTCAGTGATATATGAAATATTATCTTTAAGGCCAGACACTGCAGGTGAATAGGATAAAAAAAAAAAAATAGTTATCGCCTTACTCACCCAGCTGATTGATTACATTGATCATTGCAAACATTTTTTGTATTGCAAGTTTTCTAAAATGTTAGGTTTATATATGCAAATGAGTCATTTTTAATGAAATATGCGCTAATTTGCATACATTTCTATACAAAAATCTAAACACATAGATGATGCTTTAAAAATATGTATTGCAATTGAAATCTATTGACACAAATAGATAGTAAAATAAATAGTCTGAAAAAGCACTTTATGAAAAACCAAAAAGCCCAAAATCTCAAACTTGACAGGTGCATGAAAAACAGTGTTTTTGCCTGCAGTGTCTCTCCTTAAAATAAAATATCACATCAAATACATTTTTAAAATCACATCCCACTTTTCATAACAATATAGCTTTCCAAATTCACGTAAATACATTTGCTCTTTGATTTTAATATGTTTTAGAAAAATCTGTTATTTTGCTATCTATACATCGTCATGGTAATAACATCATTAACATTGCCAGAGAAAACTGCAGTTCCTTTATAACTTCACACATTTTTTGTTATAATTTTTTTCTTTCTCTCCAAAAAGTGTACATCAAAGTCATTTTATAAATTTTAGAACATCAGTTTGCCAAGAGCCAATTTTTCTTGTATAAATGGAATTTTCCTGGTATTACAGTATTATAATTGGAATATAAAGACTGATATATACAGTTTAAAGGGTTAGGTCACCCCAAAATGAAAATTAGCCTGTTATTTACTCATCCTCAAACCATTCTAGGTGTATATGACTTTCTTCTTTCAGACGAATCCAATCGGATTTATATTAAAAATTGTCCTGGCACTTCTAAGCTCTATCATTGTAGTGGGCGGGTGTTTCTGTTCAACAGTCTAAAACAACGTCAAATAAAGCGTGCGCATCCATAATAAAATGTGCCTCACACAGCTCCGGGGGATGAATAAAGGCCGCCTGAACAGCTTCTGCGAACGACAGTCAGCGGAAGTGAGAAAAAAGTGTTTATTACTTTTGAAATATAGATATTTTTCTTACAAAAACGCATGGATTCGCTACAGGAGGCCTTTATTCACGCCCCGGAGCCGTATGAGGCACGTTTTATTATGGATACGAGCACTTTATTTAGCATGTTTTGGACTGTTGAACAGAAACACCCGCCCACTGCAATGATAACGCTTGGTATAGCCAGGGCAATTTTTTAAATATAACTCAGATTGGATTCGTCTAAAAGAAGAAAGTCATATACACCTAGGATGCTTCAAGGGTGAGTAAATTACAGGTTAATTTTCATTTTTGGGTGAACTAACCCTTTAAGAATTATCTTTAAATTAAAATATCACATCAAATACACTTTTTTTTTTTTTTTTTTTAAACACATCTCAATTTTCTCAACAGTAGGTTTCCAAATTACATAAAAACATTTGCTCTTTATTTCCATCCTGTTAGGTATTCGGTTAATTAATTCCCGCTTGTTTAAAAACTCCAGATAAAAAGTTGAAGTGCTGACCTGAGAATATTTCTGAAAGCCTTGTATGGCATTTTACAGAAATACTATAAAATGGTATTATATTTTTATAAAATTACAGCATAAACATGAGCATTTTTTAAAAGTTTGTTCAAAACGTAGGTGCATGCATAACAGGAATGACTCTAGTGCTCATACATTAAGTGCACCGAATCTAACCGATTCACACGTCAGCTAAATGCATTACTGTCTTTCTTTTTTGTTCCACCCAATTCACTGTCCACTTGAGAGACAGAGGTCACTCCCTTCAAATTCCATATGCAAATGAGGCCATCAGTGTGCTTCAGAAAGCCATTTCAACCTCCATTTCTGACCGGCCCTGTTTTGCCTGCAGGATCAGGCAGCTTTTATTAACATGTTTCATTCCTGCTTCACAGGCTTTGGTCTTGATGAATCCCTTCTCATACCAATTACAATGATTCTGCTTGGCAGTCAGTCTCTCAGATTCAAGAAAAGGTCTCCATAATGGCTTCAGATTAAGACCTGATCTCTTGGAAAAGCAATGAGTGGCTGAGCTCCAGTGGCTAACCCATTTATGCCGACTCGTTATCTGTGACGGCTGGAGGCTGCTGTAATGACTAGCCTAGAGTTGGCTGAGAGAACGAGAGGGTGACCAAAGGCAGGAGGCAATGCTTATCAATCGACTCTTACTTGAATTAGTCACTAGCAGAGCGTCAGAGGTGATACTTAAAAGCATGCAATCTCATATGAGCTCTTTCTGGAAAATAAGTCACACCAGGTCTAAACTGTAATTGTAGAGAGAAAAAAAAAAGAAAAAAAAAGTTGCATCGGTAAGTCACATTTTACTATTACATTCCCAATGTTTACAAACACTAGAAACTCTATGAACATGTATTTGATGGTGTGTTTAAGTCGTTTTCGAAAGATCGTATTTATGAGTTAAACATTTATGCAAAAACACACTCATTTATCATTTTGTAGATGATTGTTTTTTTTTTTTTTGTACAGAAGGTACATCACAATCTTGCTCCAACCAAATGACTCGAACATATACCTGATGTCAAAAACTTGCCAGAAGGACTTGTGCTCCATACAAATAAACACATAGCTCTCTCATTCGGCACAAATCCAAATGTGTATTACGTGCTTTAAGTTAAAGAGATAGTTCACCCAAAAATGAAAATTCTGTCATTAATTACTCACTCTCATGTCATTTCAAACCCATACGATGTTCATCTTTGGAACACAAATTAACAGAGGTGGGACCAAGTCATTGTTTTGCAAGTCACAAGTAAGTCTCGAGTCTTTGCATTCAAGTCTCGAGTCAACTCCCGAGTCAAGACAGACAAGTCCCAAGTCAAGTCTCGAGTCAAAATAGGCAAGTCCAAGTCGAGTTGCAAGTCCTCAACTTTTAACTTCAAGTCTTAAACAAGTCATTAGTGCTCTTTGCCCAAATTAGTGTCTCAGTATTAATTCCCATATCAAATTTATAGTAATTTATATCAGGAAGTCGGGTAGAATATGTTTTTACATAAGTTTAATTTAATGTGAGATGGGTGCCCTTAGTAAAACTACTCAAGTTCAATTTAGGGATTGTGCCAAAATAGGACAAGCAGTGGAAAAAAACAAAACTATTTTATTAGTAACAGAATATCAAAGACAACATAATTTCATAGAAATTACATGAAATACTTCAAAAGTAATTAAAATTAAAAGAAATACTTTTTTTAGAAATACTTTGCATGTGTGCATAAGAAGAATATATGCTAGGTGTTTGTTATATCTAAGCCAATGAGCCATTATTTGGAACCTCAATGAAACAGATTTAAAAACATATGAGCAGAAACTCAGAAAGAACCACTTTGAAAGAACTAGAAGAAATAACTGCTACCATACTTTATGTGAGAGGAAACCTGCAATATGGATGCAGACAAACTCATGAAGACAGTCATTCAAAAATGCTGTGCTACCATTCTTTATAACTAAGAGTAACGAAGACAAAATGTTGTATGTTAAATGTTAAGTATATAATATGCATAGTTGATCGCTAAATTTAGGGGCTATATGTGCTATAGGCTACAGACTGATTTACAACACGTGAATTCAATTAATTATCCTGAAAGAAATAAAAGTGAAATGAGTGCCTGGTGAAGGGGGAGAAAAATTTAGTATATTTTATAGTTATATATAGACTACAATTCACAAATCATTTTGTGAAAGAACACTTCTTCAAATTATATTTTAAAATGATCATTAGGCCAATTGCTCCTTTATTTTTTTTCTTCAAATTATAGCTAATTTTTTAGCAATAATTAATTTTAAATCTAGCTTAAATCAAGGTTTATCTAATAATTATTTTGCACCAAACTTTAAACCTTTAAAAATAAGCAGGTTTACATTCTAACCCATCATTTTGATCCTGGATTTAAGTAATATTTGCACCATAACTTTAAACTCAGATTTAAATCTTGATTATGGATTAACTTTAAACTTAACTGAAGTTTAAATAAAATAAAATGCACATGCAATTAAAATATGCAACTGATTGAACAGTGGAGATCTGACAAAAAAAAAAAAAAAAGGTCTCGGAGAGGTGTTTACCAATAAAAATGAAAATTAAAGCACATCGAGTTGGTAGAGCTGCGAGGGGTTCGTGGCGGGATGCGGATCCGTCACTCATGGTCCACCTCGGTGTCGGACAAACAAAAGAAGTGAGGAATATGTTTAGCATTTCACAGCAGCGGTCACGGTGATGATGAGGCGAGCACCAGTGATCTCCTTTCTCCTGCCCGCTCCGTACGTGTGTCTGCTGGGCGGCGATCAAACGGGCAGGGCAGCGCTTTTCACGAGCAGAGATAGCAACTACTTTTTTTCGTATCTCGGTTCTTTTGTTGTAAGTTATGCTATTATTCCATTAATTTATACTAGCATATACTGTATATAAAGCACTCCCTGAACGCAGTCTCTGGCTTACTGCCAGTCAAGCGCAAGCACGCTGCACCCGTCTAGAGTGATAACGACGCTGATCTGATCAAGTCTTTCCGAGTCACAGGGCTCAAGTCCAAGTCAAGTCTCGAGTCATTGCTGTCAAAGTCTAAGTCGAGTCTCAAGTCTTCTTTAATTATGTCGAGTCGAGTCGCAAGTCATCAAATTTGGGACTCGAGTCCGAGTCAAGTCTCGAGTCATGTGACTCGAGTCCACACCCCTGCAAATTAATAATATTTTTGATGAAATCCGAGAGCTTTATTACCCTGCATAGACAGCAAAGCAACTACCACGTTCAAGGCCCAGTAAGGTAGTAAGGACATTGTTAAAATAGTCCACGTGACATTAGTGGTTCAACTATAATTTTATGAAGCTACGAGACTTTAAATAAAAATAACAACTTTATTCAACAATTTCTCTTCCGTGTCGGTCTTCGACGTGCACTCACGACATTATCAAGACCCATGGGGGCGAGTAATAAGTGACAGAATTTTCATTTTTGGGTGAACTATCCCTTTAATTGAATTTAAGTCGCTATGGAATAGTCACAGGTCATTTCAGATAAAAACTGTGACTAAAATATGGTAGTTTTTAAAACACTGAACAGTGATATCTGAAATCAGAGAATGATGGAGAAGTTGAGACTATTATACAAGCATTAACAGGAATTTTCATTGAAATGCACAAATGGAGCACAACAGCCGAGCATCTATGACACAGCAGTGGTTAAGTAGCATTGAGAGCATTGATGGATAAGGTATTGTCCTCTCTTTCTGATCAACAGTGGGGTAAAGTAAAATGAAATGAAAAAGGCCTGTTAGTATTTCATTACTATGCAAATGCATGACTCATAAGAGTTCAGTGACCTCCAGCGCTAGTAGCTCATGTTCAAGGTAGAGTTGTTACTAGATGGAGATCTCATTTTCATGCAGCACCAGAAAACAGTGTCTGGTTTACAAACACTCTGGTCACTCTCAGCTGCACTGGAAAAGACTTCAAATGTATTTTTCACAGAGACAAGAAAGTATCTTCTCCACTGAAGGTGACAAATAAAAACAATATAAAAAACAACATTACACAGGCGCTATCATCTAAAAGTCAAGAACTTCTCCTGGGTGTTCTTTTTTTCCCCCACTAAACAATGAAAACGTGGACATGAATGGCTGATTTGAGTTGAATTTATTTAAGAATTGTACTGGTATTTTATCTTAAAGCTTTTGCTAATAAAAATAATCCACTGCAAAGTCCAAAACAAACAAACTAGCAAGACAATGAATGCTGTAACTGTTATAGTAATATAAATACTTGGTTAGAACTGAGCTTCATACATTGTTGAACTACTGAAAAACCAATAACTACTTGTCTGACTCTGACCAATAATTATGCATAATGTCCATAATCCCCCAAACTGCCACTTTTTTCCCCAAAGGGAATACATTTGTTTTTATTTTCATAAATTATAAAGTTGTTAATATCTGTATTTGAATTATTTAAAGAACTCTAAAAAGACTGTAAATTGTAAGGTTATTGGTGCAATTCTCAAAATAATAAACATTTATACACTTTATAAATATAATATAAGTTGCTTTAAGGTCATTTTTCAGACTTTCCTATATTGTAATCCTCTTAGAATTTGTTTATTGCACAACGTGGAAGTAAAATGGAAAAATCTCACAAATCTCTTTGTGCTGTGCAAAATATTAGCACAATATTCAGAAAATTGTATTGTGTAAATCTAGTAATTATACACATTTACAGTACATCATATTGTATGTGTTCAGATGAACAGTGGGCCACTTTCAGTTTTATTTCACTATTAGTCATTAGTATGGCTTTCATGCGTCATTCTTCAAAACTAAGACAGGTGCAGTATATCTAGAGTGAAACAGCTGCATGTCATTTCCTCCCTGGAGACATCCATCATATCGTTTAATGACACTCTCAAGCTATCAGAGGCATACTGATTTTCCTCACTTAGATATATATATATATATATATATCACTCTGTTCCTCCATGCTTTCTGAATATTTATAGTAAGCAATGAAAGATTTAGGACTTCTGTATGGCCAAATTCAAAGCAAACCAAAAATTAAATATGCTCAATTTTAATAACTGGTTTTGCCTCTTTAACATTTAGGCCTATGTAAAGCAATGGCATTGCCGAACAAAAAGGGATTCAACTGACATTGGACATTTTGGATTAAACGGTTATCCTACAGAATTTTAAAGCATTACATTAGGTGATTAGGCTTTTTGCAGGACAGATGTCCAAGAAACTGTGTAAACAAAAGGATGTGAAGGAACACCTTTTGGGTTAAACAACTATTTCAAGAGACAAAACGTGGGCAAAAGAGGACATGAAGGTCTTATCCATGTTTGCACATTCTACCTAACCTATCAGGATTTTTTTCTCTTTCTGCAGGTTACATTTTTAACTAGGGATGTGCATCTCCATAACTGAGGCAGATCTAAATGTGTTAGAAACGATGCATCGCGATACAAATGCCAATTTGTAGCCGATGCACACTTTTTAAACCGATGCATCGCATCGTTAACTTTTTTTGCCGATGCACCGAGCGAATCGGGGAATCTTCCCGTCCCTATTTTTAACAAACAGGAGGGGACAAGCGACTTTCTTAATGAGCGAGTCATTAAATCATTCATTCAAAAACACCGATTCATTGAGAAACAAAACATAACTTCACACTGCACAGACAAATGCAGACAAACTGCAACAGACACATTCATCAGGTTAGTGTGTTACCCTCGTCGGCGTCTCTTGGTGCTGGTCTGCACTTGTTTTCACTGATTGAACATGTTCAACTGATTCAAACACCACTTCATTCCAGAACCAAACACCATACTGTGGGTTGCTAGGAGACACAAAATGGTTAATTCTACCTTGACTCAGTTGACGGAGCAAGAAGAGAGCAAAAAAAATACCACACTGAGTGTAAAATTTAATTTACTCCACTCCGTATTAACTTCCTGTTTATTGAACTGCTGCATAAAAAATTCACTTTTTATAATTTAAAATCGACATTTTAATATGGTTTTTAAATTGTGTTATATACACACACACACACACATATTTCTTTATCTGACATTAAAAGATTTTTTTGTTTGTCAATGTAAACAGCCTGTAAAGAAGCAGACAGAGGTAACACTAGAAACACTGCTGCTTGATTTCATTTACTCTCTCACCCATTCGTGAAGCTGCTGATGTGAGCAATGGGGATATTTCTCGCTTCTCATATCCAGAGCCTTTGATTTTTTTTTTTTTTTTTTGAGTTACTCACTTATCTCATTTGTGGGGACTGAGCAAAAGGTGCACCATTCAAGTCTTTCACAGCGATACGTGAGATGGAATACAAGAACTGATACGCGAATAAATCAGATGCCTCATGAATATTTATAATGCTGCTTACCTGCTCAATTAGCTTACAGATTTAAATGCCATGGAAACATTTTGAATCTGTAGCTGTGTGCATTTGGTTGATAAGGGACGAGTTGCAAAATTTGATTTGGTTTCCTTTCGTTTTCTTTCATTATCTAAGATTTGATTACAGCTCTGAGATTGTTTGTAAATATGTTGTGGGTTTGTTTATGCACTAGACTGGAAATAAAAAAAATAAATCTGTGTTGGTTCTGCATGTTAAACATCTGCATTTTATAATGATTTGTTTTCCTGCTATGAATAGATTTTAAACATGAATTCTAAGTCAGTCTAGGTGTATTTACCAGAACATTTTATTGTTGAAATGTATTCAATATTTTTGGATCTCCAGATTCAAATATAGCATGTCTATATGATTTCAGATCAGTTAGATAGTAAACAGACAAAATTGAAATGATTAAAATGGATAACAACTGTTGCTCTTTAGGGTAAACAGCAATTATTATGTAAGAACCAATGAAAGCACTTGTTCACTGGACAGATGGCAACATCAAAATGTGCTTATCTTACAACATTAGCGTAAATGAAAACCAAAAACATCATTATTGCTTCAGAGACATCAACATCATTTTTCACATGGAT
Source organism: Onychostoma macrolepis (assembly GCF_012432095.1). Classification (NCBI taxonomy): domain Eukaryota; kingdom Metazoa; phylum Chordata; class Actinopteri; order Cypriniformes; family Cyprinidae; genus Onychostoma; species Onychostoma macrolepis. The sequence goes on from NC_081171.1 coordinate 17,743,356, forward strand.
CATTAATAATGCAAACAAAAGATTGCAGAAGAATCTAATTTAGCTCATACAGTGAACTCAATTCAAGCTGTCTGCTGTGCTTAGGTAATGAACAAAAATACAGAATTCACCAAATGTACACTTATATTTGTACTCAAAATATATATCAAATGCCATGTAAGACTTGCCATAAACGGCTGTTGTCAAATCCATATTTCTATAATGTCAGCAGCATGTAAATCTGATTTAGTAAAATGTGTGCTGAGCATCATATAAGATGCATCTGAATAACTAATGCCTTTCCGGCCAGAAACCTGTGTATGGAGTTTTCCATCTGCTTGCAAGTACTTTCCAAACTAGTCTCCATGAGGATTGAACGATCCAGGTAGAAAAATAAATCCAGAAGTGGATCCACACTTTGGTTCTGGGATTGGTTATGCTTGAAGGGCACTGAGAGTTTGAGTGTGTCAAGGAGGAAAATTCATTTCAGAAGTCATGAAATGGAGAGCTTCAGTAGGCTACTAAGATGAAACATGTTGGTAGATTTTGATGTGAGATGGCAACAGGTGATCGACTAAGTCACTACTTAGAAGCCTTATTATGGACTTATATTTTTAAATTTAAAAACATCTTGATGAATTTATTTCCTACAAACACACAGCTTTTCATTTCACAAGACATTGATTGTTGGACTGTAGTCATGTGGATTACTTGAGGATTATTGTGATGGTTTTTAATCAGCAGTTTGGACTCTCATTCTGACGGCACCCATTCACTGCAGAGGATCTAAGATTTCTCCAAATCTGTCCCAATGAAGAAAAACTCATTTACATCTTAGATGGCCTGAGGGTGAGTAAATTTTAATTTTTGGGTAAACTATTGCTTTAAAAACAGATGTCTCTAAAACAGTTATTGTTTACATTAGATGTTTTTCTGTGGCTAAACTAGTAGACGGATTCAATTTTAAGGGAACATAAATGCATACCATGAATGCACTCTAAATCACTTTGGATAAAAGTCAAATGCATAAATGTAAATACATTCTACAAGCACACAATATAAATTTAAATGAATAGCAGTTAAATATGAAAAACAAAGTGTTTTTGTTGATTAGCATTAAAAAGGACATATAAATGGTGGATGTTTCACTGTTAATATTAAGTATTTGCAACAGCTAGTATTGGCTTATTTCTCTCATAAGACTGAGTTAATTGCTGTCGGGCAAAAGAGGGTCATGGTAGGTTCAGCATGACACCCTGTGGTAACACTGCACCAGTGCAGCTTGTGTTGTATAAAAAAAAAAATAATACACCAAAATTTGACATTCATTGTCAATTAAAAATTGAAAAGAGCTGTTCATATTTGTCTATTATCATTAGTGATGAGGTCTTTTAATACACATTAATTGAACATTGATTTAATGTAGATTAGAGCAACACACAGAGCCTTCAGGAACAATATGCACAACTAAGAAAGCCTTCATTATGTAATATGGATTTTTTTATGAAGCTTTTCGACAGATGCCTCAGGACGGCTTTGAGAAGCTGTTAACATCTTACAACCAGTGTTAAATATGTAAATGTGTGCTTTATGCTTCATTTGGATCGACATCAATACATCAGAAGTCAAGGAACTAAACAAACGAGACAAAGAACTTGATGCTCATATATTATTTATTCCTTTTAAATATTTTCCTCTTATAATATACATTTCTATCTTAAATAATACAAATGCGCTGTGCTAGATCTATTATTTCAAAGAATGCCCAGTACTTCCATGCTGCACTGAAATATATATTTTGTATAGACACGCTCGCCCACATACACACAAACAGCCATTCATCAAAGGAGCAAAGAGCTTGGAATTCATGGTCAGTTTTGTATACAGAGGAATGAACGTAATCCTCTCCTTCTCTCCTTATTTTGGTACACAACATGTTGTATCTGCCACCCAGAACATTCTGCTAGCGAAGTATACATTTCAAAAATACATAATTTTCACACAAACAGCAACCATTAAGGACTCAAACCAAAGCAAAACGAGCTCTGCTTAAATGTTCCGCGAAACCGCTATGGCATTAACACGTCTAAACTGGCATATCTGACGCTAGGAGATGACATTTATGGAGATAACTCAAAAAAAACAAAAAAAAACAGAATGGAAGATCAGGACGAGATTATTTCACTTCTGTTTTTAGTACGTTTTGGTCAGCACTACTGAAGTTGGGCATGATATATATTTATATATATATATATATAGGCTATGTAAAGGGAGTATAACTACCAAACGACAAAAATCATATCTCATCTTCATCACAATGACAATTACTTCCGACTGATTAATATTCACTCAGATCTCAATAACATGAAAGGAATGGATTCAAGAATACCTTAAAGCGTATCTGAACACAAAAAAAAAAGTTGTTGACAAATTGTCTTTATGTAAAAAAAAACACAACACCACAAAAAAACAAACAGGTCTCCTTATCCATAGGAGTTTCACCTTTTTGAGACCCTGTGAGTACAATATTACTCTTTACCTCTTCCATCTTTTGTAAAGTCCTCAAAAAAAAAAAAAAAAAAAGGCCAAAACATGGAAGTGTGAAGGTCAGCATAGTGCGATCAGACAATCTTATCAATGCTTTTTAGCACGGATAACAACGTGGTGCAAAACAAGCAGGCCAAAAATGTGAAGAGGCTTAAGGAAAAACAAAACCAATCACCCACCCAGTATTTCTTCACATAGCAGACTGTTAACTATTTAAAGGCACAAACAGACCATATAAAACAGCTTTCTCATATCGTAATTAGCGATCTTGTAACAAAACTACCATGTAGGACGAGAAGCAAAGGGCACACGTTGAAAGCAGGCCTGTGCGCGCGAGATAAAGTTTGTCCATTCACATTTGTAACTGACAGTTAGCGAGTTCTCTCGTATCTCTTTGTACACGTACAACAAATACACAGTATTTTCCTGCATTGGAGATCAGTAGCAGGTGACATTTTGAACTGAGTCAGACTGCTGACTCCGTGAATGATAAGTTTTAGTGCAAACTAATGAAGTCGCGAAGGTGGATGTTAAGGAGTGGCGTGATAACCTTTGGTTTGCTGGGAAGGCAGAAAACGGGGAACCTCAGTGTTGGATATAAGGCAAGTCATAATGGGTGACGGGAGGACGAGAGCTCATTACTCATTGGTCGATCAACAGAATGTTAAGTTAACCAAATGCATTCTGGGATATTTGGTCCGCCACGATAAGTCTGTGATCCCCCACACCCTGTTACGATGACTGAATGAATGATTGGCCATTGCGTTGTGGATCAAACTGATTGGTGCCTCCTAAAAGACGGAGCTGGCGTTCAATTTATCTAAAAATAAATATTTTTAGCCTTCAATCTACAGATTAGGGTGCGTTTACTTCCAAAGAGAGAACATTAGAACTCTATTCCATAATTCAAGGTCACTGTTAATGTACCTGCATTAATTTCCTCGTCTTTTTACACTCATTCAGCAAATATAAAAGATAACTGCAAAAATAAATACTCAAATTCATGGCGTGAAAAATCACATTTTGGCGATCGGTACCTTTGAACTCAAGGTAGTTGTGCTCAGAATGCCGTTCTACAAAGTCACAAGGGATAGCAGTTGAAACTTTTTTTCAGAAATGCTACGCCGAGTGCATTTATCCTAAAGGGAAAACAGAAAATAACAGCAACTCCCTAAAGACTTGTGGCCATCCAGTTGATAGGGCTTTGATTGTGTCACAACATTTTGGATTCGGGTTTCAGTGTATGGCTCCATTCAGACCTACTGCAGGTTTTTTAGCAGACGGCCATAGCGGAAGTCGTAAACGTGGCGGCAGACGAACACCAAGTCAGGGTCGATGTCGTTGGGCACGCAACGATGAGCTGGAATTACATAGCTGGAAGGAGGGACCAGGGAGCTACGTCTGGGAAAGCCCTCCTCACGACACTTCACCAAGGCACAAAATCTGAAACATTCAAAATCATATTCGATTTATACAAAGGATATGGGGCGATGATACATTTGACACATGCAATGAGCCGATAAATACGATCGCTCACCTACAGTACTGTGCTAATGTCAACACATAGCACTTATCCTCGATACATGCCACACTGTTTTCATCCTGATGCCGAGATGCGAAAATCTCATTCTGGAAAAATTCACACTCCAATATTTTATATTCAACTTAAGGGAATCCATGCTGTAAATGTATAAAATAAATATTGCAACAAATACACTGAGAAAAAAAACAAAAAAACACAGTCTTTTGAAACTTACATCACATATTGATGTTGGAAGATGCAGTAATGTTAAATCGTCCATTTATGAATTATAGTATATACACAGTGTTCATAATGTGTTTGAGAGTGCTGGGAGTCATTTGTTTGTCCAATGTCCCTGTTTCAGTGGTTTAGTGAACACAGGAAACTTGTACTGCCTACTTCCTTTATGAAACTCAAAGGAAGTCAAATGTTGACACTGCTAGTCCCCTGAGGACCACATTGCTGTGCAATGAACAATTCCAGACTCACCTCACAGTGCATGCTGGGATTGCGACCCCCCTGAGTGTGTTCTGGGCGGTAGTACCAAAACAAGCTCATCATCAGCTCCCCTGAAAGTAGGAACAGAGTATTATGAGCTCTTCTGTGGCTTTCATTGATGTGTTAGAGAAAACATTTTTCAGAATAAGGTTTACCTGACTCAGGGTCTTCCCAGAAGGCAGAGACTTTGGCCACGTAAGGCAAGGACTTCTTCCTGGGACCTGAGCGCAGTAGCACTGTGTCTCTGACCCTGATCACCTCTCCATCTCTCTGCACTCCTTCATAGCACCTTCGCAGGGATGTGGAGTCCTCACCCTTAAACGAAAGGAAAAATAGTTACACAGTGCATTCTATCTCATTATACACTTTTGGATCAGGTCAGATATTTGAAAAACTACAAATTTTAAAACCTCCAATTAGGGGTCAATGTGAAACCAGCCTGATTAATTAAAGCTTTTCTTAAGATAGCTTAATCAAGTAGTCTGCGGGTTGCCTGAATGACTAGTCTCAAAATGCATATCAAAGTATTTTTAACTTGACACTTGATGTCTTACAAATGTAACATGTGGGCCAGAGGAGAGGCACTTTAAAGGAGATTAATTTGAAAAATGCACCCTTTAAATAAGCACAGCACACTGTCAACATGCTAATTAAAGCACTGCCACTAAAATTATAAAAAAAATTATATTTGAATTGAGTGCAGAAAAATATCAACACTACCATTCCAGTTTGGGGATGATAGATTTTTTTTTAAATGTTTTTGAAAAAAGTCTCTTATTCTTAACAAGGCTGCATTTATTTAACCCTCTGGTGCTCCTTATTTGGGAGTCACACTTGTGATCTTCACGGACAAAAGTGACTGGACACCTAAAATTTAACACTCCCCCCCCCCCCCCCAAAATGTAATATCAATGTAACATTTTTATTTAATAATATCTTTTCTTTTTTCTTTTGTATTTTGAGAGAATTTCATGGTACTAATGAATATTTATGCAATAATTATAATCAAAGTTTCCCACTGAAAATAATTTAAAGAAAAATTCAATAGAAAAATTTTCTATTACTTTTCAATTATGGCAGTATTTCGTGTTAAAACAGAGCCACTGCCTTTAAAATCAAATTTTTGAAGCCAGATTAGTGCCATCTGGTGGGAGTAAAATAAGAAAAACATCTGCAATTCCATGGTTTAGCCCATAGATTTCTACATAGCTCTATATAAAAGGCCTATAAATTGTTTTTAGACAAATACTTATTTTTATTAAGTTGTTGGTTTGGATATATATTTAGACATTTTCAAAGACAACTTTTTGTAAAAATTTAGTTTTTTTTTTGGTTTGAAATGTTGATTTAAAGCATCGGTTTTTGAATTATTATTACTACAGTCAAACTTGAACACAGAGAAAGCATTTTGTTATTTTGTTTGTTATTTTTGTTAAAAGTAACAAAAATGTTTTATCAGAGCTTAACCCTTCTTGGTCTGATCTGATTTCAACCTCTTATTTCAGTTTTCTGAGTTATGGCTATATGGTAATAACCATTCCAATTCATTTGAATGTGTATATATGTATATATGTGTGTCTGTGAATATATACAGTGGGTACAGAAAGTATTCAGACCCCCTTAAATTTTTCACTCTTTGTTATATTGCAGCCATTTGCTAAAATCATTTAAGTTCATTTTTTTCCTCAATGTACACATAGCACCCCATATTGACAGAAAACACAGAATTGTTGACATTTTGCAGATTTATTAAAAAAGAAAAACTGAAATATCACATGGTCCTAAGTATTCAGACCCTTTGCTGTGACACTCATATTTAACTCAGGTGCTGTCCATTTCTTCTGATCATCCTTGAGATGGTTCTACACCTTCATTTGAGTCCAGATGTGTTTGATTATACTGATTGGACTTGATTAGGAAAGCCACACACCTGTCTATATAAGACCTTACAGCTCACAGTGCATGTCAGAGCAAATGAGAATCAGGAGGTCAAAGGAACTGCCTGAAGAGCTCAGAGACAGAATTGTAGCAAGGCACAGATCTGGCCAAGGTTACAAAAAAATGTTCTGCTGCACTTAAGGTTCCTAAGAGCACAGTGGCCTCCATAATCCTTAAATGGAAGACGTTTGGGACGACCAGAACCCTTCCTATAGCTGGCCGTCCGGCCAAACAGAGCTATCGGGGGAGAAGAGCCTTGGTGAGAGAGGTAAAGAAGAACCCAAAGATCACTGTGGCTGAGCTCCAGAGATGCAGTCAGGAGATGGGAGAAAGTTGTAGAAAGTCAACCATCAATGCAGCCCTCCACCAGTCGGGGCTTTATGGCAGAGTGGCCCGACGGAAGCCTCTCCTCAGTGCAAGACACATGAAAGCCCGCATGGAGTTTGCTAAAAAACACCTGAAGGACTCCAAGATGGTGAGAAATAAGATTCTCTGGTCTGATGAGACCAAGATAGAACTTTTTGGCCTTAATTCTAAGCGGTATGTGTGGAGAAAACCAGGCACTGCTCATCACCTGTCCAATACAGTCCCAACAGTGAAGCATGGTGGTGGCAGCATCATGCTGTGGGGGTGTTTTTCAGCTGCAGGGACAGGACGACTGGTTGCAATCGATGGAAAGATGAATGCGGCCAAGTACAGGGATATCCTGGACGAAAACCTTCTCCAGAGTGCTCAGGACCTCAGACTGGGCCGAAGGTTTACCTTCCAACAAGACAATGACCCTAAGCACACAGCTAAAATAACAAAGGAGTGGCTTCACAACAACTCCGTGACTGTTCTTGAACGGCCCAGCCAGAGCCCTGACTTAAACCCAATTGAGCATCTCTGGAGAGACCTAAAAATGGCTGTCCACCAACGTTTACCAAACAACCTGACAGAATTGGAGAGGATCTGCAAGGAGGAATGGCAGAGGATCCCCAAATCCAGGTGTGAAAAACTTCTTGCATCTTTCCCAAAAAGACTCATGGCTGTATTAGATCAAAAGGGTGCTTCTATTAAATACTGAGCAAAGGGTCTGAATACTTAGGACCATGTGGTATTTCAGTTTTTCTTTTTTAATAAATCTGCAAAAATGTCAACAATTCTGTGTTTTTCTATATGGGGTGCTGTGTGTACATTAATGAGGGGGAAAAAAAAAGAACAAATGATTTTAGCAAATGGCTGCAATATAACAGAGTGAAAAATGTAAGGGGGTCTGAATACTTTCCGTACCCACTGTATGTGTGAGTGGATGTGCCTGTTTTGCACTCTTGATGTTTCAGAGTGTAACTCCTTCCTTGCTGTCCACTTTTTTACTGCACTGTAGTTTAATTATTGCTTTTATTTTATATATATATGCTGTATTACAGTCACACCGGTTCATAGGTGTGTGCGTGTATAAGTGGGTTGGTATTTGTGGTTTACGGGGACACAAATTTGTTTAATGACATGGGTATGACAGAAGTATTACAATTTGAAGGTGGTTTATGAGGACACTTCCTGTGTCCCCATAATTCAAAAGGCTTAAAAACAACATACTAAATGGTGTTTTTTTGAAAATCTTAAAATGCACAAAGTTTCCTGTAAGGGGTAGATTTAGGTGTAGGGTTGGTGTAGGGCGATATAAAATACAGTTTGTACAGTATAAAAATCATTACTCCTATGGAGAGTCCCCATAAACACCAACATGCGTGTATGTGTACGCGTGTGTGTGAGTGGATGTGTTGGTTTTGCTCTTGATGTTTTAGAGTTTCACCCCGTCATTGCTGTGTACTTTTTCTTCTGCATTGTGGCAGATTTGTAGATTGTACACACAAATTTGCTGAATTTGTGTTTTTGTCAATTTCCCATTCATTTCCTATGGTCGGTCATTTTTGACCAAAGACCACAAGTGTGACTTTATTTTACGACCACTTAGCCTGCTTGAATCAAGCCCTCAATTTTTTTGTGTGTTTACATTCCAAATGCCATAAACGTCACCAAGTTTCATACCATTCCGATGAAGCTATGATTTAAAAAAATTCAAAACAAAGTTTTTCGGTCAAAAGTGACCGAAGAGCACAAAATACAGTAATGCTGGGAATATTGTAAAAGCTGAATTTTCAGCAGCCATTCCAGTCTTCTGTGTCACATGATCCTTCAGTAATCATTCTAATATTCTGATTTAGTTGACACATACCATGAATACATAGTAGAGTCTTTCATCAAAATTATTATTTTTTTTATTTCTCTATTTGACAAGGCTAGGACTAGAGCAGCCCATAGACCTAGTAAAGGCATGAGTCAGCAGTGTAGTCGACTACACAGACTGCCTTCTGACATTTCATAAACTCTCAATTTAATACAGATGTTCTGGCTCATAAAAATGCTAAAATGGAGAAATAGAAAAGCAGCATGATGCAAACATTTTTAAAACACAACTGCTCATTGTCTGAGGTTTGCCCACTGGCTATTTAAAACAGGTTTAGAAATATTTGTTTAAAAGCACCTCACTGGAATTTAATAATAATAATAATGTCATTTCCAATGAATGCAATTCACAGTGTTTACTACTGACATTTCACAAGTGTTGTTCTAAGGAAAATGCCTGGGGCATCACTTAGTCATTTGCCAGGAATAAACGTAAACTCTTTCAATGAACTGCTGCTTTAAGTCTTGCTCTGGGTGCCTAAATGTTTTTTTAAAGAAACTTCCAATATCCCAGGACAGGGCAACTCAAATACGTACCACGATGAATACTTCCTTTTCTGTTGCCACACCAACAGGCAGCCAGCCGTTTGTTGCCCGGCGACGGCTGATCTTCGACTGCTTGGCAGCGCTGCTGCCATGGCCTGCTCCCAGCTGGCCATCCTTAATGTGGGGGCAAACAGCAGAGTCCCGCACCCCAGAACGAGAGCCACTGGGTGGCTTGGCTCTCTGAGGGCATTCCCGTCCCACTCTAATCTGCACCTGGGGTCGACCGGCATCAGGAAGAGGCGTCTGCAGGTGGGGCACTGACTGGGTGGGTGGAGGCACACTGGATATGGGGCAGATGGACAGAGGCAGGGCAGAAGGCATCGTGATGGATGAGCTGTGGTCATCCAGGGGGTAAGAGTAGTCTTCTACAGGAGTAGAAGAAGCAAAAATCATTGGTTCATAAAATGCTCAACATGCATTGATGATCATAAACAAACACCATATTACATGTAATACAACACAGCAGACTAATTCAGCCATAAATGAGTCGGTGTGCCAGATGCTGTGTGGTCAGATGCAAAGCTAAGAGCCTGTAACCAATTATATACAACCTTGAGGGGATTGGATTTTATGACAGGAACTACATATCAATTTAGAAATGTGAAAACAGTGAAACACTTGATTATTAATACATAATTGAACTTCCAACATAACAATGACAACGCATTATCAGTCCAATAACATCCAACTGCAGTGATCCAAGGGTGCTAAATGTTTGTGCAGGCATCTAAAAACACACATGACCAAAATTTCAGGGTGGATGAGCCAATCTCGGGAAACCTCGTGTCAATTGCCTATGCAGTTCCCATAGTGATGAGGAAATTTGAGGTGTGAGCCTGTACATGTGATGTATTCTGCATGAAAAGAGTTAAGAAATGTGCATTTAATGGTCCATTTTAGCCCAGAAATTAAATATCTACCATTAGGTATTCACTTCGTGCTGTTTCAATGCTGTAATATATCCTAATTGTTTTATCTGTGGAACACAAAAGGTTTCCTGTTCACAGTTTTATTTTTCGCATACAGTGACAAGTTCATTGTGAGCACAGTTCCAAAGTGTAAAAAAAATGCACTAGAAAAGCATGAAGTAGTCCATACAGTTTGTGTCATGCACCAAATTAGTCTTTATCATCTATTGTTGTATGGAAAATGTTGTGAAGATTCTCCTTTCGTGTTCAGCATATGCATTTGCCATGACATGAGGGTGAGTAAATAATGACAGATCGTATTTCATCACTGGTTGAACTATAATTTTATAATCTAGAAATGAATACTTGTTACTTTTCATGTGGAGAATATATCTTTGGGCGAACTATTTCTTTAAACTGCCTAAATGTGGGACGCACTGTGGGAAATGCAACTGTGCAATTACAAGAAATTAAAAGTGCATAGTTGGGAACTGTCAAATTAGGAGAAAAAAAAACATTTAATTTGAAATCCATTTTAAGTTTTATAGTTCATAAACTGACCTTTAAAACTTTAAAATGTACTCACCCTAAGGCCATCCAAGATGTAGATGAGTTTGTTTGGCATTACATCACTTGCTCACCACATGAGAACTTTAACGGGTTTGGAATGACATGAGGGTCAGTAATTAATGACGGAGTTTACATTTTTGGGTGAACTAACCCTTTAATGTCTTGTGCAATGAAAAACTGTGCAAGTACTGTAATGCAAAGTTTCTCCAATCCTGTTTTTATAAAGAAGCAAACTCATCTACATCTTGGGTGGTCTGAGGGTAAACAAATTTTCATTTTTGAGTGAACTACTCCTTTAAAATGTTTTCTAAATTAAATCACAAGTCTTCTATCTTAAAATTAAACTGGACATCAGGTGAGGTTGCTGAGTTTCATTTTTCATTTTGTCATTTAATGCGGTTCAGTCAATATGTGAGGTCAAATCAGCACAGGGTTGGAGGTCAGAGAGTGGAGGCACCGAGTGACTTATCTGAAATCATTTCAATTCTCTTTTTTTTTTAATTACTGTGTTACTGCCCACTGTAAAGAAGAAAGAATAATGACTCTATAATAGCTGATTAACCTGTTGTTTGTTTTAACCTGAAGCAGGATGGTCTCCTCAGGGACCTCTCGTGCAAAATCAGGCACGCAGGACAGATCTATCAGCGCTATCACGCTACACATCCCCTGAGGTTTGACATCAATGAACAGCAAACGCAGACATTTTATTACAATCTGGAATCCTGAAAATCTAAGAGGCAACAAACATAAATTGAACACCAATTCTGAACAAATCAAACAGCCCTCAGACTAAGTGCACACAATGACATGCGGTTGGAGCAGTAATTACACTGTCTACACAAATAAAGGATAACAATATTTAAGATAACCTTGTTCACAGGGTTTGGCCTCTGTGTATAGAGATCGCTTTTAAGGAATAATGCAGTCATTGTAGCTTCAATCAAGCATGAAGCGTTATTGGAAGAAAACTTCTCCCTACAGTATATAGACAGCTTTAATCAAATTGCACTCTCCTAATACTCCGCTTTTATTGCACACAGTGTTGAATTGTTCAGTATTGCAGATTGTGTGTGTGAGAGTATCTTTTCAAGTATACCCAGGTGAAAAGCAAGTACACTTCCATAATGTACTTAAAGTGCTCTATTTTCGCGCACTAATTTTGTACTTAATATACTAAAAATGATCCTTTAGTACTTCTTAAGGTCAACTTAAGATCATCTAAGGTTTTTCACTCAACGGTGATATTTTGAGACACCATGAATATGAACTAAAATGCACTTTTAACATACTATCTTTGTATTTAAAAAATGTATTTAGCTACCACTTGTAGTACACTTGAGTGTACTAGTGTATGAAAGATGGGTTCAAGTGTACTATAAGTGGTGACTAAATACATTTTTTAAATACAAAGATAGCATGTTAAAAGTGCATTTTAGTTCATATTCATGGTGTCTAAAAATAGCACAGTTGAGTACACTTAGATGATCTTAAGTTGACCTTAAGAAGTACTAAAGGATCATTTTTAGTATATTAAGTACAAAATTAGTGCGCGAAAATAGAGCATTTTAAGTACATTATGGAAGTGCACTTGTTTTTCACCTGGGTAAAGTTTCAAAAATTGCACAATTTGAACATTCATTTAATAACAAACCAAATATACCAGCTTTAAAGTAGTACTAAAAATGCTTCAGCTTTGCTTGTTTGTCTTGTCACGGTAAAGTCATGCTGTACCTAAAGAGAAACCCGCAGAGAGTCAGATTACTGTCTCATTAATGGAGATTACGGCGAATGAAAAATTACATTGTACAACTCAGCCGTGTGGTTAAAAACCAACAAGGGAGCATGTCTGCAGAGGTCCCTGCCTGCGCCGAGGTTCACAAGCGGCTGCGAGACCACAGCTGCTCACAATGAACAGACAGTTCGAGTCTCCTGCCTACAAAAATAACCAGCACCCTCCCCACCTGTGGCAATTACTCACATTCGAACCAGCAGTGAACAGACTGCAGGGAACATGTAGCCACAATGACATGACTGGGGAAGGGAATTTCATTTCATTTGACTCCTATTCAAGCTGATTTTTTTTTTCTTAAATCCTTGATGCGACCTCGATGGGGTTTCTCTTGACATCCCTTAAAGTCACTGTATTTGTTGTGTACACCTTTAGATCAATCACTTTAGAGACTGTGTGAGCTCATTCACAAAGACGTCTGCTGCTGAGACTGGGTCAAGGTTGAGGATACAAACATGGTGTAGAATGATGAATGTGGAAATCACTCCATCCACATCAGAAAAACATTTATTTTACGTTTATAAACATTTATGTTATTTTACATATTGATGTCATTTTGAAAACAAGTCTACTCAATTTATTTAATAATATATAACTTATTTTAATATTTTTATTTCATAATAAAGTTATGACAATTATTATTATTATTATTATTCTAGTCATATTGAATTAGTCAAAAACAGTGGGAATGTGGCCTGTAAAAACTTGAAAGAGGTTTGAGTTGGTTCTTGCAAAAGGCCAACAAAAATTTCATAAAACTCTGCATAGTAAATAATAATAATTTTTATTTTCTATGCACTCCTCACACTAACTCTAGAACAATTCTTTCCAAATATAGCTATAAGTCATCTGATGAAAAATAAATTTTTCCCCTCATATTTCAAAAGATATTGCAGAAAAACAAAATATTTCAATGCGAATTGGTTCTCAAGAAACATTTCTTATTATCAGTGCTGAAAACAGTTGTTTCTTTGCATTCTTTTAATGAATAGAACGTTGAAATGAACAGCATTTATTTGAAATAGAAATGTTTGTAACAATGTAAAAGTCATTACTGTCACTTTTGATCAATTTGGTAAGTCCTTAATAAATAAAAGTATTGATTAAAGTATTAATCTGACTGACTCTGAACTTTGAACTTCAGCGTATATAACAAAATTAGATTGCATTAATGTACAGTATGCATTTCAACTATGCTATATATTAAGCACAAAAAGTTACAACAAAAATGTTAGAGAGGTCATATGATGCGATTTCAAGTTTTCCTTTCTCTTTGGAGTGTTACAAGCTGATTGTGCATAAATAAGATCCCTGAAGTTGCAAAGGCTAAAGTCTCAAAACCAAAGACTCTGCCACGCCCCCCTAAAATAGCTCATTCAAACACGCCCCCACATCTCTACGTCATGATGTGGAAATATTTGCATAATGCCACCCAAATGTTCATGCAAAGAAAGGCGGCGTGGTTTCAGTAACCGCAGTAGTGTTGATGCAGCCATGTCAGGGAGACGCTGTGTGTTTCTGTGCGAAAGCAAAAGCACTTTATTTGGGCTTCCGAAAGTAGATGCAATTAGGAATCATTAAGATTACTTACAACAGAACAGCAACGCATTTTATGGACCACCGTTTCTTGAACCTAGGAGAGGAGGTAATTCTGACTTTGCTATGACAATCTGGCGCTTCTGAATCAGCGACTGTAAGTATGTTTTGTTTTTAGTTTAAGTATTTGCTATCGACTGTTCAAATGTGGAGTTTTGCACATCGTGTCTGTGAGAGAGAAAGAGAGAGAGACTGGGTCACATCACAGTGGAGTCGCTTGCTTGTGTACTGCAAACACATACGAGCTTCATCACTGTGTCTGTCACGCGACTCTGTTCCCCTTTTGGGCTTGAACTGATGGTAAAACTAAGGACATTATTAACTGTCTTTACATTTATTTTGAAAGCTGAAGCTTGCGATTATGGAAAGGGGTGTTACATTTCCGATGAGTGCTTGTGGTGTTGGGCCAATCACAATGCACTGTGCCAGTTTGCCAATCAGAGCAGACTGCGCTTGTCGGAAGGAGGGACTTTGTAGAAAACTACGCGTTTGAGAGAGGCGGGGCATAGAGGAACTACAATAATGTACAGTATTTGAAAAATAATGTGTTTTTTTGAACATTAAAGCATGTCAACATATTCTGTTACACCAAAAACACAAAATAATGATCTTTAAAAAAATCATCATATGACCCCTTTAACTGCTTTTCCAGTTTTATAAAGTTGTTTTAAATCTCTAAATTATAAAGCATAATAAATGTTTTCTTTTTTTCCCTTACAGCTACTGTTATTTCAAACCTAAATTTAGCCTTTAATATTACAACAAAAATATTTTAACCTCATTACACTTCCTTTCTGTTGCATTCTGTCTGTTTGGTGCACATGCATGCTTGCTTTAAGAAGTGTTTAAAGTTTGATGGCATCTTGTTAGCTTATTTTTTTCCAATTGTATCAGATGTAGCCCTACTTAAATATATAATGTGACACAGCTTACCTACTCTCTCCTCTGTACTTCAATCATAATCACAAGAGCAGACATCAGAGTTAACAGCAAGCTATCTCTCAAACTTCCCTATAAGTTACAGTTATGGAGGTAATTTGACAAAGCAAGAGACAATTTAAACTTTCATTTCATTTTCCATCCTACCTGTTTCCATTTTGTGCATGCAGCTGGAGCATCCTGCGTTGTACGAGCAGCCCCTGCTAGTGATGGGTTGCGTGGGTCTGTAGGCATAGCTGCTGAGCCTGCAGGCCTCTCCGTAACAAGTGCCCACAGAGTTACAGTACGCCGGATGAGGGATCCCCGTAGGATGGGACACCGAAGAGGGCAGCAGTTTGGGTCTCTGGACCCCGCTAGTGCACATTGTCAGCGGGGGTACCGACGAGGCCGTGTGGCTCCCTGGATTTGAGCTTACGGGAAGCGTCGGAGTCCCGTGATGAGCGATGTGGACGTAGTACCCAGGGTAACAGGGATAAGGATGGGCACCGATGGGCATTGCTGGATGCGTCAGGGTGTGAGGAGAAGGAATAAATCCTTTCAGAGAATGTTCACCAGTTTCCGGGAAGGTTTTCTGGCCGAGGAACAGGGCTAGTCTATGGCAGTACTCCACTGATCTCTCCTGGGAACAGCAGTAATATGATTTCACATCAGTCTCTGTTTTCTCTTCCTTCACAGGCTTGAGGGGATAGCCGAGCATGGATCTGCACTGATATCCGGGGCTAATAAAGCCATGGCTTCCTGTGCTCCCGTCCCACAATGCCTCAGTGTGGAGCGCTTGCTTCTCGCAGAGGCTGCAGCATTGCTGCGATACTTTTAACTTGGACTGACAGGCCAAGTTGTGCTGCTGTTTACGCGATTTCAACTGTAGCTGCTTCCCTCGCACTGCCCCATCTGTTTTACCCCTGCGCTTCACTCCCGAGGATGTGCTGGTCAGCTTGAGCAGGGCGGCTGCATTTAAACCTGCCAGACGTTTGGGAGCAGGACTGTTTAAAGTCTGCAGATCAATAGCATCAGACTCCGTCTTTGCTTTTTTTGGGTTTCGACATTGTTCGGTCTCGCAAGCGCGTTTCCGGTTGTCTTGGCCTTTTCTGGAACAATCATTATCTTTTGTTGTGTCTTTAGAGAGAGAAGTGTCTCCTTTTGTCTGTTGCTGCTTCTTTGAGAGTTTTGATGTCTGCTGGGGGTCCTCTCTGTCCAACAGCAGACTGTTAACAGCTTCTGCGTTCAGAGAGGCCAGCCGCCTTTGGCGAGGTTCGAAGATGAATTCTGTGTATAAGGCAGATTTATCAGGTTTCACTTTGCTTTTTGGTTCAGGCGCTGACCGGCAAGTCTTACAGGCTTTCTTGCGGCACTTGCAGATTTTCGCCTTCCCCTGCATTTCCTTCACCTGGGCCTTCATGCCGTTCCTACACGTTTCGCTCTCGTCCAAGCGTGTCAATACGACACAGCAGTTAAGGGCGCTTACTTCACCCAATCCATGTCGTCCCCTGAGAGGGTACAGCTTCCGGTCTCTCTCAGCGGCCTTTCCTTTTATCTCCTTACCTTTTCCTCTTTGGGTAGAACATCTTTTAGCCTTCTTTTCTGGCCAAGTTCTGTCCATAGTTGTCTGACAGCTCACCTGGTCCACAGATTCACTCTTATATCCACATAAAGAGTTCCTCTGCCGTGCATGGGTCATCACACTTTGCCATGCAAAACCTATAAAGGAAATATAAAGCATTGTTAATTTGTAATTTCAAAGCTGTAACCGCTGTGATTAAATATGTAGTGTGTACAGAAGCCATTACGACTTTCATAACCTCTACTAATTAATATTAATGCGACCGGCTATATGAACTAATGTTGAAAAATCAGCACAAATTTGGCCTTATGTGCCACCTTAATCAGTTTGCTGGTCTGGCAAGAGTTTATAGAATTTTAATTGGACAGGGACAAACATGGTCACTAAACTGCGTAGGTGCAATAAACATAATTTTTTAATGAGCATATGCTGTTTTGGTCTTTTGAATACTTGAATACATAAAATGCATGTGTGCGCAACATTTCTGAGATTTAACCCAAATCATTCCTTTAACACATACTGGCATCATGGGCGCAAGAACTGATTGCATTCATCTCTAATAGACCTGAAAGACTGCCATAATTAGCCTGTGTTCATTTTTCAAATGAACAATGATGTAATTGCTAAAACATACACAGAGGGACCACGAAACATAATATTATGACACTGAGTGTTAGTATGATTGATGTGAAAGCACCACAATGTCTGAAACTTAGGCCAGCTATTACCATGTACACTTTGACATTCTGCATAATTTAAATGCAAAGTCCACCCAAAAAATTCTGTCATCAGCACACCCACCCGCATGTTGTTTCAAAGTCAGTCGTGTCGCTTTATTTCTTCTGAAAACTAAAAAGAAAGGGAAATGTTTCATGTGCCCTTTTCCAAATAAGTACAATGACTGAAACTCCCAATGTCTTTAAAACAACATGACGCTGAATAAAAATGACAACTTTAATTTTTGGGAATTTCTTTAAGAGAAAGTTGAACAGAGACACTTCATTGGTAAAAAATAACAAGTCTGAGTGCCTCTAGTTTCTTAAGTGCTACTTAAATTTCTGTTCTCCAGATAAAACGCATATGATTTGCAGTTTTTGTGGGACATTTAAGGTAAAATTCTTTTGAACTTGCAGATGAGAAATGAATGCAGTATTCAAGGACATTCATCAATATCTCGTCATGGTGACATTCTGAAGATTCAATGTGTCCAACATGTTTCCCCAAGACCTATTGATTAAATGAAAGGCAAGTCAGGGGTCAAACACACACTGAGACATACAACAGTAATTGGGCTCCATATGAAACTTAACACTAACTGACACAAAACACTAACTGCTTTGACCTATTGACAAGTTCCTCTTCCTTTAAAAAGAACATAAGTCCTTGAAGCTTTCCAGCTGACATTTGACCTAGTAGCTATTATTATTCGTCAAAGACATCTTTTTTTTGTTAAATGCATCGCTGTAATTTCAAATATGATTTTGTATTTTATGTTCTGTATTATTAGTATCACTGTGCTCCACTATGAAAGACAGAAATGCTTTGAAAAAGTATGAATGCTACAGGCTTGCTTGGATTGTGTGAATAGATTCATTTATTCATGTGCTCGGTTATTAAGTTTGACAGCTGCTGTATTTGAAACTCCATCTGTCAAATAAAAGAGGTCATCATAACCATCAGTCAACCTCAGATGCATGCAGCGCACCCTTTAACAACGCACAGAGCAAGTTCAGCACCCGTGAAAGAAACACTTTTATGCACATTCCTAAAACCAAACAGTAAAATATGGACACAAAAAGGCATCTACCATAATTGACAACTGTAGCATTCTCTCATTTCACCAACAATCCTCTTCAGCAGTCCTACTGCTCTCTACCATTTAAAATCATTCAGCCATGTCAGATAAAGACAGGAATCATTCTGCGGTTCAACTAACCACAAAAGTGACTATTTTAAAATATTTTGACAAATAGATTGACCCTTATACTGAAAGTAAAATAACCAAACATCAAAGATTACAGTAGTGATAAATATCATTACTGTAATTAAAAACATGCATTAAAAAAACATCTAAATGTTGGATTTCCATTGGCTACCAATATAGTAAAATCTCTAGTTTACCAAGGATTAACATTAACCCAGAAATAAAACTTTTCACGCTCCCATAAAGTAAAATTCTTTGTTGAAAGCCTATTACTTCTCTTCCATTGCTCGTATAAAGACCATTACTGCAAATTAATCCTACAGTGCGAGTTCACAAATGTGAAAAGCTTTAAATAAACTTTCAAAGTGCCACTAAAAACTAAATCAACAGCCTGCAATTCTGTGAATGTCACAAGTTATTGATCTGGAGGGATGTGGGGCTCATAAAATAATAGACTAACTGCTGGTCATGTCCAATTGTGTGACAACACAAACTCTCCAATGAAAGGTAGCTGGAGGATGAATTGTTGGCACGATATTGTGGAAAATTAGAAGTTGCCTTTCTAGTTTCAGGAAGGGTGAAGGGAAATGGACTGCTGCCCGTAATTTACCACCATCCCGGGTGTTTTTTCGGGTTGAGGTCTCAGCCCGTGACTTTCTGGCAAATAACCGGATAGCCATCTGGCGTTTCGGGCGTAAAACGAAAATGTTAGGGAAAATGCGTCCAGTCTGCGCTTTAATCGATGCGGTTTAACGCGATATCTGGCGTTTAGAGACGAAAGAAGTTGCTTTTTCCTTCGCGCAATTTGGAATTTACCCCTCACTCACTGTACACAAATAGATGTTGTCTTTTTTCCTCCTACACTGCAGATATGGAGAACGGGAAGGTGTGGACTAGAAAAAGAGCTGAAAAAAGAAAGAAGGAATCGCATCTAAGTGAAATGTACAGCGCGATTAAAGTAATCCGGGATAAAGGCGGCAAGCGCGTGCTGGAGGTGTATGATGATGAGAGGAGCTTGCATGGCTCATAGGGCGTATCACACACACACACACACACTAAAAACAGCGCTGTTCGCCTGACGATCCCACGATTTCTGCCACCGCATACCCCCCAACAGCGAAACCGAACCAGCACGGCCAACTCAAGCCCGAGCAATTAACGTCAGCGCTGAAAATGGCACTAAACGGCCAACCGTGCGAATCAAACGCCGAAGCGGAAAGCGCTCGGTCGGTCCCTGCCGAAATTTCCGAGCTTCGCGATGGTATCCTGAGCACGATGAAAGAACAGTTTCGCAAGTCCAACTAAAAAGCGCCTCTCGAACCGAATTTATACAGCAATGACTGCGGATCATGTCTTGTTTCAGGCTATTTCCCCACCGAGAGCGAACGCGACACGGCGAGCGCCAGAGAAAAGCGCATAACCAAGATAAAACAGATTAGTAATCCTTCATTTACCTCGTCATCCACTCACTCCGCTGTGTTCCCGATCAAATAATCACATTCCGCGAGCGGCGAGGGTCCTGTTGTTGAGCTATTACAATAATATCGATGTTCAACAGTGAAATGAAACGAGGGGAGCACACACAGCTGACAAGACACGTTTAATCGGTGACCTACTTCCGAAGTAGCGTGCTGCTCGAGATAATATTCATGCGCTGCATTCGTGAAAGCCGCTGCTGCGCTGGGACGAGGTCTCGTTGGCATCACTCAGGTAGTTGAGTGATGAAAAATGCAAAAACGACAGGCATCGGATGAGGTTTAGATCCCACCGCTCCGAAAACTCACTGTTGGTCAGTGCTTGATCGCATGCAGTGAGCAAGTGCCTTGGATCAACAGCTATTACATAATGGACTGCCTTGGACTATCTGATCATCAGCAATACTCAAACTAGATAATGAAATAATAGCCAAGGGGTAAAAGTTTGCATGAGGTTATCAGGGCTGTCTAGGCACGAGTTTTAGTTTAAAAAGATGTGTTAATTGCTCAGATATAGTCATATTGAACTCCCAATCCTCTCAGGAACAAGCCCTACTTCCCTTATTCAAATCGAATTCAAACAACTGGTTGTTTTTTTTTTGTTTTTTAGATGTTCTCATTATAGAATGCTTGTCAAGCTTAGTTCTTTGTCTCTTTAATGTGAGATGCATTTAAAAACGTACCTCAGGCTAATACATTCATAAACATCACAATGAAAAATAAGTGCAAGTCATCCTATTGTGGGGTTTAAAAGCACTATTTCAACTGAAAAATGGTTAGTGTCCCTATAAATATTACAGAGATATGTTCTTAAACTCTTGCCCTCACTGATGTTTGAGAATGAAATATGCCTTTCATTTGCAAACTACACTATGAAGTCAGATTTAGCTATGGATTTCAGTTTTTTCTTTAAAAAAAAGTGTTGCTTATACTACTGAAAATATAGATTGTTCAATGATTTTAAGGAAAAGTTTCACACAATTTGTTTAGGTCTGTACAAAAAGACTAAAACAAGTTTATCTAAACAAATAATGTTTTGTTATTGAACAAACTTTCCATTGTGCAATATAGGAACTGCATAGCATGGGATGAGCAAGAAGAGACTGATTTCAGTGTTCTTTAAGTGAAACAACACATCATGCAGCCTTCCGCATCTCTTAAGTGCCACTCTTCAGCACAATGGTAACCACAAAACTTAAAAAAAAAGAAACTCTTCTAAATCTCCAACATAAACCAAAAGTCTGTAACAATGTACCTTGTTAACATGAAGGTTTTTTGCATTACGCACTGCATCACGTCAAGTTATAGTCGTTATTTTTTCACAATTTTCTTATTTTTCTTATTTAAAGTCAGATATTTTGTGTATAAATTATCTTAAAACAATATATAACAGGTGGATGCTGTTAAAAACTGCTAAAGAAATACTATTACATTAGATGTAGGTGTACATTTGCTTTGTTTTCAAATGATAAATTAGTGAGTCACTATGAGTAATAGAGGAAAATAGTTGAAGATCGCACTGTAAATCGATGGGAAGTATATCAGGTTTTACAGCTGCAGCATCTCCTCGTTAAACTAGTTTTCTAATGCCAAATTTACACAACAAAGGTGACACAGAAGCACTTCTGAGATGTATTTCCACAGATTGTTTATTGCTGTGCAGAGAGATGGTATAAATGCCTTCACACAGCGATTACAACTGTATTCTTTTCATATTTGGGGCTGCAGTGGGTCAAAGCTGGCCTAATTTAGTCTGGCCTTTATCAGGCAGTGCGTCTTTACACTGAGCAGGCATAGACCAGCCTTAACTCGGCTATGAAATGACACCTTTACGATAACTAAAGATAGCCAAAAGTGTGACTGTGATGAAGATACAATGTCTTAGAGAAATGTGAATAAAATACCCACAGAGGTACATTTAGTTACAAACACACCTGGGTGTTGGAATGTGAAGCTACATACCAAGTTGATACACTTGAGAGTGCTTAATCCAAAATGATAAGATAGCCAACAATATTGCAACAGAAATAAGAGGACAAAGCTTCTGGGTCTTTCAAAGGCTAATCTGAGAGAAATGCCTAAATTTTTTAACATATAAATCGATGGATTTAATATTCGGAAATACAAAATATTTAATTTAGGAAAAAACGAATGGAATTTGCATACTTAGACCAATAAGCTCAACAGATCAAATGGATAAGCACTTACAAATCTTCACAAAACTTGCTGGAGGCCAGATCTTAACACACACACAAAGAACCATTAACTAGGATCTAATGCTCAAAGATTCTTCCTCTGAGGCAGCAGTGTCTCAGATAAGAGTAAGTATCAAATAGAGATGTTTAATGAATGATCCCTAAAATGACTGCCATCCTGTTGATTACACAGTTTTAATCAGGGAGCCTTTAAAGCACATTGTGTGTGGCAGGATGGCAAACACAGCCTAAGCTATGGCATAAATCTTAGCAATAAAGTGGGTGGAAATATAAAACCCTTCTATCAAGCATCTGAGTCCATTAGTATCTTGAGCCGAAAAAGCTTTAGAAAATGAAACCGTGATTTTCTGCTTTATGAACCAATCATGATAAAAGCAAAGCAAATGTCTGTTGTCATCTCAAATTTCCATTTGACTTTTAAAATGGTAGAACACTAACGAAAAACAAATGAACAGAGGTAACAATTAACACTGCAAGCTAAGCTCATTTTACACTGACACAAGCTCATGGCATAAACCTCAAAGTAAAGATGTTTTTCCAGCAGATCAGCCTTCAGCTTGGCCTTCTCATAATTATCTTAAGCTACTTGAAATGTGTTTTCATGCCGTTTTAACAAGAAAAAAAAAACATTTGTAATTGGCTATTTAACTCACATCATTCAGCCTAATTTAACATATGTTTACTGTCTTTGATAGATCAGATGGTTAAGCAAAGGACTACGATTAAAGCTTGGTTGTACGCATGTAGATGCCAACAAGAGGGACATTGCTCATTTGAATTTCCCTATGGAGATCAATAAACTTCTGCCTGTTAGTATAGAAAATTGGTAAACAAAATTCAAACAGCAAAAACCTAAAACATTAATTTGTTTTAGTACCCTTTTATATGCAGGAGTGTAAAATACTTGAAGTAACTGTAAATCACAAAACAAACCAATAGTTCACCCAAAAACTGAAAAATTATAGGCTACTCATCCTCAAGTCAACAATTAACATCTTGTAGAGTGTATAGATGTGCGTTTGTAATAAACAGACATTTTTAACTGCAAATCATTTCTCCAGTGAACACAGTCATTCTGTCTGAATTTGGAATGAAATATGCACAGATCAAGCACCATTTCAAGCAAAAACAGCCCAAAAGCATTGTAAACATATGTCTTTAGATTTTGATGTGAGAGGGCAACAAGAGTGAACTTCTTCACTGGAGGAAGCATTTTTATGGATTTTGGCTGGTTAAAACATCTTGATGGTTTTATTTCTTACAAACACATAGCTTCTCACGTCAAACGACATTAATTGTTGGACTGGAGTCGTGTGGATTACTATGACGTTTTTATGAGCTGTTTGGACTCTTATTATGGTGGCACCCATTCACAGAGGATCCATTGGTGAACGAGTGATTTATTGCTAAATTTCTCAACATCTGTTCTGATGAAGGAACAAACTCATTTACATGGATGGCCTGAGGCTGAGTAAACTTTCAGCAAATTTTCATTTTGGGGTAAATTTTACATCCTTGAGTATAACGTACCTTTTGCACATCTGCCTAAAACTACTGACCAACACTATTATCCTTGTTTTCAAACGATAGGAATTATACAACAGCTGTTATGAGAACTAGGCTACAAAAATGCTCAAAAGAACCCGAAAATGAAGCTTTATCAGTTCAGGTGGCCTCGAGCACACTGGTGCCATGCGTTCATTTGCACACTGGCATTTGAAAAGCAGAGAATTCACAGAGAAGAGGCTGAAAAAGCGTTAATGTTAACCCACTGCGTCATCACACCAAGAGTGCAGCGGCACAGTCTGATACTGACACTAACACATTGTCCAAGAGTTCACTGTCCACTGCGCAACCTTCTGCCAGTTTAGTGACTCAGAGTAATCACTTTACTCCATCTCAGTGCACTAAAGTGGAGCTTTTTCCAGATAAACTGTCTCCAAAAATTGTTCCTCTCTGACAGCTTCCCATTAAATGCAAGATTTGTAAGTATACTGTATAATCGCTATATGCTGTATAGTGGTACTCGTAGAATAAATTGAACTGTCATGAACTGTCAGACATACATAGCAACATTCCAGAACAAAAGCAACAAAACATTTATTTGCACTTTAACAGTGATTTTTATAAACGTTGTATAGGCCATTTTTATAAAATAAACATTTTCAAAATACACTTACAATCAAATAAGAGAAATGTATATCAAAATTCAAAAAAGGTTTACTTCTCCATTAGAGATTGACCAATAAAGCCAAAACCAATCCTGCTAATAACAACAATTACTATAGCGAAACAGGCGCTTTCAGATTAATTTATTAAACCAGAAGAAAGGCAAAGCTTTCAAGCTACCTGGCTACGGTTGCTGGTGGATCTCCTGTTGATGACTAAAGCCTTTTTCAAAGACAATTCCATTTTGTTTTGTTTACTTTTTAGCTAATTACCATCATCACTGTTCATTACAGCAGATTTCAAACTGATGTTTAATCAACAAACCAATAAAACAACAGAGCATCTCTCAAACACACGTGGGACAGAACATACTGGTTGCATTTTGAAACACTGAGCTTTTCCTTTACTTTAATGCTATCTGTGTAGTTGTTCTACAGTCAAAGTGCTTGAAGATATACAAGATACACTTAGAGGTTGTCCTGGCAAACAAGATTAGACTTGATAGTTGACATTTATCATTTACAAACATCCTAATAACAAGCTTCATAATGTGACATCTGTGTGTGTGAATCAGCATGAAGGCAAACTGAACAAAAGGAACAGAAGGAACAGCTTCATTAGACATCGACTTGATGTAAAGTTCAATAACATTGAATAAAATAAAATCTTCATATTAGTATATAAATCACACTCAAATGAGAAAGATGAAGATGAGTCCTAATAAAGGGATGCCATCTAGCTCTCCAACTACCCTTCTTCATTACTGATGTGAAAAATAAGCTTAAATATTACTTTGGCTCTCCAAATTAAAAACATCCCGCTGATGCTATACTTTATAAAGCTTTGTAATACTTTACAGGAGAAAAAAAAGAAGAAGAAATACAGTAAAAACTTGCTAATAGGTTAACTATAAGTCACTTTATACCTTATGAAAAACACTAAATAATGTAACTTTGAATTAAATGTAATTTTATAGCACGATGGGTTTTGCAAGTAAATTATTACCATTTAATTTAAAATGAAAATCAGTAATGTACGTTAGGGTGTTTCATGTTACATTACATGCTATTTAGTTAAAGTTTATCACACTATTTTAGTGTCATGTGTATTACCCTGATGTAGGAATGTAACGCACCGTGAGCCGGTTGAAAATCGATTCAAAATGTGACGATTCATGGGGGTAGGAGTTTATATGAATGTATCTCTGAGGGGAACTGACTGTCATTAGAAAAGTTTAGATCAGGTGTGTCAAACTCAATTCCTGGAGGGCCGGAGCCCTGCAGAGTTTAGATGCAACCCTAATTAAACACACCTGATCCAACTAATCAACTCCTTCAGGCTTAATTGAAAACCGCATAGTATGCTGTGGTGCGTTCAAGTCATGTCGGATACATCGAGTTGAGCGCAAATGAACGCCACCACAAAGTCGTTATTACGAGTGGGAAACTCAATTTTCTTTAAGCCCAGAGTTTCCGAGTTGGGGGCGTGTCAGTGAAAAAACGTGTCGGATGCAATGGCAAAGACTAAAGATATGCAGCGTCGGTAAAGTTGTTGAAATGAATAAAATGATTATTTTTTGTAATGTACAATAAAACTATACAAGTTACATATACACAATATTATATTATTGTATAATTATAATAGAATATATAAATTATTCAGTTTACATCATCTTCATAAATTAAATAAAAACAGAAAAAAAAAACACACTGATGCACATTCTTCATTCAATAGTTTGTAGATGTTTGTAAATTCAAAAAAATAATTGAATTTTATGTAGAAAAGTTAAATCGTCATCTTTTTCCGACCAAAGTGACTTGAACGCACCCGACGTCGTGATAACGACTCATAAGTACGAACGTCCCAGGAGGACGCAGCACGCTTGTTGGAGCAGGGCTGGAAAAAACGCAGGGCTGCGGCCCTCCAGGAACGGAGTTTGACACCCCTGGTTTAAATGGTATTTTCTTTTTGTATAATGTAGCCTATTTGTAGTGTTCATGAACACAGGGCTGATTTGCAGCAGTAACCAAGGAAACACTAAATTTCCATAAGTGCCACCTGCTGGCAGAGAGTGAATTTGCATCTCATTCAGCTCGTCTGCTGTTTCTGTTTGGTTTAGATATGTTTTATATAGTATAGTTTACTACAACACTAAGTCAGACCATTTTGTTTTTGTTTCGAATTTCAGAATTACTGTTAGGTCCATATATATTTGGACCCTGACAATTTTTATAATTTCAGCTCTGTATGCCACCAGAACAGAATTAAAAATAAAACAAATCAAGATGAAATTGAAGTGCAGACTTTCAGCTTTAATTCAAGGGGTTGAATAAAATTACAACATAAAATGCTTAGGAATTACAACCATCTTTTTACACAGTCCCCCCCATTTTCAGGGGCTCAAATGTAATTGGACAAATAAATATAATCATAAATAAAATGTTCATTTTGAATATTTTGTTGCAAATACTTTGCAGGCAATGACTGCCTTGGAACTCATGGACATCACCAAAGACTGGGTTTCCTTCTTTGTGATGCTTTGCCAGGCCTTTACTGCAGCTGACTTCAGTTGTGGTTGGTTTGTGGGTCTTTCTGCCTCCAGTTTTGTCTTCAGCAAGTGAAATGCATGCTCAATCGGGCTAAAATCAGGAGACTGACGTGGCCATTGCAGAATATTCCACTTTTTTTACCTTCAAAAACCCCTGGGTTGCTTTTGCTGTATGTTTTGGGTCATCGTCCATTTGTACTATTAAGCGCCGCCCAATCAACTTTGCTGCATTTGGCTGAATCTGGGCAGACAGTACATGCCTATACACTTCAGAATTCATCCGGCTGCTTCTGTCCTCTGTCACATCATCACTAAACACCAGTAAGCCAGTGCCACTGGAAGCCATGCTCATGCCATCACACTGCTCCACCATGTTTCAGATCATGAGATGTTCCAAGCCTTCTCCACACTTTTTTCTTCCCGTCATTCTGGTACAGGTTGATCTTAATTTCAGCCGTCCAAAGACTGCTTTTCCAGAAGTGGTCTGGCTTTTTTAGATGTTTTTTTGGCAAAGTCTAGTCCGGCCTTGTTTGCACCTCGTGGTAAACCCTGTATTTGCTCTCGTGAAGTCTTCTCTTGATTGTACACATTTGACAGTGACAGGCCTACCTCCTGGAGAGTGTTCTTCACTTGGCTGAATGTTGTGAAAGGGTTTTTCTTTACCATGTTTTGGTCAGCAGCTAAAATAATAAAAATTGTGCCTGTGTCCAAATATACATATACCTAACTGTACACAATCTAATTTAGATTAAAAACTGCTCATGCTGCATGTATGCAGCATCTTTCTTTGGATCGTGATTAAAATATAGTGGTTGCCTCAGAAACGTGCAGCATTAAATAAAAGGATGCCGTTTCAAACCTGTTTGACTTTCTTTTTCTGAGGAACATAAAAGAAGATCATTTGAGAAATTTCTCTGTATTTTATTGTTCACACAATGTAAGTCAATGATAACCAAAACAGTTTAGTTGCCAACATTCTTCAAAATTTCTTCTATGTTCTGCAAAAGAAAGAAAGTCATAAAGGTTTAAAATGACATGAGGGTGAGTAAATGATGACAATTTTTATTTTGGGGTGGACTATTCCTTTAAGGAAACCCATTTCAACAATTAATTCACGTTTGTTTAATTTAAAGATGCTGTCAAGTTGAACACAAATGGTTATTTGCAGCTACACCCTATAGTCTGAAAAGAGTGTTAAAGATCTTTTAAAACATCTAAAGAAAGAGTAAAGTGATTCTGGATGTACACCGCATGTTAATTTGTTTGCTGGTGTTAGTTCAGACTCTCAGATGACAGTTTGTTGCCACTGAACTGACAGAACACCGGAAGTCAAACTCTTGTTAGTTGTTAAAGAGTCTGTCTTCAAAGGCATGAAAGACGCAGGGCAAAGTGCCCAGGAAAGCGCAAGGGATGTTTTTCCCCCTCATACATTCGTATGACAAATCTTGTTAAGATTACAGTGAAAGAATTGACTGCTTTAGATGCTGTCAACAATAGTTTGACTGGGTTTCCAGCTGTGTAACGACCAGTACAAACAACAGAGGCTCAATCTTGTGTTCTCGCACGCTGGGTGTTGCCATCTGTGATTCTGAAGACCATGTGCTCCACAAGCTTCAGGGGAAAGCCTGAGGTCTAGCCTGAAAGATTTTAGAGTGGCTCATGGACAGTGGCTCAGGCTTTACCGTCCTTTTAACATAAACATTTTAGCAGCGATAATAGACCAGGAGAGCTTCAACCACTTCACATTGACCACAGCTGCAAACCCGCAAACAGCTGAATCTGGTTTCGGTGGCCACTCTTACCCCCCCCCCCGTTCTCTCCCCGAACACACCAGTAAATTTCACAGCTGTGACTCTGGCACGGGTCTAGGTCGTGTCTGATGGGTTTAAGATTAGCCACATGAAACGTCTCTCCCCGTCAAGCATATGTGTGAGCTGTAAATCTCAGGGACGTATGTCCTCAAGCTAATGAAGAACATTCCATAGTGTCTTCATTCAAATAGAAATACTGTAATCAAAGTACTTTTGATGCAGCCTGAAGAATGTCTTGCTTTTGGGGTTTTCTGGGATAAAAAGAAGGGACATGTGAGTCTGTAACTCACATAACCCCAATCTCACCCTAAATTATCTTAATAAAAATGACACATTTGTTTCATATAGTGTCACCAGTGAGATACTGCATCTCTATAGGAGTCCAGGAACAGCTTTCAGTACATTGCCGTCAAGGGAAAACAACAATTAGTCATCGCTGATTAGTCAGCTGACATTTGGTACATATTTTGGTAGATGCAATAATTCAAAGCACTGTTTGGAAATTAACCCTTAAATATGCATGAGGAAGGAGATGATTTAAATATTTAAAATGGAGCATGAAGAGCTGGTTTATCTGGTCAGATTATAATTTTTCAGTGCAAAAATAAACTTTTTTTAAGTTGGAAAATATGGGAAGACTATCAACAAGTCTGAGATTTCATGGTCAAAGTGTGCAATATAAAACATATAGTTTGAGTATTAAATCTATATTAAAGTTCTATAGTAATACATTAAAGTGAATTTCATCACAATAGTATAATGTACAGTATAACAAATGAATATTTATTTTGAGATTTACTAAAGATAATCTTAATATAAAAATAGGAGAAATGAGCATGACAAACATACAAAATTCAATATACACTATCAAAACTATAATATATAGAATGATACCAATATATACTGTATAGTGCATCCCTAATTGCCAATTTTGCCAAAAATAAATTTGGAGGATTTGCTTGGTTCAAATTCTGTCTTTGTCCCTTAGTTCCACTGGAAGACATTTATATTAGTGCTGGCAGATCAGCAGCAAAGCGACTATATTAAATCAATAGAGCCTATTATTTTATATCTTGTTTGTATCAGCAAAAGAATCAATGCTCTAAAGATAAACTAGCGCATACCCTGTATCTCCACTTGTAATGCATGTCAATACAGTGAAGCCGTTGTGTAACCATTACAACTTTGTCTTTTTAAATCCAATTCTCCATGTCAAATTTTTTGATTTGATGTGCAACGAGTGGAGACGAGGCGGCCCTGTTATACTCCATGTTGTACAAATTTGGTAAAAGGGGTTATGGACCATTAATCTAAAAGTCAATTTGCTGCACATAAGCTGCCGTCTGTAATGGGATATCACTGATGATCTGCTCAGTGAAAAATCCTAATCATGCATACATGTTTGATGGATTTCTTTTTCCCAAGAGGTGATAATTCATGTTAAACATGAGCTGAATTGATTCAGCAAGAGACTGAGCTGAACTAAGTGCATTTGACAAGGAAAATAAGATGAGCACAAAAGAAAACTATTTCTATATCTGAAAACTGTTTGATATTTAATTATGATACATCTGTATCTATCCGTTTCTGTCAATACTGGATGCTTAAACTAGATTAGCTTAATGGTCAGAAATTAAGATGTCAAAATAGTAATAATTTAATAACACTGTTAAATGTAACGTGAGCAAATCTCAAAATGAATATCAATTTTTCATACTCTACATTATATTGTTCTAATGCCTAAATTCAATTGCAGCACATAAAATGAATGCTCTTTTAACATTTATTTATACAAAGATGCAGATAATTTAAATATCGACCATTTCTCAGTGTTTTAATATTAGTGCTTCCAATTCTTTTGACAATTTATGAAATGACCAGAGAAAACATGAGATTTTATATTCATTTCCATATGTGTAAAACTGTTTTTCCACCTGTAACCAATATTTAAGTCATTATTTATGAAAACATTCTCTATCCAGCCGTTTATGAGAGTCTCATATAAACCTGTTAAACTAAGTGAGGAATATAATTTACATTACATACTCTAAAAAAATGCTTTGCAGTAAAACACCTGCCGTTATTTTAACTTTTTAAGCATTTTATGGTCAAGAAACATTGCTTCCTATATACCAATCCAACTATTTACAAGGAAGGTAATACTCTTGAGGACCACAATAAATATAATGGACCCCGAAGCCCTAAACAGGGAATAAAACCTTTCCTAATTTTTAGTCATAGCGCTTGTTTCTTTTCCTTCAGCTTCAAGCTTTCCATCTACGTAATACCATAATTACTGTCACTTTATATTCAGCAGACCTGTGTGCTATTTATATACTCTCTTGATAGTAGCATTTAGACCGTAGGTTATATTTTACCTTGTCGGTTTAGTCAAAACATTTCACCTTTAGCTGACTGTTTTGGATAGTTAGTAGGAAATGTTTTGGAGAACACTGCCTTGTAAGTGTAGATTTTCAACTTTCAGACCACATTTACTTGTATGAAGGCATTTAGGTCAAACAAAACCAATGAAATGTAAAAACAAAACAATTCAGCATGAATATGTAGTCATTATTTTAGAATTCAGGCACTTAAAAAGGGCAGCCAAAAGAAATGTGAATTAAACCACATTGAACATCAGACTACATAACCCAACATCATTCAGAAATCCTATAATTGGATCAGAAAATGGGGCAACGGAACATACGCTTGCTCCTCAAACATGGCAACAGTATGAAAGGAGGTTCTGCATAATAATGGCCATAAAACTGGCAAGCCAGTAGCTGATCAAACCAACCAACGCACTAACTGAAAATAAAAAAACATGAGAAATATTACAAACAAAATAAGCTTACCCACCAGACCATCAGTCATGTGGCCTAAAATATATTCGTCATGCATGCCTTTTACATGTTTATATTCTGATGTCAGAAATAAAGCCTGTGCTTCATCACCTGAGACTCAACTGTTAGTGACAGCATATAAAATACAATTCATATATTGAAATACTTTTAAACAATAACTTTTTAAACAACATATCTACATTCTGTGTCATGAGCCTAATTAAAAAGGGTAATGACAACCGACATGTCAAAGATACCTGAGGTAAATTTGAAAAACTTTAGGAGAAACATTTTGTGAATAAATGAGCAAAACCAAAATGTATTAAAATTATTGCTGCACTCTTGATTAAAAAAAAAAAAAACTAATAAAAAAATAGTAGATAGCACTTCAAAGACAGAAAACTATAATGCCATCTCTAGTCAGGTCAATAAACAGCATCATCACACTTTATCCACAGAAACAAAAACATTTCACATCCCACAGTAGAGTAATAGCCTATATAATGTCATGAAACATGAAAAGTGTATTACTGCAAATATTAGTGCACCATTAGCTTATACTAAACTATACTTCAAAAAAATGTTCAAACAGATACACAAGGTGAAAATTCTTTTGTTAGGTGACATTCAATAAAAATAGCCTCAGTTCACAGAACTAAAGCTTTTTAGGATCCAATAAAATGAAGTAGGCTATTCAAGAAGTAAAGGACAAGTATCAATGTAAGTGCAATAACAATTTTCCCAAACTTCACTTATTTGAAATATGGCATTTGACTCTTCTACTCGAATAAAAGTCAGACAAGGAGAAGAGAGTAAACATGTCAGTTCCAGCGTTTTCGCAAGTGAACACCCAGCGTAATGAGTACAACCCGTGATTGCGTTACTAACAAACAAAAGATTAGACAAACAACTCATCACCTACACTGCGAGCGACGCGACAATACAAACTCGAACGCTCTCGTTAGCGCAAAAACCTTCGGGCGAATTCGTTGAGTACGGGATCTTCTAGTTTTGACGCGTCGCGTCGGAATGTGATGTAGATAGATAACAAGTCTGTCATTATGAATAACGAAACTAAACGATGAATTAGACTTCTTGTTTAAAAGCCCTCTTAAATACTTCACAGTATGACGGGCTTAAATGAAACTTAGGCTAATGCTGGAGGACAGCACGCTAAAAAAAAAAAAAAATCGACTTATGCCTAAAACTTCATTCTTTTAAATGGAGCATGCAGATTCTCTTACCTTGAGTGGTGTCGTGGATTTAAATGACAGAGTTTATTGGTAACACGCACTGCTGCCCCGGTGTCGTTTCTCTCTTGGATACATGGGAAGAGGAGCTCATTGTACTGTCATCCTGAGGAGAACACCTGGAATAGAGCAGACTCATGCAGAACTAACACAAACACTCTTGCCATGGAGTTTACGTAACACCACCATCCGCTGTCAGGGGTGGTGTCACAAAAACCTTAAACGCTCCCTACGTAGACTGCATGGTTAGGTATCATGGTCAACTGAACTGACTCACAACGCGTCTTTGATTCTCTAAAACATGTTGCACTAACCTATTATGCTGAATAATGCGAGTTAGGAACTCGTCTATGATGTCCGTTATGCTGTCTAGGTAGGCAGCTGACTATGATTTGTCACACGGCCACTGTTGACGTATGGCATGCTGGGACAACATGGAGTTTCTTAAAGGGCTATGGGCACATGTGAAACATGAAAGCCCATTATTAATATAGTGGCCCCAAAAAGTATTTAGACACTTGAGATTATGAAATTATTAATTTCACTGCATCAAGTAATGAAATCACACATGAAATCAGCAAGGGAATGATGCTAGAGCTTTTCTCATCAATGACTTTAATTTTTGAGACAGTTTATGACTAGTGGATTTTTGAAGTCAGTTCCCTTCAACACCACACAGGAACATAGTTCATCACATTGACTGACTACAGTTCGTGGACATACGTACATCTGACTAGTAGAAAGTATCAGAATACACTGTGTTTTTATGTTTGAGCCTAGTTCTTATTGAATGTTTTGTGAATTCAACCATCCCTTCAAACAATTCCAATACTGACATCATTTTTGAAACTGCGCTCAGATACAGAAATGGATTTACTTGTTTCTTATATGTTGTCACAAATTATCAATGCATGTTCAATGATCAGTGTATACAAAAGTTTATTTTTTAACTCACAACTAAAAATTACTCTATTTGAAGAAGAAAAAAGAAAAGAAAAAAAGCCAGTGGTCAGTAACTTTTCACACCTGCTCAAAGAATAAACCAGGTGGTTAATATATAGGCTATAAAAAAATAAATGTGACCCTGGATCACAAAACCAGTCTTAAGTTGCTGGGGTATATTTGTAGCAATAGCCAAAAATACATTGTATGGGTCAAAATGATCGAATTTTCTTTTATGCCAAAAATCATTAGGATATTAAGTAAAGATCATGTTCCATGAAGATATTTTGTAAATTTCTTACCGTAAATGTATCAAAACTTAATTTTTGATTAGTAATATGCAATGCTAAGAACTTAATTTTGACAACTTTAAAGGCATTTTTCTCAATATTTAGATTTTTTTGCACCCTCAGATTCCAGATTTTCAAATAGTTGTATCTCAGCCAAATATTGTCCGATCCTAACAAACCATACATCAATGGAAAGATTATTTATTCAGCTTTCATATGATTTATAAATCTCAATTTTGAAAAATTGACACTTAAGATGGAAAACTTAAAACGAAAAACTTAAAACATAAAATGAAAACTGTAAGTGTTGCCTTGGCAACTAATTGAAATAAAACAAGTTTTAGTTGAACTACTAAAATTACTAAACGCTAAAACCAAAATTAAAAATAAATTAAAAAAAGTATTTAATAAAAAAGAAAAATGAAAACATGAAAATAAAAGCTAAACAATTAATAAATGCTGTAATATACACACAACAATAAAATAAAGTAAATTAAGACATTTCCGAAAATAACTAATTAAATCACAGAAAGTATGAGTGACACAACAAATCTGATACCATCAGATGAAAGGAAGATAATGTTTATTCTAAACAATAATTTATTTCAAATACATGAAGCAATTATTCAGTAAGGCAGGATTCTGAAAACCCAAAGGTATGATGGTCAGTACAACAGCTTATTTAAAAAATGTGCTACTTCTTTTGAACATTAATTCAACAATAATACAAAGAAATAAAAGAGGAAAAGAATATCTGCATGACACACATTTCAATAAATGTCCTCTATAAAGAAACCCTTTTTTGTTCATATATGAGAAAGAGCCCCTAATGATGTTAGAGGGGCAGAGGGGATATGCAGAATAGCTTACATGCACGGAGTGACCATGTTCTGAGAAAAAAAACAAACAAGACAACCGCAAGTTCTATACAAGTATCGTGCAACAGAAACACCCATGTCCCATAAAAAGGCTCCTGGGACAAATTAATTCTTCTGGCTGTTTCCATCATCATAAGCATTTTTTTCTTCAGGGAATTTGCACTTAACTGCTCAACTACATCAAATAAATTCAGTTTGTCCTCTTAAAATTACTTGAGGATTGTGCATTTCTTACTATTGAATTTATTCTTATATGTGAGACCATTTCACCATGTATGTATTACAGAACATCATATAACTGCATTTGACATCCAAAGAAAACAGCAAGACATGGTCTTGAAACTGGCTAGCAATTACACTTCATATTAATAAAGGTGTTAAAATTAGGATGCCAGATGAAAATGAAATATCTGGCCACAGCAACCCAGTCTGTGTAGGACCAGATGCTCATTCGTTAAGTGCTGCACTTATTTGAACATGGCATTGAAGGCTCTGCCAATGATCATCCTTCTGACCTCACTGGTTCCAGCTCCGATCTCATAAAGTTTAGCGTCTCTTAAGAAGCGCCCCATTGGGTAGTCATTAATGTAACCGTTTCCACCTGTAAACAGACGCAAGTGTGAGTCAACTAGAACTTGAGTCATAAGACCTGGGCTTATTGAATTAGCAGGACTTAATTTGCTGACAATTTAACAATCCTGAATTGTTCCATTTTTGAGCTCATCTCAAGTTGTTGTCATAGCAACAGGACCAGTCTAACATTAGCTGTTCAAATTGTTGGATCAACATATAAGCATTTACAATCAATCAGCACACAAATGCTCAATTATCTCCCGTTACATAGTACATTCGAAAAACAAAGCATCTATGGCAACAGGTACAAGTTTGACTTGTTTGCCGTTTTATCCACCCAGTAACTCCATGCTGTGGTAAGAATGAATGAAGACAGAAGGGTTTGGCCCTGATCTCTGTCCAAGGTACATTGGGAGCTATTTCTTGTAGTTTTTGCTGTGCTAACTATTAGGCACTCACCCAGGCATTGAATTCCATCCAAGGCAACTTGAGTCGCATTCTCAGCACAATAAAGGATTACCCCAGCACAGTCCTACAATAACAACACAAATCAATACTGCTACTACACACTCTGCAAGGTCTGTATGCATCCTTTCCAGGCCCATATGTAACATTATAAAACAAAGCAGTCAAATAACAAAACCTAGGTAAAGAGCTCTTACCTTAGCACTGAAATGGCCTTTGTCACAAGCACGGGCAACGTTGTATAAATATTGTCGACATGAACTAAGCCGGGTGTACATATCAGCCATTTTTCCTTGCATTAGCTAGTCAATGGGGAAAATTCATTTGATTAATTTTATTGCCAAGGGAACAAATTTGTTTAATAACTTTTCAGAACTTTACATAAATACATAAGATTTTGTGTATAAACAATACTATTAAAAAGCCTCGAGTTTTAAAATGTTTATTAAGAAATCTCCTTTTATTTGATCAAAAATACAGCAAACCATTATACTGAGAAATATTACAATTTAAAAATATCATTTTCGAATTATTTTAAAATGTACTGTAATTTATTTATTTATTCCTGTGATTACAAAACTGAATTTTCAGCAACCATTTCTCTAGTCTTCAGTGTCACATGATCCTTCAGAAATCATTCTAATATGCTGATTTAATACTCAAGAAATATTTCTTAAAGGGATAGTTCACCCAAAAATCTAAATCCTGTCATTAATTACTCACCCTCATGTCGTTTCAAACTCGAGAGACCTTCGGAACACAACATTTTTTTGTAATTGCAATTTATTTTTTTATTGCATCATTTTAACCACTTATAACATTAACATAACAAAACCAAATAACAAACAATGCCCATCTTTTTACAATACTAGTAACAAAAATGAATAAATAAACAAAATAATAAAAATAAATAAATAAGTAAAGTGCATTATGACATACCAAAACTCAAAATATTACTTAATGAAACATCGATAAAATCCAGGTATGGAGTCCAAACTTGAGAAAAAGCTTCAGAAGACATATGAGTAACACAAGTTAAAAATTCTAAGGCAATCATTTCCCTAATAATCTTGTGCCATCCTTTCAAGGATGGGGGTTTGTCTCTGATCCAAGTTAACAAAATATTTTTTCTGGCAGCAAAGGCTAGAATGTCAAATAAGACGACTGTTGAATTTGTTCATCAAGTGTCCAACTGGGAGACCTAAAAATAAAGACGAAGGGTCCAACTGTAGCTCAAGTCCAAACATACGGCTCATACAAATAACAACTTTTGACCAATACGCTCTAATTACTGGACAGTTCCATAATAAATGGGTGTAATCTCCCACTTCCACACTTACATTTAACACATAATGGTGAATTGCTTAAGTCAAACTTGCTTCTAAGAAGCGGCGTAATATGCAATCTATGCACAATCCTGAGCTGAATAGCTTTGGCCCTGTTGCAAATAGAGATCTTATTTGCTTGACTCCAAACCAGTTCCCATTTCTCCTCTGTGATGGTCAAATGAAACTCCGCCTCCCATAATCTTCTAAGATCCTGGGTGTTCACCACTTCGTATGAGCAAAGGGCATTATAAAAGCATGTGCTCTGCTTACATGACGGTGGATTCAGCAGAATCTTCTCTATAACTGACGTGGAGGAGTTAGTTACAAGAGAGGTACTTTTAAAAATATAATCCCTTATTTGATGAAATCTAAAGAAATTAAATCTGGGCAGCTTATATTTTACAACCAAATCTTCAAAAGACATTAAAGAACCTTCATTAAACAAATCACAAAGTCTGCATATCCCAAAAGTGTTCCAAGTTTTGAAACCGGAATCTGAGAGACTAGGCAAAAACTCTGGGTTATTGTAAACGGGGGTTAGAGAAGAAGACAAGTCAGCCCTACCCTCTATCTTGCGTATAATACACCAGACCTTCCATGTATTACATACAATTCTGTTATTACATAATGCCCTAATTACCTTAAAACGTCCAACAAATAATAGATTTTGAAGAGGGCAAGGTGACTGAGAAGCCTCTAAATCAAGCCAAGTAGATTTAGGGTCCTCTTTAAGCCATTCAGCTATGAATCTGAGCTGACAGGCCAATTGGTATTTTCTAACATTTGGCAAATCTAAGCCCCCCGAAGCACCAGAAAGCTGCAATTTACAAAATTTTTAGTCTTGGCTTCTGCTTATTCCATATAAATTATCCAAGCCATCCATTTAATCCCTTAATTCTTTTATTCGGCAATAAGATTGGTATCATCTGTAGTGGATAAAGAAGCCTGGGCATTATATTCATCTTAACTACAGCAATCCTGCCTAGCCAGAAGAGAGGAAGATCTGACCATCTAATTAGATCGCTACGAATTTTATGCAACAGTGGGATAAAATTGACTTTGGACAATTGACAGATCATGGGGGTAATATTAATTCCTAAATATTTAAAACCAGATTCCGAAATCTTAAATGGAAAAGACGACATATTAATTACACGTATGCTTGGGTGTTTTAGATGCAAATTCCCAAATTAATTAATAATATCTATACTAAACTTGGCACTGAAGATTCAAAATCTGAAAGTAAAAGCAGAATATCATCAGCATAAAGGGAGATTTTATGCTCTTTAGCACCTACCGACACCCCAGACACGGTCGTATCTCCTCTAATTGCCTGAGCCAGCGGCTCTATCGCCAAAGCAAAAAGCAACGGGGAAAGGGGACAGCCCTGTCTAGTGCCCTGAAGCAGAGGAAAGTTGTCCGACCTATGACCGTTAGTGACAACGGCTGCAGTAGGTGCAGAATAAAGTAAGCGAAACCAACGAATAAAGTTGTCACCGAGGCCAAAACTTTCTAGACTGTAAAATAAATAAGGCCACTCCACATGGTCAAAGGCCTTCTCCGCATCTAAAGATAAGATAAGGGTGTCAATATTGCAATTATGAGATAGCTCAAGGACATTAAGAAGCCATCTAATGTTGTTACTAGAACTTCTACCCTTAATAAAGCCTGTTTGGTCTTCATCTATTAAAGATGGAAGTATTTTATCCAATCGTATAATGCGAGGATTTTGGAGAGCAGCTTTAAATCTACGCTCACCAAAGAAATTGTTCTGTAGGACCCACAATCCTCCGGGTCTTTCCCTTTTTTTAAAACAAGAGAGATATTGGCCTCTCTAAGTGACTGAGGCAACTTATTCATTATAAAAGAATGGTCATACATCTTTATACACTTCGCTTCCTAGACCATCCGGACCTGGAGACTTACCGGATTGCAACCTACGTAAAGCCACTAAGGCTTCCTCCTTTGAAATGGGGGCATTCAAGGTTGTTCTTTGTTCATCGGATATACTAGGGAGCGTTAAGCTATCAAAAAACATTTTCATAGCAGTATATTGATGAGGAGAATATTCGGAGTGATATAAATCAGAATAAAACTGCTTAAATGTAGAATCGAATGATTGTTCCCCCTTAGAATCCCTAATAGAGCTAATGAATTGTGAACTAAATTTATTCTTCAATAAATAAGATAAATACTTATTAGGTTTATTTCCGTGTTCATACAATCTTTGCTTTGAAAATAATATTTTAGTGTTAGCTTGCTGTGATAACAATGAGTCCAGGGAGAAGGATCATTTATGTACCAGTAGCCGTTTTGAGGTCTAGTTCCAAGCACTCCTGCTTCTCTACTCGTTTCCGTTTTTTTGTAATGGAATAAGATATGACTAGTCCTCTGATGTAGGCTTTACAAGTCTTCCATAACAGAGATGCATCATCGATCGACTCTGAATTAATTGACCAAAAAATCTTGAATTCAGCATTAAGAAGCGAAAGAAACTTGTTATCTTTAAGCAATAGTGTGTTGAATCTCCAGCACTTAGCAGATATTGGAGGTCCTCCTACTAACATGTCCAGTGTTATCAAAGCATGATCGAAAACAATAATGTTACTTATAGTACAAATGGAGACATATTGCAGAATTGCACTCAGAACAAAAAAATAATCGATCCTAGAATAAGATTTATGAGGAGGGGAGTAAAATGTAAATTCTGTTCGCAATGGAGTACGCCAGACATCAGTGTAACATAACTCTTCACATAAAGCAGATAACGTTTTAGATTGCTTAGAAGGAGGGCAATTCTTAGAAGGGAGTCTATCCAATAAAGGGTTCAACAAACAATTAACCCCCCCCCCCTCCCCTATAATCACTGTACCAGTTGCAATATCTAAGACATCTGAAAAAGCCTTTGTGAGAAGCTCAGGAGAAAAGTTTAGCGGAGAATATATATTTAAAAGTGTTATCTCTTCTCCATACAATAGCCCTTTAACAATAACATAACAACCTCGCTTATCCTTAACACAATTTAAAATCTTAAAATGTACATTTCTATTCACAAGGATAACTACCCCCCCTACTACTCGTTGTGAAGGAAGAAAAATAAATATGACCAATCCACTTATGTCTAAGACTATAGAGCGCTCTTTGTCATTCAAATGGGTCTCCTGCAACAGGGCCAAATCAACACGTTCCTTATTTAGCCAATCAAAAACCTTCCGGATTTTAAGTTTACCATGCAAACCCCTTACATTCCAAGTATTAACCATCTATATAATACATTTTAATGTAATGAGTACATAGAAAGGAGAATAAAGATAAACTAAAGCTTTTCATCCATACAGTCCTCTGCACTAACATTTCACAAAAAGTAAAGAAAAACAAATACACAAAAATAAAAAATACACGCATTTCTGGGCAGTAGAACATACAGTAGAATTTGGAAACCAAATGTAACAAGGTCATAAGATGAAAATAATAACAACCTTAATAAAAATAAAACTCGAAAAAGAAAAGGAGGCATTTTTCCTCGTCATAGAAGGAATTCAAGTCCCAAAAAGGCATC
Source organism: Onychostoma macrolepis (assembly GCF_012432095.1). NCBI lineage: Eukaryota > Metazoa > Chordata > Actinopteri > Cypriniformes > Cyprinidae > Onychostoma > Onychostoma macrolepis. The sequence continues at coordinate 17,784,249 of NC_081171.1, forward strand.
GCTTCCATTTAGAAAGTCCAACAGAACACTGGATATAACATTGCATAGCGGGCTCCGATCTCCTGCAAGGGATGTTTAACCGAATCAAATTCCCGCCTTCGGTGCACAGCGGCGGAGAAATCTTGATGAAAAGATACCTTGCTGTTCTCAAAGCACAGATTTCCATCCATGGACAACTTTCTACTAGCATCAAGAATCCTCTGTTTATCTCCGAAGTTATGCATGCGCACCACCATCAGTCTGGGTCTCTCCTTGACACCTGGTCTTGGAGCTAGAGTGCGGTGAGCTCTTTCAGTCTTCATGTAGCCTCCTTTTGTCTGCAAATGAAGAAACTCTAGGATCCATTTTTGGAGAAATGACACCGTACTAGAGCCCTCCGCCCCTTCAGGTAAGCCGTGAATGCGAATATTTTTGCGCCGTCCTCTGTTCTCTAAATCGTCAACGTGTTCAGTAAGTGATGCAACTTGACTTTCAAGGGTTAGAACACGGGCCTGCATACTCTCAGCTAACTCCTCCGCCGAGGCGATTCTTCGTTCGGCCTCATCCAGCCGAGTCTTGCAATTCTCCAGTTGTTGAGTTGTTGCTGGGCTTAACTCAAAATCACCGCTAGCTTCGCCCTCACAATGTTCCGGTGAATCATCCGACGCAGTCGGGGAAGAGTCCTTCTCGTTTTTTTTTTTGGCAGTACAAGGCATTTTCGAGAAAGATTGTGGCCAGAAAGATTCCAAAGACATGATACTAAAATGACATAACCAAAGCCGTGAGGTTGCGTCCAAATTATCAAAGTAATTAGCTGACTGGTGCGGGAGCTGATGAAAACCGCTGTTACTCCCTGTCCACCATCTTGCACCCCCCACCTAAATTAAGAAATTTTTTATGGAATCTGACAGCTCTCTGACCGTCCATAGACAGCAAGGGTTCTTACACGATCAAGGTCCAGAAACGTAGCAAGGAGATCGGTAAAATAATCCACGTGACATCAGGGGTTCAAACTTAATTTTACGAAACTACGAGAATAATTTTTTTATGCAAAGAAAACAAAAATAACAACTTTATTGTCTCCTCTATGCCAGCGTAGCACCATTTTGGAGAATATCCGCTAGATGGAAACTGTGTATGCTCTTCTGTGTCAGCCGCACCGCAAGGATGAAGGAAATCAGGCATCAGGTATGCTGCTAACACAGAAGAGAGTACACAGTTTGCGTCCACTAGTGGTGGGCAGATTGATCCTAATATCGATAGTATCGATACCAACGTTGGTATCGGTATCGGATCAATACTAGCCTGATTAGATCGATACTTTAGGTTAATTTTCTCTCCTCTACACTTAATATATTGCTTAATACAGTCAACAAAGAATAGACATTTCTGTGTGTTTATATACCGCTCTTTTTACATCTCGTATGCAAACATTACTGCTCCTCCCCTGCTTTAGTGTTTTGTTATGTTTTGCAAACTCCTTTAAGAAAGGCAAATAGCTTTAAGGTGAATGTAATATTTTAGTCATATCAACATAAGTTATTGTTAATTTTCAAAGTGTAATTGGTCATTTAAATATATGTTATTAAAAAGGAAAAAGTATCGGTATCGGCGATACTTGCCCTGTATTTACTTGGTATGGGATCGATACCAAAATTTGCAGTATCGCACACCCTGACGCTAGGGAAGATTCCCCGATTCGCTCGGTGCATCGGCAAAAAAAGTTAACCATGCAATGCATCGGTTTAAAAAGTGTGCATCGGCTACAAGTTGGCATTTGTATCGCGATGCACCGTTTCTAACACATTTGCATCGGTAAAAATCGATTACTTTATTTATATAGAGACTAGTGGATGCGCTACACTTTTATTGTTTATAATGTGACCAATATTTTATATGTAGATTGATTTCTCCTCTCAAAACTGTTTCTCAAGCGCGTTCTCTCATCACCGCTGCGCGTGAATATGACGAATCACAACAATACTACGGAGACATGAGGAAAAACGGAGATTAAAGTACAAAACCTGACTTGAAATAACGTAAATCAATCGGGGCTAAAGCGGTTATAAACGACAATGTAAATTCACACAATCTCACTAATTTGTGCACGCTTATTCTTAATCAGCCCATATTGTCGATCAAGGATCAAATCGATCGACCATGGTAAACAGCGAATATATTTGTGCTGTTTAATGCATTTGAGACGTTGTGTTTTCCTCAGTGCATAACTGACATGTCACGACTATATTTTTCATCTGTAAATGCTAGAAAGTCATGTAAATATTTTCCATTTTGCTGTCAGGAGTGGGCAGGCTTTACGCGAGTGGACGGGCATTGCTGCGCGCATGCGCTCTAAACATACGGAGCGTAATAATTCCGAGTCAAATATGCATTTTGCTAAAATATTCGTTGTTTGACATTAAATGTGCCATTTATAGAATTTTAAACCTACATATAGGTATATTTTTATGATAGCAAAGTTACTTTATGATAGTAACTGTAAAGGTACTATTGTAATGGGTAAATAAAATAAGCTGATGCAGTCCTAATTACTAGCTCAGATGAGTCTTATAGCAGTTAAAATGTAGTTTTAATTTAGTGATTTTAACTTTTAGTTTAGTGATTTTAATGCTTTAAAGAGCAATGTTAGATTGTAATGTTCTAATGCTATCTGTTCTAACTATAAAAGGTACAGCTGTCATAAAACCAGAGAGAAAGAATGCATGGCTATGATAGTATGTGATAGAGTCAGTAATAAAATCATTGCATTCATATTGGTCAGTGTTAAAGGAGCTCAGCTTAGCCTGACAGTTCCCAGCATAAGCTGCCACAGTGACTGAGGTTGATCTTTGTTAAATTTGCTTTATAGTGAGTCAGACTAACTGAATTAAGGCTGGCCTATTTGGTAAACTTGTTTTATGAAACAGGCCTTGAGGCGTTAGCAGTCAGAAGACACATAAGTTAATTTATGATTTGCTGTCTGTCTGAACCAAAGAAATAAAAGCAATCGTATTTTTTTTCCATTGCATCGAATCACATTGTGTTGAATCGAATCGAAATCGGATCGCACTACATCGTTATAGGGGTGTATCGCATCGCTAGCTGCTTCATATGTATCTTCAATGTATCGTATCATTGGTTATGCATCGAGACGCGTATCGCATCGGCCTCGGTTATGGAGATGCACATCCCTATGTGGCGTCGCGGTGGAAACAAATTTGAATAAAGTCGTTATTTATTTATTTTCTTTTGCGCACAAAAAGTTTTCTCGTAGCTTCGTAAAATTACGGTTGAACCCCTGATGTCACATCGATTATTTCAACGATCTCCTTGCTATGTTTCTGGACCTTGATCGTGTAAGGACCCTTGCTGTCTATGGAGGGTTTGAGAGCTCTCAGATTCCATCAAAAATATCTTAAATTGTGTTCCGAGGATGAATGGAGGATGTGAAACGACATGAGGGTGAGTGTCACTTTTTATCAAACCTTACTGAATAAAAAGTATAAATTTCTTTCAAAAGACCTTATACTTCTTAAGCATAATGATGGATATGAGTAGTAATATGGTTCTTTTTATATGCCAAAAAATTATTATAAAGTGATACCTATGATTTATGGTGAAATAAGGATCCAATTAAAACCAGTTTTAACTTTTTATATTCAGTATTTTAATTTGTTGGACATGTAACAGGTTGTTGAGCGCATATATAGTGCAACATTTTTAAAGCCTGGGAAACATCTCATGTAAAAGTATTATTTAAGAATAAATAAATAAATAAATAAATTAACCTGGAAATATCATGGAAGAATGTTTGTTGGCAAACAGTGATTTCATCTATTAGTAGACAAACATAAAATATGTTGAAAGCATACCTGGAAGTGTCCGATTTTCTGTCCAAAGGCTTCACGAACATGTAGGTAAGGAACTGCATGGTCAAGCACAGCTTGCATGATGCTGAGGGAATGCAGAAAATTTGCCAAAAATAACTATTTGACAATTTAAATTTTAAGCATGCTACTGAAAATAAACAGAGCAACAATTACCCAACAGGTCCAGAAGCCAGGACGAGTCTCTCTAGGTCCAAGCCACTCATCATAACATATACTCCTTTATTTAACGGGCCCAATATGTTTTCCTCTGAAAGCACAACAGACGTCTTAATCTGCTGTTTGGACCTCCAACGTATTCAGACTCACAAATATGCATAATAGACTTCACACACCAGGGACCTTGCAGTCTTCAAAGACGAGTTCACAGGTGTTAGATCCTCTCATTCCCAGTTTATCCAGCTTCTGCGCTGTGCTAAATCCTGGCATGCCCTTCAAGAACACAAGCACAATGACTATGATATGCTTATCTATTGAAGCTGCTGCCTTCTTGATCAACAGATTAAAAATGAAACATTCAATCAGAAACTCAGCGCTAGGTGTAATATGATTTCAGACTGAACAGTCAATCATTCAGTATGAATGGTTCGGCTTCTCTAACCTTCTCTACAATGAAAGCAGTGATGCCACGGGCTGCTGCCTCTGGGTCTGTTTTAGCATACACAATCAGAACATCTGCGTCTGGTCCGTTCGTAATCCAGAACTTATTACCGTTCAACACGTAATGATCCCCTTTAAGATGACAGATCAAAGAGAAAAGAAGGTTAAAATACAGCCAAACATGTGTTGTCAGGGATTGTCTGGTTAGCAACAGGGGAAAGATGCATCTTTTATTCAGACGGCATTCAAAAGTAGTTATTGTATAATGATGAAATTATTTTTTTTGCAGACAATACAAATCACTAATACTGTAGGTCATTATAGTAGATGTTTTGCCAGTTTCTTTGAAAGGCCCTGCAATTGTATAAATATGGATTACAAACACTAATAGTAGCAACAATATATCAATAACATTTTATTATATTGATTTTTAAAAATTTAAATCACTAGAAATATATCAGCCGATGTACATTTATCTGTGGTATATTTATATTAATAATTTAATAACTGTTAAATGTAATCTTTAGTAATGCAATCTCAAATGCAAAAATAAATGTATATTTTTCATACTTTGCATTATAATGCTGTGATGTCTAAGTGACTGGTTTTAGTTTTTAGTGATTTATTTCGATTTATTTAGCCAAAACAATATCAGTTTTTAATATCAGCCATTTATCAGTTATCATCCGTAACAAAATAAGTGGCTTATCAGAATCATTTGAATATTGGTGCATTCCTAATAAAAACATTTGTCTAAAAAACAACTGTTCAAAAGTCTGGAGTCTGTATGATTTTTTTTTTTTTTTACTGTTTTTGAAAGACACCGCTTGTGTTTATCAAGTCAGCATTTAATTGATAAAAATACAGTATTATTACAACTTATAAGAGCTGTTTCCTATTTGAATGTATTTTAAAATGTAATTCATTCCTGTGATTGCAAAGCTGAATTTTTAACATCATTACTCCAGTCTTCTGTGTCACATTATCCTTCAGAAATCATTCTACCATGCTGATCTGGTGCTCAAGAAACTTTTCTTCTTATTATTATCAATATTCAAAACAGTTGTGTTGCTTAATATTTTTGTGAAAACGGATTCATTTTTCCTGGATTCTTTAATGAATAGAAAGTTCAAAAGAACAGCATTGATATGAAATCTTCTGTAACATTACAAATGTTTTTACTGTCACTACTGTTAGTAGTATAAAAATAAGCATACATTTTTTTTTTACAAATAAAATCTCACTGATCTCAAACTTCTGACCAGTAGTGTATATGAAAGGACAACATATCTGACAAATCAGTCAACAAATATGCTGTAACATACATGTATATCTAACCAGTTATGACAAGTCCATGGCACTGATGTAATGTTGCTTATTATAGCAACAGACAGTGGTGAATAACAGAGCAGCACAGAGTGCTAACAGAAGGCCAGTCACCTTGTTTTTTCGCTGTCAGTTTCATGGACACCACATCAGAGCCAGAGTTGGGCTCACTCATGGCCAAGGCACCCACATGTTCCCCTGTCATCAACTGAAGCACAAACATATGCATAATTGTAAAAAACAACTGCACCCCAAAAATCCATAAATAACCTAAATACATTTAATTAGTCTGCATTTACAAAATGGATTTTCCCTAATGCATCATGTCATGGGTCAGTTTAAAAAAAGCTAGCTTATTAGAAAATGTAATAGACATCAATTTTGCTCTGCTAAATGAATAAATGTGTTGACTCGCACCTTCGGGATGTATTTCTCTTTCTGTTTCTGGTTTGCATGTCGAACCATCTGATTTACACACAAGTTGGAGTGCGCGCCATAGCTGAGAGCAATAGCTGCTGACACACGGGAGATCTCCTCCATCACAATCACATGATCAAGGTAGCCCAATCCTGTTCCACCGTACTCCACTGCACACATGGATAAAAACATCACAAGAGAATCCCATCAGACTGTGCTCAATACTGTCTCAGCAACAGTTATCTCATAGACAATGGTTTTTGAAGACAGCCTATAAATGGTCCAACCTGGAGCAGTAACTCCAAGTAGTCCAAGCTCACCCATCTCCTTCCAAAAGTCCTAGTTTTAAAAACAGATCATATTTGTTAGGATTCATTACTCAGGATTATTACAGAAAGACTCCTGAGATACGTGTCATGTACGGGAACTCACCCTCATGCGGGGAAACTCGTTTTTCTTGTCAATCTCATCAGCGTAGGGAGCGAGTTTCTCCTGGCAGAATCTCTGGACTGTTTGTCTGAGCTGGTGTTCAAAACAAAGATGTATGATAAGCACAGGGCAGACTGTCTACAAATGACATGAGCTGCCAAATACCTCAACAAAACAATTCTATGATGTTAAATGTGCACTTTTAGTGCAAGTCTTTTTTTTTCCCTTACAAAAAATTAAATAAAAAATACAGTGGCAGTAACAGCATGGTATAGTAATGGCCTTAATTAACATTGTGCTGCATGATTTCCATATTCATACGATGTGGTATTTTCATGGTGCTCCAAAGATAATCAAGGTATTACAGTGACCAACATACCATGGTTTTACCTTTTCTGTCTGAGAGGGCAGGGGAGACAGTGCCTTCTCCTCAAAAAATAAACATTTTAACAGCCCAAACACAAAACAAATATTATTTCTAATGCATGCATTCCACTAATGTTTGTAAGTAATCCTGTCCAGTAGCACCTCTATGCCTGCAGTAATCAATACACTTGCAGAATAAGTAATAATATAAAAAGTTATTTTTGTAACAACAATTAACAAAAGCCAACCACAGTTAGTGTTAAAAAAAATAAGATATATAAATCATTGATGCGATTTTGTTATAATAAAGAGCATATTAGGCTACATATGTACACTATTCATATGTTTAGGGTCAGATACAGTAAAAACAATAACATTGTGAAATAATATTAAAATTTAAAATAACCTCAATCTATTTCAATGTATTTTTAAATGGATATTCTTCCGGCAATCATTACTCCAGTCTTCAGTGTGACACGGTCCTTCAGAAATCATTTTAATATGCTGATTTGCTGCTTAAGAGACCATTCTTATTACAATGTTGAAAACAGATCTGTCGTATTTTTTCAGGGCCCTTAATGAACAGAAAGCTCAAAAGAACAGCATTTATTTAAAATAGAAATCTTTTGTAATATTAAATGTATTTATTTTACTTTTGCTGAATGAAAGTATTCATTCATTTAAATATATATATATATATATATATATATATATATATATATATACACTGCTCAGAACTTTGAAGGTTAGTGTCTATAGTAAAATAAACTTTTTTAGCATAAAGAAATGGGTTACTTCATACACATTTAACCTGGGCACCATTAAACATAAAACATTTCATTTCAGAAGACCACCACTTACATTTCTGTAAGTTGTGTTATGACTTTCCAGTGGGCTTCTATCAAAGCTAATAAAGTACATATAAACTGATCGTGTCCAATCAAAACGCGCCGTCCGTTCACACCCACTCAGCACAGGCAGCATAGAAAGCATGTTAGTCTACCATATATTAAAACCCGAAAATATTTGTAACTTTTAACTTAACTTCTAACTGTACTTCAATTTTTCAATTTCAAGGTTGGATCTGTATTTCGTGTGTTTTTAATGTCAGGAACACGACCGCTCTGTAACAGTTTCTTGGCCAGTCAGTGTGAATGATGCTCTAATTGAAAATGAATACAATTGCGTAATATTGAAAAATGCCTGGCAACTAAATGAAAACAGTCTTAAGTTCCTAAAATTGTGTCAAAGGTCGTCATGTATGCTAGCCCTGGAAACTAGCTCATTCCTGTGAAACGTGAACAAGACTAACAATAAACGGTGACATTTCACGAGCTTTGGCTCCAGGTTTGGTAACCAGGTGTGAGGATACCTGGATCTGCTCCTCGGTGAGACCGTTCACGATGTCGTCCACGGGAACAGCTCCAGCGCATCCACGACGCGAAACACTGACATTTGCCACTCTTTGACAAAGACGCAGTGCTCTTCTGACAGCCAACATTTTGGGAATTGCAGCGACTGCAGAACAAAACTAGGAAAACCTGTTGAGTTAATTATGTAATTGCACTTGGACAGGTAAAAAGTCCAGGGAAGCAATCCAATGCTCTGGAAAGAATTCCGCTCTTCTTCTCTTGTGTTGTGTGCGTGACCTCTAGCTGCCACTGCAGCTTTACTGCCACCTACTGCGAGGAACTACAAACTACAGCACAACGCTACGACAACCGTCACAAAACACTGTGAAATATGCTACAGTAAAAACTCTTCATTGGTTCACTGTAAGTTACGTTAACATATTCGGTAAAAAATAACTGAAAAATATGTCAAAACAAGATAAAATAAACTTTCCTTAACAGGAAAGATCCCAGTTTGTTAAAAAACAATAGCTTAGGCTACATGATATTTTACTTTAAAATGTTTTCTAGTAAATTGTTTAAAAGTTAAAAGTAAGAATTATTTTCTGATTTACAGAGAAAATTATATTTAATAAATCAATGTGGTTAAGGGCAAAATATTGTTGACTATAATGTTTTTAGAAGAAAAAAAAACGTATATGCATGCATTAAGGTGAAATTGTCTGCTTATGGAATGTTTTGTGTTATTTAGTTGATGTTTATGTCATTATTTTTGTGCCGTGTGTTATGTGTTTTGCTTTTGTATGACCACAGTTACTGGAAAGGGCAATTCTGATGAAATTTTAAGTCATCATGTGACCTTTAATTATACATCAGTTTTATTATCAGTAAGCTACATTTTATAATAACAACCAGATTTTATTGCTCCAATAGTTTGGTAGTATTATATAATTTAATGGCAGCTTCTACACAGTCACCAAAATGCTTGTTTCACTGTATGTTTCCTGTAAAATTCTGACAACCACAACATGTATGAATGAATTACAGCATAAAAAAATATAGTAAACCATAATGAGAATATTTTAGGTAAAGGTAAATTAAACAGTATTTAATCTGTTTTTGACATATAGGCCTAGTTATGAACATAAATCTGATAAATCTAATAAACTAAATGATGCTTTATAACATTGTTGTATAGATATTTCAACATAGAGTTGAATTAAATCTAGTAATTAATGTGACTTTGAATAACTTTATCTTTACTTTTACTATAACAATGTCTTCATTGTTATTGTGATATTTTATATTTTTCAGATGGATAAAGTGAAGGTTTACCCGATACACAATAAACAGCAGTATGGTCGAATACTACTTGGATAAGGAAATGCGCTATCAAGCAAAAGTCAAACAAATTAAAAGTCAGGAAGAGCGGGGAAACGTCTCAAATGCGGAAGATGTGTGTTCACTCAGCTCGAGCGCTGTTTACAGGGGCTCCCTGCTGTGAATGTGCGTCCACGGACTCGCGCTAAACCAAACAAAGTTATCTGGATGGAGATCGTTTGTTACGTAACTTACTGGAAATAAAGACTCTGACACGCTGGATTAATTTCAGGGGCCCCCGACTCTCTATCGCAGCGTGCGTGTGGCCCCTCGGACAGAGGTGGCATAACCTGAGCCCTCCTGTCCCCTCGATGCCCAAACAGAGGCGGAGGTCGCTGAGAGAGGCGGTGTTCTCCCGTTCGTCTCCGGTTTGCGACGGATCAGGGAGAGGAGGAGGAGGAGGACGCGCAGGAAACTTTTCATCCACAGAGATTTGTGATGATCAAGCACAGATGGCGGAACAGTTCAGTGGGCAAGCAGGCTTTCTCTCCGACGGTAAACCGGGGAGAGGGTGCCTAGTGCCGCAGGTGACCATCACGTCTGATGGGGATTCACGGGAGATCACTGAGGAGGAACTGGAGGAGGAGGTCAACGGACAGCTGCGCCGCAAACTCTCCAACTCCTCCATCTCCTCCAACGGCTCCTCCACGGCGTTTGACGAGTCGGAGGATGACATCCTCAGCGACAACGAGACCAAAAGCAAAGGCATCGTGACTCTCGAGCATTTGGGCGACTCGGTGGACTCAGGAGAGGTAAGTTATGTAGTCATTCGCGCGTGCTATAATCAATAAAGAAGGCATGAACTGCTGTGTGGCCATGAGGCAGGTGTTGTAGTAAAAGCGGCTAACTGTCGCACTTTTTACTCTCGTGAATATTTTTCAGTATGTGTCAACATTACATTCCTGGCTGCAAAAAAGCTACTGCATTAGTATCATTGAATCATAAGCATTAAGCAGATGTTGATATTTTGTGATAACCTGGTGCAATAGTGGGTCATGTTATCAGGCTGGGGCAAGTTGTCACATTTGAAACTGACATTTAACATCCTGTAATGAGACTTTTTAATGAAACACCAAAAATATATACATTGTCTTGGTCAACAATTATTAATAATTAATATTATGTCAGCTTAATATAAATATATATATATAATTTCTTTTCCCAACCAAAACTAGGGCTTTGACCTCATTAAAATAGGTGTTTAAAAATTAAAACCCACATACAAAACAACTTCTAGAGCAACACATATTTGAGTAAGTGAACATATGACTTACATATCTGACAGTTATAAGATGTATAAGAAATAATAATTATTTAATTGTGATTCATTTATTATATGGTAAATATAGACTTCTGGAGAGAGAATTAAATTATGGGCTCTTTATTCTTACAGATCTCTTTTTAAAATAAAAGCAGACAATTCGAAACCCGTCATGAGAACATGAGAGTAGTAATGAGGAACTGTCTTTTGGAAAGTTATGAAATCTTTTTTTTATTTGTTCTTGAGTTACCAATGAGGCTTTTGATATCTGTCGCTGTATCTCGAGGAATCTCATTTGTATTCATGACTGAGGCATTAGAAAACTTTTGATTGAAATCTGCATATCCAATAACAGCTTTGTGTTCAATCGATAGCTGTAAAGAGCTCATGCAAAGTCATGATTATGGTATGTTTGTGTGGGTGTCTGTTTGTCTGTACTTGCTCCTAATTGTGAAAGCATGTCTGTTCACTGGGTTGCCAGTTCAAAACTGCTGTGACACGACATGTGGCGTTTGAGGCTAGATTTGTATCAGGTGGCTCTTGTGTGCTCTTTCTGATGAAATATTTACAGTAGTAAGTAGCTAAAAAATAGAACGGAAATATCCATCCATCCATAGCAGATCGATATGTTTCTCCTTCACTGTTTACAAAGTAGGCTGTTCGAAGTTTTTATCGGAATTGTTTATTTTTTGTTTGCATTGAGCGTCTTCAGTGTAGTTTGAGCAAATATCACAGGCGTGCAGCTTTAATAACCTGGCAGCACTTTGAGTGTTAAAATAACAAGCTCAACAGGCTTAACCGCTATGTGCCAAAGCCTTTTTTTTTCATATACATACTCATATGCTTGTAATTTCTGTTACAGAAGTGAATCCAAAGTGATGACCTTTGCAAATGTTTTCGAAAATATTGCAGTTAGTGGGTGGAAAAGTTACTTTGAATACATTAAAGCTCACTTCGAATAGAAACATTTGCCAAATAAGGGTGAATGTAAATTAAAGGACTAAGGACTAAATTAAAAAGTAGAAGTAATATATTTAACAAAGTGCTAACTTAATAGATAAATCTAACTGATCATCTCTGTTTTGTTTCTCACTTCTGCCATGTGATTATTCTGAATGGATGTTTCATGTTTTGTGGTCCTCAAGCTCATTTGCAGCCATAGAAGGCCTTCGCTGTCATTGTACTTTAAACATTTTGTCTCTGTAAATCTGGACGCCGTGTCTGCATAGCATCTACTCTTTCTTTTTCAGAAAGTTACACATCTTGCACTGAATGAACTGATCAATGTTCATCTTCTTTGGCCCAATAAAAGTCAAGCTCAATGACACTGTAAAAAACCATCAAGAGCTTATAAATTGAATGTTTGCGCAGGGCTGTTTTAGACGCCTATTCTGCGAAGGAAAACACATACAGTGACAAACACTTCATTTTATCAGCCTGTATCAAAACAAACTCATTGCCGCTTGACATTTAAGCAGAAGCCACAGTGTCACAAACAAGTTTCCACCCACAGTTCGATGGTAGAGCAGCTCAGGTCAGTTTTAGAAACTCTTGTGATTACAATATTACGGATTTTACTACTCACATATGAAATTATTCACATTTTTTTCTTCTGAAGCACATTTTTACTACAAAAGAAGATTGGCAGTGTAAAAACGAACAATCCTCTGTTGTAGTAAAAATGTGCTTCAACATGTAATCATGGTAAAACTGATTTGTGTCTTTTTGTCTAACTAATAAATACAAGATACCAAAGAAGTCATGGCCAGCTTTTATATTTTCACTTTTTTACTACTAAAATGTCATTTTTAGTAGCAAAGAGACAAAGATAAGACAAGATATTTATGTTTTCATAGAAACATGTCAGTTTTCTAAAACGTGATTGGTAGTTGTTTGAGACTTGGCACCATAATGTTTGAATTGTCTGCATGACTGTCCAGTTCAATATTTAGATATGGGTGTGCTAAAAATGTGTGTATGCACAGCTTCAGGCATAGTGCAGGGCATAGCCTTTGGTTTATGGCTTTTCTCTGTATTTATACAGGGCCGTGCGCAGTCTGCTTGACTTTATATATGATGTACTCTCTGGATCTTGTCCAACCCCCCCAAAGCAAAGTTTTATGTACTACATCCATTTTAAAGGCTTAATAATAATTGCTGCACGCTGTAGTGTAAAGGTTTTCCATTCATCTTTTGTACCGGAGGGTGAATTCAACCTATGTTGGCAAACTTCATCAGCACATCAGCAGAGGTAGACAGTAACAAACATGTTTCTTTCCAAATCAAGAGGAAGAACAAACACTGCACATCAGCTACACCTTTAGCATTTCAACACCTGCAGTATTCATTTTCCTAAAGGTTTTTTTTTCTTACATTTAGTTTTTACAATTTAGAGAAAAATAATTATGTTTGATTTAATTTAATTTTCTTTGTTAGAAGAATTTAAGGGCTTTTCTGCCATATGAATGCTAAACGCAGTAACTAGAGCAACACAAAGTGCACTTAAGAAAAAGAGATATTTATAGATTTTTACTGCTGATAAAAATATATAATATTTATTAAGTAACAAAAAATACTGTGATAGGTGATTATCTCAGTAAGGTACACAGTGTTGGGAAGGTTACTATGGAAATGTAATAGGTTACAGATTACAAGTTACCCTATATTTAAAATGTAACAAGTAAGTATTTCAACTGTGTTATTAAAGTAATATAACTGATTACATTTGGTTACTTTTCTACAATTATAATGAGTGTTTTTAAACATTTTTCAAACATTTAAAGCAGGCAGGGCAGTTGTACTTAACACTGACTACTGTCAGACTTTCAAAATCCTTCATAAGTTGAATTAAGATTCTAATAATTGAATTTTAAAGCACAGCACTGGAACACATTTTTATCACTCGCCATGGTGGCGACTCTCAGACAGGCTTTCAGCGACAACCGATGTAACTGGCAAATGTGGTGCACTGCAAATTCAAAGAAGAGAACCAATTAAAAGCATCGCTTTACTACTTCTTTTTAATGTTTTATTCATCAAAGAATCTAAAAAAATATTTTAAGCAGCACAACTGTTTCGGCTTTACATCACAGGAATAAATTGTATTTTAAAGTATATTAAAATAGAAAACTTATTTTGAATTGCAATAATATTTCACAATATTGCTGATGAGCATAAGTAACTTCTATATATACTTCTATATATACTTTTTTTGCCATAATCGAGCAGCTTTTTGTTATTGATATTATGGTGACCATATCATCCATGCATTTTTTTTTACCTCACAATTTCTAGTCAAAATGAACTCAGTCTTCTGGTAAAACAACCTTTACAATCACAACTACAAGGTTATATTTAGATCTGCCTCCATCCAGTCAACAAGCGATAGATAGAGCCAAGTCCTGCCCTGCATTTTTCTTGTACTAATCTGTTTTAATCTGATTTACGTCACAATATAGACGATAAGATCTGTCGCTGTTCTGTTACATCATGACTATAAAATCTAAATTAAATAAGAATTGACTCTATTTGGAAGTGGATAGAATTGGATCTCCTGGTTCACCTGGTTCAATTGGAATTATGTCACATTATCAAAATAAAAGGTGCTCACAGCATGCAAAGAGACAGCATGCTGTGCAAACCGTACTCCTCAAATGAACAGAAATGTTTTTCAGAATGCTTATTTGAAATGGGCAGCAAACCAGACGTCTATGTTATGGGCTGAAGTGCTAGATCACAGAGCTTCACAGCTCCAACTGAGACCATGTGTGGATGACTCAGTCTCACACACTTAAGGAACATTGTGCAGTGTTGAAAGAAATACTGTCAGTTGGTTTCGGTGACTGGTCATACTTCTTTTATCTCAGACTTATTGTCAGGTGGTCAAGGGTCGAGTTGTATTTACAGCAGAGTATTTGAAATATTGAATGCACTTATTTCATAATCATGGATGATTATGTTTTAATGTGTTCCAGCAAAGCAATGCCTGGTGGAAGCTGAAGACTATTGTCAATTGCCCTTTACTGACCTCACAGCGAAGACGACTGTCCTGGGTTCAGTTAGCAGGCCATAAAGGTAAACCCTCCCCCCAAAAAGCTGCACATTTTAGTCCAATGTAAATTTATGTTTCAGTTCCATATTTACACAGTTTGCACAGTTTCCGGGGTAAATGCATATGGGACAGCAATTTATTAAAACCAAATTAGACTTGAATATGCTTTTTGTTCTTTAGTTATTATTTTAGACAGCAGTTATTTTGTATGCAAATTAAAAATCAAAAATAGGGTAAAACACATGTTTATGTAGCTTTGCTTTTATTTACAGCTTTTAACTTCTTTTTGGACATTATTTATTTCTGTACTGTCATTAATCATATCCATCAGATTGCTGCCTTGGCAAAAATGCGACTGATTTTAGCTCATGTCTTCTGGCTGTTTTATTGTAAACAGCACAGGGGTTTTTTTTCAATACATGAGGAAGTACAATCATTTGATACCATTTTAGGGAAGTGGTTATGTGTAGTGTTATGTGATAACACTTGATTCATGCATATTCACATGCCAAAAACCATAACAGTGTACGTATAAAATTATTTTTCAGATATCAAACATAAATTATTTACCCTTTTCAACACTATGCATGTGTGCACGGTCATCATGCAATATTCATATTCACTAACAGATGATTAAGGCACACATCCTGACTAAGATCTGGCTGACTGGCTGTGCTGCTCAGTGTTGATTATATGTGCTCCAGTGACTCCAGTCATTCTTTGTCTGTGTTTGTGTTTCTGCCCAGGCAGCTTTAAAGCAGGGGATGAGGGCTCCATACTGAAGAAGTTCTCAGAGAATGAGAAGCTGTGTTTCGAGAGGCTGAAAGAGGATGCTTTACATTCCTTCGTGCCCAGCTACTATGGTGTGGTCGAGAGAGACGGAGAGCTTTTTCTCAAAATGAAAGACCTTTTGGCCAAGTTTGATTTGCCCAACGTCATGGACTGCAAGATGGGAGTGAGGTAGAGAAATGGGTGCTACTTTTCATGGACTCGTTACTCAGATAATTTTCTTTTTTTTTCTTTTGTATTAAAATTTTTATGATGTATCTGTATAATAATGTTTACAAGTGATCAAGGGAATGCATGTGGAAAATCACATTTAGAGCTTCATAAGTTTGACCTTTTCTTTATGATCAATTCAATTTGAAAAGAATTTGAAAGGTCACAGAACCACCCAATCAAATAAAATGCAAACCAAATGAATTATGCAAATCACTTTAAACTTAACTACCTACATTAAAAAAAAATAATATTCATGTTCATTTATAAAATTAATGATATACAATACTTTTTAAAAGTTTAGGGTTGTCAAGATTTTTAAGTGTTTTAAAGTCTCTTATGGTCACCAAGGCTGTTTTTTTGTTTTGTTAAATTTTTGAAATATTAATATATATTATTACAGTTTAAAATGACTATCATGTTTTCTATCTTGATATATTTTGAAATGTAATTTATGCAGTGCTAAATTTTCAGCAGCCATTACTCCAGTCTCCAGTCTCACATCATCCTTCAGAAATCATTCTAATATGTTGATTTTTTCTTTTTATTGTTTTTAATGCTTAAATGCAATTGTGCTGCTTAATATTTTTGTGCAAACCATTATACATTTCGTCAGGATTCTTTAAATAATAGAAAGGTCACAGCATTTTAAATAGAAAGAGCAGTGCAAATATTTAAAAATATACTATTAATTATATTAACATAATGTAAATTTTTTAATATAGTTATAATATATTAAAATAATTGTTATTAAATATAGAAAATATTACTTGTTTTGCTAATGTGTAATTCTTTCCTTTTTATAGTCATGCTAATATATTGTGCATGGCAGGTTCACTGTGCCTGCTGAAACACCTGTTCTGGTTGTTGGCCTGCATCCTGTCAGCGCGATGGGTGGAGCTCATGAGGAGAGAGAGAGAGGCCCTCACACAACAATAATAACCACTTCCTGTGCACATGCAGTCAAAACTTAGATGCACACTTAGCGAGGCAGACACAGGGCGTCCCTGAGGGCTTCCTTCTCACACGCATTCTTTTACACACTGAGAGACATTTTGTGCAAGGAGTCCCTTGGTGACTTCCTCTTCTCACACAGGAAGTCAAGTAAAGTTCAAGCTTGCAAAAAAAAAACAAAAAAAACCTGCTGATGACTGAATTAACATTTCAGGCATGATTAATTGACCTTTCCAATAGGTTATTTAAAAATCTACTTCCTTTCTTTCTTTCAGGACATATCTGGAGGAGGAGTTGGTGCGAGCAAGGGTGAAGCCAAAGCTGCGTGAAGACTTGTATAATAAGATGCTGGAGGTGGACAGTGAGGCTCCTTCAGCGGAGGAGAAGAAACAGAGGGCTGTTACCAAACCACGCTATATGCAGTGGAGAGAAAGTCTCAGCTCTACTAACACTCTGGGCTTCCGCATTGAGGGTATTAAGGTAGCCACAGTGCCTAAAAATCACAGCCTGCCTGTTCACAGCAAGCAGAATTTGAGTTCAGCTGAAAACCAGACGCTGAAAATTGTACTAAGGTTACATTGTTAAATAAATGAATGAATAAATCAATCAATCAATTTAATAAAGCTATTAATACTAGCTATAAATGTTATTAATAATACCTAATAATAATAAATAACAATACATCTATTAATAAGAAATTATTAATATAAATAAAAACATTTGCATTTAACAAACTATTACTATTATAAATTAATAATAATAATAATATATTCATAAACTATTAAACATGTGTGTGTATACAATCATTAATATTATTTATATTCTATGATTAATAACAAATAATAATACAACTTCATATTAAATGATTAAATACATAAATAAATACAATTAATATGAATTATTATTATTCTATAATGTTAGTAAATAGATCAAATAAATAATAATACAAAAATAAATACATTTAATAAAACTATAGAAAATAATATAATAATTTTATTCTTTTTCTTTTTATTATTTTGTGTGTACTACTACCACAAATCAGTTTAAGATCATTTAGAAATCATTTTTAACGTATTAACTGATGTTTTGTACACTCAAAAAATAATTAAAAAAAAGGTACAAAAGCAGTCACTGGGACGGAATCTTTTCAAAAGGTACACTTTTGTACCTAAAGGGTACAAAATTGGTACCTTAAAGGTACATATTACGACCTAAAGTGTACATATTAGTACCTAAAAGAGGTACAGCCCCAGTGACTGCTTTTGTACCTTTTCTGAGAGCATATGGACGTTAACAAGGTTCCCACTCACTTTAAAATTTTCGGTTATTTCCATGTTTTTCTATGACTATGGGAACATTGTATTATCCTCAACCTGCTGATTTTGTCAGTAAAAGCTCTTTATCTAACTTTTTTCCCTTTTACATTCAATACAATACATTGTTTTCTTATTTCAGAGAGGGGAATCCTGCAATACAGACTTCAAAAAGACCCGGTCAAAGGAAGACGTCATTCAGGTCTTTAAGGACTTCGTCGAAGGCAATAAAAACATAATTGTGCGTGAGTTCTTGAGAACTTGACCAACCTGTTCTGTGATATAATGCATGTACACCTACATTTCAATGGAACAATGTTCTTTGTGGCTTAATGAACACCTTAAGTAGTTTATATCCAGAATATATACTTCTGATGTAAAAAGGCCAGATATCGTTTACTCTGTGATGCTCCCATCAGGCAGTTAAAACAGTGTCATAAATGCTCATCTGTTCAGTATAGGGTCTCTATGGTTTAAGATTGTTACATTTAAAGGATATATTATGTAAAGCAAAGGAAGATATAAAGCCTCAAAAGAAAAAAATCTGAAATTAAACACCTTGTAGGTGCCCTTGTGTAATTGGAGCCTCACTCCAGTGAATGCTGAAAAAAAATAACTTTTAGCATAATTCTAGTGAACTTAATATCAATGTTGTGTTCCTCTCCTTCACCTACCTAACAGAACTCCTATATTACAAGGCTTGAAGATATTAAACAGGCACTGAAGGCCTCAGAGTTCTTCAACAAACATGAGGTAAAATACAAGATTTTGTTTGTTTTCTGTAAAGAGTCTTACCTTAGTTGTGCAATTTTCCAATTAATATTAATGTCTAACAAGTATATATACTACACATTCTACTATAGTATTTATTAATTCTGTACAGTACTGTAATATATTTACAATTAATATCTAATTAGCATAAAAAGTGAAAAAAATAATTGACTTGTTAATGATTTTCAAAAATTGTATCTAGCTAATTAATTTGATATATTATGCACCATATTATTAATGCTATATTGTACTGTAGTTAAATTGATCAAAAGTGAGATAGTAAAGACATTTATAATGTTATTAAAGATAAATGCTTTTCTGTTGAACTGAAAAAAAATGCATCATGGTTTCAACAAAAGTATTGAGCAGCACGACCGGTTTCAGCAATAATAATAATAATAAGAAACGCTTCTTGAGAATATTAAAATGATTTCTGTAGGATCATGTTACTCTGAAGACTGAATGGTTGCTGAAAATTCAGCTTTGCCATCACATAAATAAATTACATATTCAAAAAAGTTATTTTAAATTGTAATAATATTTCACAATATTAATGTTTTTACTATATTTTTGATTTAAAAAAAATGCCTTGCTAAGTATAAAAGAATTTCATAAACATTAAAAAATCTTATGAATGGTTCTTTTTAATAGAAAAGCTATTTTGTTTTTACGTATGATATGGCTCCCCTCAAAAATGTTTCATGTCTTTAAGGTAATTGGGAGTTCGCTTCTCTTCATTCACGATCACACAGAGAGAGCTGAAGTCTGGCTCATTGATTTTGGCAAGACCACACCTCTCCTAGATGGACAGAACCTGGATCACTACAGACCCTGGGAGGAGGGCAACCGAGAAGACGGATACTTATGGGGCCTGGACAACCTTCTGCAAACCCTTTCCTCATTGGCCAGGGAGTGACCTTCTTACCGCAAACTTCTGACTGTCCAAGTGACAGCAACGGCATGCTGATAGACACTTATGCAGTGCATTATAGGGAGGCTACCAGTGACAAAGTCCATTACTTTACAGTATTAAGCTGTAAAAGCATTTCACCATGAACATGGTTTTAAAAGTGATAATTTGTTTGTCGTCATTATGCATTATAGTTACTCTTCTCAAAGTCCAACAAAAAAGGTTGAGGGTCACATGAGGGTACAATTTTTATTTGCCTACAAAATGAATTTCAAGCACTTAAGCGTAGGCATTTCAAACTTTTTAAGATGATGATAAGCAAAATCAGTCAAGCTTGTCCAATTTTTTGCCTGGGTTTGCATGCTGGAATCTATCAAAATCAATTGTTTATTTCTGAGCACTTCATATAATACAAAATCAAGGTTAGTTTTATGTAACATTGTTCCATGTCTAGGCCCAGCAAACACTAGTCAAACAACTGACCCTTCACAGGGAGCTTTGTTGACAGGCGATCTGACCAATCATATTGCCAAATCTGCTTATTTCATCAGGCAGGAGAGTATTAATGTCAGTGGACTAAAACTTGAAAAACGGTGTATATTGAGATCTTTCCGTGGTTAAAATAAAATACCTTCTGATGTTCATTCATGTTTATTTCATGCTTTAACTAGTAAATATGACAAGATGATCGGTTCATGTGCCGCTTGAACTGAGGCGCTACAGCGATCTTTCGCGACACATTAAAGAACCACAAAACGGTACGTAGGCCTATTGTTTGAATTTCTTTAAAAATGACAAAATTTGAAAGCTGAGACTTTGTTTCATACCTAAAGTAACTTTCTCTGTCTCGTCTGTCGGCGCGTTGTCAGCTTCCTCTTTTCTCGGCGATGTAGCCTATTTTTCACTGCGTGAGACTAGCATGCCATGTTGGACATAGCAACAGTAACTAAGGGGGGCAGGTCTTTGCAAAGGGTCAAATTGACGTTGCACAACTGACTGTTTTTAAAGTACCATCAAACTAGTGTGTACAGTAGGTGCAGCACATTCACTGAAGTGTGTTATGTATAACAAATATACAGCGATGCAATGTGAATGATGCACAACACTAGTACATTTATAGTACAATAGGATGATATTAATCGCTTGGACTGCAGTGATCAATCAAGGGTGGTCTTAAAAATTCATCGGATGATTTTATGGCTATATTGTACTGGTTTTATGGTTTAAGAACTTGGGTTGAAATTTTCTATACCTGCACACCACTGAAAGTGTTTCATTATCAGACAAACTTAACCTAGTGACACTATTTTGTTTAGGGGGAGGCAGGTGAGTTTTGTTACAGTGTTCCCTGTGCAGTATGTTTATGACAAATAAAACATCTGCTCAAAAATCATTCTGTATTTCTGAAATTCATTTTAGTCTTTCATATAGGGATTATATAGTCAAAAACAATTTATTTAAGGTTTGCTATTACGCAGCAATGTCCATCTTTTAACAAAAATACAGGTAATACAAGTACGTTAAAATTCACTTTATATGATGTTCATCTCTAGTCTGGCTGGTTAGAAATGAACCCCTGCAAAGTCTTCCATAAAAATCAAGACACATGCAGAAAATTGGCAGTGATAACCTCAACAATAATAATAATAAAACAAACACCAATAAAACTGAGATTAAATATTACAGCTACATATCATAAGGGTTAGTTCAGTGTGAAAGGAATATTAATCCAAGAATACAGCACTCATTTTCCTGGCTAAAGTAAAACTATTTCTACCCTTCTATCCAGTATCATACAAAAAAAAGAAAAAGTAAGCTCTTTAAAAGGCAGTCGAAATATGAAATGTTTAAATGGTTAAACAAGACAAAAATAAATGCAAGATTGTGCTAATACACTTCAGTCTCATCTGTCTCTAAATTTGCATACGGCTTTTCTCAGCAGTCCCTGACTAAAATAACTAATAAATGCACACAAATATAAATATTGTCACATAAAAAACATTATTTACCTAATAACTACAATATGTAATAAAATAATTAGTAATACCTAAAAATTGTCTCGAAATCAAACTTTTCATGCATCATATTACCACACTGAGGTGTTATGCGGTTTGTGATTGTGTTTGCTGTAATACTTAGAATTTGCCTGCAGGTGATTTACATAGTTACAGTTAGGGTAGCTAAAGATAAAATGCATTTATTTTTACTTATTTATTTTTGAGGGAAAGATACTAAAAAAAATTTGCAAAAAATGGTTATCTTTTGACAGCTCCCTAGAGGAGTGCATCGACATGTAAATCAATATAATCTCTGCCACGACAATTACACTCCGCCTCACATGCCTCATTTACTTCTAACACATTCAATGCAGTGCAACACCTTTGTGAAGCCCTCACAATTATTCAACATTTCACACCCTCAGTGAAAAGGCAACATACTGTTTGTAAATTGTGGTTGATTTTTCAAAACTAACAGCAGACAAAACAAAGAACAAAACACTAAATCTAGTCAAAATAAATGGTCCTTGATGCTACTTTCTACTCAAAACACCCAGTACAGCCCACCTGATCTGAGATTAAAGGTGCTGTTTCAGCATTTCAGCATTACTAATACTTGGCAACACACTGCCACCTTTTAAATGTACCTCTGAGTTACTGGTGATAGTGCTAAGCTTTAAAGGGACAGTTTACCCAAAAAGAGAAAAAAGTCATCATTTATTCAGCTCCTGTCATTCCATATCTATATGACTTACTTTCTCCTACAGAACACAAAAGAAGATACTTTGTGTTTCAATGGACCTCTGTCATATTTCCGGGGTAAGCCGTTTTCTGTGAATTACGAAAGTAAATGCTAAAACTGTTTGCACTACAAATCAGTGTGTTCATAATTAAGATAATACAATAAAACAGTATGATAAGACACACCAGTTTGCAACATTAAGCAGCAAAATTAGCTGTTTTGTGCAGCTAAAAATAGCTGGAAGCGAATGACACTGGAAGCCAGACTCATTCAGTTTGCCAATGGCTCTTATGGGAAAAATTAGGTGGATATTGGTGAATAGCATTTCCATGACTTTCTAATGAGGAAAAAATACAGACAGATTAACTACGGCAGTCCAAAACAACATATTGACTTTCATTGTATGGACAAAAACCACTTTGAAAATCATTGAAAAATAAATGTCATACAGGTTTGGAACAACTTGAGCAAATTGATAATGACAATTTTCATTTTTTGGTGAACCATCCCTTTTTTAGACAAACTTTTTTGTGTTTCTTTTAAAGTTCGTCAAGTCACTCAAATAACTTAAAAAGGCAATTACATAAAACAAATCAGTTTTACTAGATTTTGTGACTGATTGTTATGTGGCATGGAGTACGATTTTCCTTTTGTGTGGAGTCTGCACATGCTTTGGATCTTCTTGTAATATACACTTAAAACCAGTTGCAAAATGCAAATTCATAAAGCACATCTAAACCTACATATATATTCATTGCTAATTATGACTAATCAGTAGAAAAGGACTTCTCATTTCATGTGGTCCTTAAAGTGAACATCATGTGTTTTCACAGTGTTGACAGTAGATGAGAATCCAGTGTAAAAGGGCTGCTATTAGCCAAGTGGAAGTTTCCATAGAAACCATCAGCCATTTACAGGAGAGCCGCCTCTTAATGGTAAATTAGCTGCGACTCCTCATGTCTTTGGTACCACACAGAAATAATGTAATGTAGTCTCTCGCACATAGTTTCCAACTGGCAGTAATTAAAGCTGGAATACACTACACAACTTTTTCTCAGATCTTTGCCCCGATTCGCCATCTGGACGAGGATGACACAAATTACCGAAAGTCTGCAGATTTTGGCAGTCACAGATTTCGCAGAAATTTGCGTAGTGTAAAATGGATACAGACTGAATTTTTAGCTTCAGTGCATGATTCCATTCCATTTGGAGAATATCAAACATGTTTGATATTTTAAGGCAATTTTAGAACACGTTGTTTTTATTCGTCATGCATCTCCATCAATGAGCCGCAATTTTTCTGCATGACTTTGTTGTTTTTGGAATGACTTGAAAGTCTGATCGTTTGTGATCTTCAGGGTGAGGTCACACTGTCCTGGAGTTGTTCTGCAAAGTTTTTAGCAGGCGAAGTCCAGTCAATTTCAATATGAATCCACTCGATCAGGAATTTCAAGCAAGGGCTAAAGATTTCCCAAGCACATTTTGTAACAGGTTCAAGTTTATCACCTAGATTCACTATGTTGACCGACAGAAAACTGCTTGGTTTGAAAGTGACTTTGGTGTGAGCTCTGCTACATACTTCACTACACTATTGACAATCAAATTTGTTGCATGCAAAAAAAGGGTAAAAAATTTGATTGCTTCTTCAGTCATTAAAGGGTTAGTTCACCCAAAAATTAAAATTCTGTCATTAATTACTCACCCCTATGTTGTTCCAAACCAATAACACCTTCGTTCATCCTTGGAACACAAATTAAGATATTTTTGATGAAATCCAAGAGCTTTCTGACCCTGCATAGACAGCAATGCAACGTGGAACTCTTCATAATGGTGGAGGACGGGATGACGAGGAGAAGAATTGTTGAAAAAAGTTGTTATTTTTGTTTTCTTTGCACACAAAAAGTATACTCGTAGCTTCATAAAATTACGTTTGAACCACTGCTGTCACATGGAATATTTTAACAATGTCCTTACTATGTTTCTAGGCCTGGAAACATTTCAGTTGTGTTGCTCTCTATGGAGAGTCAGAAAGTTTTTGGATTTCAATAAAAATATCTTAATTTGTGTTCCGAAGATGAACGAAGGTCTTACGGGTTTGGAACGACATGTGGGTGAGTAATTAATGACAGAATTGTCATTTTTGGGTGAACTGTCCCTTTAAGTGTACGATGCCTAGTGTTTTAAAATTTATTCAGATTTTAAAAGTCGTGAAGCGTATTCCAGCCTTAACCTGTCATTCCGCCTCTAGCTAATCCACTGCAGTTATTGCAATAAAATATAAAAACAAAATAACACCAAAAAATGAGGCATTTCCTCAGTCGGATCGTTCTTCAATGCTACACGGGGGTGACACTGAGGTCTTCAGACAAGGAAAAGCCAGAATCCCTGTCCCTCGTGGGCTTCTCAGACTGGGTGTACCTCCTTACGTCCTCATGTCCGTAGCTAGCATGGCGCTTCACCAGTGGTTTGTGGGTAAATGTTGTGGCCAGGCCGAGGGCAGCCAGTGAAGACGTAGCTGAAGAGCTGGTGCTGGGTTCCACAGATTTGGACACAACTACAGGCAAACTCTCAGTCTCGTAGCTCTGCTCGTCGTACGCATAGTTTACATTGCC
This sequence comes from Onychostoma macrolepis, assembly GCF_012432095.1. Classification (NCBI taxonomy): domain Eukaryota; kingdom Metazoa; phylum Chordata; class Actinopteri; order Cypriniformes; family Cyprinidae; genus Onychostoma; species Onychostoma macrolepis. The sequence continues at coordinate 17,809,595 of NC_081171.1, forward strand.
ACACGGGAAGCTTTGGAGTTTCGCCAAGTCCATAACCGCAGCGAGCGAGTTGCCTGTAGCCCCTGTCGGACCCTTCCAAGTGGAAGTCCCCGTCGGACTGAATGTGGTCTGGGAGGATGCAGCAGACAGAGGTGGGGATGTCGAGACATTTGCATTAACTTCTACTCCAGGGTTAATGCGCTCTGAGGTAGTGGACGGGACAGACATGGACGTGGAGTTGCAAGACAGAGGCATGGACTGGGTGTGGCAAAGGACTGTCTTCCCTCGCCCGAAACTCTCCAGGACCCAGGAACCGTAGGTGGGGTTCCAAAGGTTTTTTGTCTTGTTCTTTAGCTTCTGGCTGCCTGACGATGAACTACTCCTGGAGCACGGGCGGTGCTCTGGGACTTGAAGCCACTGTCCTCCAGGAGCAGGAACCGGCTCAGCCCAACAAGTCTCCAATGTTTCTCGGTATGTGCCCACTTCCTGTGCGAGATGGACCGGTCTTTGTAGCTTAGTAGGTTTGAGGGCCTGTGGGGCTGCACTGGTGATGTCCGGTCGAGGGGAAGCTTCCTGGGACATAGAGTGGGCCACTAGAAGAGGGGTCATACTGCCTGATCCTTCAGGACGGATCACAGTGCCGCCTTCTTCTTCAACAGCTGGACCATACTCCACTGGAAGAGGGGTGTTGATGACATCAGGGTCCTGACAGATCATAGAATGTGTGACGAAGAGTGATGAAAAAGTGAGGGGTTTTCATTATTGTTCATATAATAATTGTGATCATTTTATGCTGATGATATCTCAAGTTTTTAAGATTAAGAAATTAACATTTTAGTTTTGTAGTTTTGTGAAGAAAAAGAAGTGTTTTTTAGTTTCTCCTTGCCACTGGGGTTTATAAGCAGATTTGTTAACATTACATATAACTATTAAAAATACTTTTTTAATAAATTAAAACAAAATTGAAATAAAATAAAAATGTGAAACTGAAATACATGTGCTTTATTTGAAGTATAACAATTACTAAAAATAAAACTGAAATAAAAAGTCTAAATAGAAAAAAACAAAAAACATGAAACAACTTCAACTGAATTAAAATGAAAAATATAAAAATAAAAGTTTTTTTTTTTTTTAAATATTAATAAATACTATACTAGAAGTATATAAATAATACTAAAATAACACTGGTTACAAGGCTATTTTAGAATAATATTTACTGAAAAGATATCTGATTATCTAATTTTAGAAACATGTGTTAAAATATTATGCTTAATATTTTTCTGTAAACATGGGTGTTTATAAAAAATAATATAGTTTTAGGAAGGGTGGACCTTGACAGCAAAAAGTTTGAAACTTCTCATCTAAGTAAATTAAATGAACATAGCACCTAATATACTGAAATCTAAATCTGTCAAATTCTGACTCTGTTATACCTGTGTACAGTAGTTGATCCTCTCTAAAATAGTTGAGAAGTTTGGTCTGTGTTCTGGACAGTGTTGCCAACACTGTGTCATGATCCGATAACTAAAACAGAACAAGATTTCACTAATGTTTTATAGCTTTACATTTACATTTATGTAAGTTCAAGTCATGCCCAAGATCCATTCTCAAAGCTGTTATTGTTACTTACACAGGGCCTGGACAGCTCTTAGGAGGATCCATACGACCTCCACCTGTTACAAACTCCAGCACTTCCTGATTGGTCTTGCAGGGATAAGGCATGTATCCAAGAGAGAAAATCTCCCACAGCAGTACCCCGAAAGACCTGCAGATGGAGACAAATTGCATGTAATAACTACGATGTCTGGCCTCAGGTCTCTGCTCTAATTCTATATTATAAATATACAATATTTAACAAAAATTGAGTGATATTAATTAATAATTTACTATATATTATACCTATAAAATGTATTTTACCTGAATCTTGGCATAACAGCCCAAAGCATTAATCACTGATGTAAAACTATTGTTCTTTAAAAAGGTCTTTAAGTAAAGCAGAACTGTTATTACCAGGTGTCAGTCTTGCATGTAAAAATGCCCTCTAGGAAGGCTTCAGGTGGCATCCACTTCACCGGCAACATGGCTCGGCCACCCTTCCTATAGTAACTCGCCCTGCAATGCAAAGCATTCCTTTATCAAAACTATAAATGCCTTAATCAATGCCTCATTATTATACTTAACAGGTATTAAATGTTAGATAAGAAGTTTGATGAAAGCACCTATAAATATCTCGAGCCATCCCAAAATCTCCAATTTTAGCCACTCTCTCTGGACCAGGACAGGTCAAAAGGCAGTTTCGTGCTGCAATGTCCCTGAAACACATCACACACACTTGACTTGTGGAAGACATCAAGGTTAAAGGCTGCAGTAAGTTAATGACATCCATATATTCACTGAAGAGCCCTTTCCACTTATCAAGACAATGAAGGCTACTTTAGGGCAAAGTTCAGTCAGGTTTGGCTTTGAGAAATCACCTGTGGATGAAGTGGTTCTCTTCTAGATAACGACAGCCAAGTGCGATATCTCTGGCCATATGCAGAAGCTCCAGCATACTTAAAGAAGACGGCTGATTCTGTGGAAAGACAAGATTGTACATTTTAAAGTTCTTTTAGTAAATTGTTTTGTATTAAAATTGTGCTTATCTTCATTATAAACAGAATTTATTATTCATAATTATGTTGTTTTCTACAGCAAAGTATGTTCCACACATGTTGGCAAAGCAACAAATGACAGCAAAAATGAGTGCTAACTGAGAAACGGAGGATAGCATGATGTCTACACACTCAAACACTCACAGTTCTGGGTCGGTTTAGTCTGAGGAAAGTCTTCATGTCTCCTCCTGTCATGAGCTCCAGCAGTATGAAGCGAGGCAGGATCTGCAGACTGACGCCAATACAGCGCACAATGTTCTGATGGCTGAACTTACTGCACACACAAAAGAGTGAAGAAATAAACCCAAATGAACTATTCAGAACAACGGTCAACTTGACTCTCACAGCATGTGACAGTTGATGACAGAACTGAGTGATTGGGTCATTTCAAATGAATATTTGACTGTGTTCCAGTTATTGTAATGTAAAATGTTTAGGTTATTTTGTTCATCTTGGTTTATTATTAATACTATGCACATTGTAGACTATTATTATTATTACAAAGCATCTTGAAATGAAGGGCAATAGATCTCTGGGAAAGTTTAAACTGCTGTACTGAACAGTGGGATACTTTTTACAGATCTTGTAGTCCATATTACTGAAATACACTTACTTTTTCTTCTTATATCATAACACTTTTAAACTGTATGAATTATATAAGCTACTTTTTCAAACTTTTTTTGTCATATACAGTATATATCCCCATAATCCCATCAATAAAGCTCGATATTATACCAGTAAAATAATTAGTAACCATATAATAGTTCTTGATATTATACTGGATTTAATTCAAAAAGGAACAAAATGTGTAAAGGAATTAACAATAAATAAATAAATAAAAAAATTAAAAAATAACTTTTTAACAACTTTGATGTTTTGTTTAATAATGTTTATGTAAAGTTATTTATATAAACATTTTTACTTGATATGATTTTATAGAATAATATAATTTTATATAATATGTTATATTATGCTATTAAGCATAATCAGTTTTACAAAGCCAAATCGGAATATCCGCTTTTAGGGAATCACCGATCTAGCCCATGCATATGAAGGATATGATGCTGTTCATTAGCTAAAGTTTGCTCAGAAGACTATGAATCACTAGAAAACATCTGCTGCTTGACTAAATGGATGTCAAACCTTCAAAAACAAACAACAGATGTGAACCCGCTAATCGCAACAAACGCTCTAAAAGAAAGGAACAGATTTCATAGCCTACAGTTAGTTTGACTGAGAGCAGAGGATTGGAATGACAATGTCTTTTTCTGTCTGTCGCACACATGTGCAGCCAGAGCAGTGCTGTGAGTGTATGTTACAGCCAAGCATACCTCATGATCATAGCCTCCATTAGGAAATCCATCTCATCCTGTTCAGAACAGATTTCTGGAAGAGTCTGTCAGAAGGATGGAAAGAGAAAAAACACAGGATCAATTAAGAGAAAACAGAAACCGGTTTCAAAGGGAAAGGCAGATCTGGGAACACTCACCTTTACAGCAACCTGCATGGCTGTGTTTTCTCCATTCATACCCAAAACCTGTCCTTCATACACTTCCCCAAAGGCACCGTGTCCCAACGCCCTATAGTTAAAAATGCAAGACAGCATCATTACTCACATGTTTAAATGTGGGATTCATTTTCAGCATGTCATCACAGAATATTAAAGGAATATTGCGGGTTGAATGCGATACATATTGCAAACTTCCAGACTAAAATTTGTTTTAAGTTATGTACAAGTCAACATAATTGTTCGTTGTTATTCAACAGCACGTCACATATGCTGTCAATAGAGCTCAACTTGTATTTAACCCAGAACATTATTTAAACTAATAACAGGACCAGCACAACCTGGGGTTATATTTTCATTAACTTTGAAGGCAATTTGTGAAATTTTGCAGAATTAATGTGTTTAATGGAGCTGAGAGCATTACAAATTAGCCATAATAAACCATAGTGCACAGACATAATGCAAACGTACAATGCACAGCGGATGTGTAGGACTTTCAAATCAAATTCTGCTGAATTCACAGAATGTAACATGGAATTCTGTGCATGCAGATTCAGTGTTGGCCTGTGATAACTCACAGTTTACTTATTGTAGAAACTGAAGTAGCAATCTTCCGGATACCAACCATCTTAACCTTGTTAACATCAGTTAATGCATTAGGTATCAAGAACTAGAAATGAAAAATCTTTTATAGCATGTATTAGTCTAGGTTAATGTCATACATTAACCAAGATTATTTTGCATAAACCACTGTGTTTTTTTACTTGTTTTATATAAATTAGCATTAATGTAGAATATTTATAAATAACTTTAACCTATATTAATAAAAAAGTCTTAAAGAATAAATTCAAGAAAACATCAAAATCTGAAAAAGTACATTTTAAAGCCTCAGAATGATCTATTATGCACTACTGTTCAGTAGAAACATTTTAATTTAGCATTGATGCCTTAAATGTTGTCACATTGAAGATATTTATCATTTAAAAAGATTTATATTTCAAAGAATCCTGAAAAAAAAAAAAAAAAACACTATTATGGTTTCCACAGAAATATTAAGCAGCACAGCTGTTTTCAACATTGATGAGAATAAGAAATGTTATATTTCTTGAGCACCAAATCAGCATATTAGAATAATTTCTGAAGGACCATGTGAGACTAATGACTGGAGTAATGGCTGCTGAAAATTCAGCTTTGCCATCACAGGAATAAATTACACTTTAAAGTATATTAATATATTAAAAAAAATGTTATTTTAAATTCCAATAATACTTCTGAATCAAAATCTGAATTAAATATCACTGTTTTTATTGCATTTTTGATCAAATGAATGCAGTCTTGCTAAGAGACTTCTTTCAAGAACATTTGAAAAATCTTATAGTTAATCAATAATATGTACTTATGGATAATATATATGTTATCATATAGATACCTGAGGAGGGTGATGTTCTTGCGTGGAACCTCTTTCAGCTCACTCAGTGAGGCCGCCTTGCCAGCAAAGCAGTAGTTGGGGTTGTAGTCAGTCATTATGGTGGACGAGCGGATTTTGCTAAGCTTGTACTCTGGGCTCTGTAGTCGAATCCTGACCGCATGCAGGTGGTTCTTCTTACGGTAATAGACTGCAAAAAGACAAGAACACAGCAAAAGTGATCATGATTTTAGGAAGTTCTCTTTAGGAATAATTCCACCTGCTTAATTTGCATAATTACTGGTCTCAGAGTGTGATTTGTGTAAGATGAAAGTGATGTATCCTAAAAATGTCAACAGGCTTTCAGCATGATGGTAATTTTCTCAAAGAAACAGAACAACCAAGTGCACTTATTTCTCCCCATGGAATTGACAAAAATTGTGCATTTTAAAACCAAAAAAGCCCCTCAGGTGAGGACTGAAGCTCTGGGCCTGTCAGCAAGCGATCGGGCAGGGTGGACTCACCCTCAGTGGAGGCTGCCCATGTCCCCGATGCAGGTTGGTAGTCTGCTGGGGAGGGCGCTGCGTGGAGGTGAGAGGTCCCTTTTTTCCGTCGGGCTGCTGGCGCAGTGGCGCGAAGCGAAGCCGGCAGGAAGATGACCAGGTATTAGGGGTGAGAGGGGGGAAACCCGAGCAAAGACTACCAACCTGCATGGGGGAGAGCTCAGGGGAAGACACACAATTAGCGTCCAGTGGAGCTCTGCTATCTAAGAACCCAGAGACCTCGCTCTGCTGTTTGCATTTGAGTTTTGAGATGATTTTGTGTACACGTAAATTGCCGAAAATTTAATACAATGTGCAAAAAATACAAAATAAAAAACTTTTAAGAAGTCTGTTTCACTTCTTGGGAATTTGTGTTATGACAAGTCTTTATTTATCTTAAAAATACATACAAAAGCCATGGCACAGAATTTTACAGTTAGTGCACTGCATGGTCAAACAAACAATATATGTTTTTAAATCAAACATAAGGAGGATATGTGATATTAAGCATGTTCAATAAAAAAATAAAGCATTTATAGAAATAAGAGTCCATAGCATATACATAAAGTTAGAGCACTGTGACAGACTTTTGGTTTAAGGCATATCTCAGTCACATTTAATGCATTTGGGAAATTGAGCATGAACTAACAATGAAAAACATCTTAGTAAATGTTAATTTCAACATTCACCAATACATTATTAAAATCAAAAGATGTATCTGTTAAGATTATGCAATGGACCTGAGCTAACATTAATAAACAACAAAAAGCTTTTGTTAATGCTAACTACAGGTAACAAAATGTATTGCTCATTGTTGGTTAATCTTAGATAATCGCTAGAACCTTATTGTAAAGTGCCATAGTCTTTATTTATTGACAATGGCCAGATTAAGGTGATGATAAAAGCAAGTAATTTCCTTCTTCTATTCCAAAAATATACTCTTTCTATGCAAAGCTTCTACTGCATATTATAATGTTTTAATGCCTACAGTTTTCATTTAAGCATAACATGTTTAATTGTAATGTTAGGGGAAAAAGCAATATTATAAAATATTTATTTATAATATTGGCTATCATATATGTTACCACATCCTTTTTATCTATTTATAGTAAATAACATATCCTAAATGTAATAAAGTAATTATCAATATAATCACAAATCTCGATGCATCCCAAAGTCACTGCTTTTGACTTTTGATATAAAAACTCCTACAAGGATTTTTTTTTTTAGTTTCCCTTTACAAGAGCTTCATTCAAAGGTCAGTATTTTGGACAGTCACCAGCACGATGAAAGTATTATGAATTTTAACCAATATTTTTGAAGAAAAATTATTCCACAAGACGCTCACATTTATAGGGACAGTGCATCATGACACCCTCAATATTCCCTCACTGTCCAGTACTGGAAAATAAACCTTTTTAAGCATAAAATGTTGTTGCAAGTACAAAACATACAAGTTAAATAGCAGCACTTACAGTTAAGATACTGGTCTGCACATTTACAAAAAAGCCAATAAATGAGACTGCAGTTAGTTTTTGAAAATAATTTGGCTTAATTGTTTACTTATATGCATTTATTTCAAAGGCCATGTTTTAAGGTTAGCAGTCCCTGTTTTAGTTCCCTCCTCGTTCCTTTACGGGGTATTGTGCAACACTACAAACAGTAGTTAGATAAAAAAACAAGCAAGTGATTTGTACAAATATTAAAAACACACTGTTCAAGATATATTAAAAGAAACATGTTTTCAGTAAGTGTGAAATTAACAGCAAGAGCAACCACAGAATAATAGGAATTAAGAAACAAGCGAATATATGTGAATATTGCTGGAGGCCTAACTGACAGCTAGCTTATTTAGCATGACTTAAAGCTTCTGAAATACACATTTGTTCATAAAAAAAGGGGCTGGGGGCTGGAAAGATTCATGTCATCCATATTAGCCTGTGTACAATATGGTTCAACAGTTTGGGTTGCTATGATTCTTAAATGTTTGTTTCTTATGTTCACCAAGGCTGCATTTATTTGATCAAAAATACAGTGAAAACAGTAATATTGCAAAATATTATTACCAATTTAAAATAACTGTTTTCTATTTGAATACATTTTCAAATGTAATTTATTCAAAGCTGAATTTTTAGCAGCCATTTCTCCAGTCGTCAGTGTCACATGATCCTTCAGAAATGCTGAGCAACAATTATCAATGTTAAAACAGTTGTGCCGCTTCATAATTTTGAAAAAAACAAAAAAAACTAGATTCATTTTTTCAGCATTCTTTGATGAACAAAGTTCAAAAGAACAGCATTTTTAATTGCATATCAATGTCTTTACTGTAACATTTGGTCAATTTAATCCCTCCTTGGTGAATTTATTTGTACGTATTTAAAAAAAAACGTAACTGACGCCAAACTTAAACAGTAGTGTATATGTCAATTTTCACTGATACTTGAGCCCTTTCCCACAGTATTAAAGTGCTGCATGAAATTTGGCCACATAATTGTCCCTAGTGTCACAGTTTTGCTCATGTCACATTTTGTAAGCAATTTCTTCAGGTTTTTTAAATGATGAAACACTAATGCCCAGTGGCTCCAATGTTTTGTACTTTCAAAATAATTGAGGGGTATGAAAAAAAAAAACTAAAGTCAATAACTCTGGTTATAATTATCATTTCCACTCTTTCTCATAATTACTGTTCCTACCAGATCTAAAAGCACTGATGTTGAACTCCCCTGAATTTGCTCTTCTAGGAAATGCAGTTTTACAAAGACAAATTATGTCCTGTAACATCATAGGGAGATAAAAGAAGCATGTCAGAGACGATGGAATGTGGAGGGCACAGAATTGACACAGAATTGGAAGAGTCTCTTACTGAGCGTGAGGCTGACACAGGTCAGAATGACACCCGTGACTACTGTGGACGCAATCACTGCCAGGATAAATATCAGAGATGGGGGTCTATCTGCCACAGAGCCCAATGAAACAACTGGAGGATGACAAAGGAAGTGGTGAATTAGAAATATTTCAAACACGCTTTTATAGACAAACTTTTAAGGGCAAATGGACACCAGCTGTTTAGGTACCTAAGCAGGTGACGTTGTCTGATGCAAGAACCTCGTCGCTGTCACACAGGCAGAGGATGAGTCTGGTATCTTCATCTCTCTTACAGCTCTGGGTCTGACAGTGGCTGCAGTTTAGATACACCTCGATCTCAGCTTCCCCATGACTTTCCATAGCTAGAACATACACAAATACATCAGTACTGCACAACACTGCTTCAAAACCCAGTGCTTTGGTTTAGGGCGTATTCTTGTATAAAAAGAGAGAAAAATAAAAAAATAAAATGAAAAAAGACAACTAAATTATCAGAAGTTTAAAGTCCCTATAAAATAAGAAAAAAAGTTTGATGAGTTTTTGCTTTGATACCATTTACTCTATATGCCAATATCAATTCCCAAAATAAACTTTCGGCTGTAAATTTAAAATTTACAGTTGAAAATATTATATTCAAAACATTATTAAATATTATTGCTAATGTCTACTTAAAAATAGTTCATAATTAAAGATAAAAGGTAATAGTTTATAACAGCGTTTATAGTAATGATTACATTATATAATGCTTAAAAAATAATTGGTAAATTAGCTAGCAACTAGTTCTCCTGAATTTTTTTTAACTAATCTGTTAAGCATTTTATAATGATTGTTAATGACTTAATAATGAATGTTATCATGAAGTAATATCAAAAATTAGTCCTCTTCTGGCCCTTTAACTCAAAACACACTTGCAGTAATAAAGAGTGGCGCCAACTTCAATAAGTCACATAAGGTCTTCTATTATCTACCACGAGTAAAATTTTCTCAATTTCATGGTTATTACTGAATCACTGTGAATGTGTGCGTGGCCTGTTTTCTCAGTACAGCCAACTTCTATGAGAAAAACAATCAGTGTTAGCACATATTCATTGTATTGAAAACCACTAAAACAACTGGTGGATTTATTTCAGATTTTTTCTAGGTTACATACATGTGTGTGTGTGTGTGTGTGTGTGTATACATATCTGCAAATACAGTTCTGCTTATAAGTTTAGTGACTGTTTCTGGATTTGTGGATTTTTAAGACGCTATAATTTTTTATTTAAGATGTTATCTCGCTCTTAAAAATGCTAAACATCTAACAGTTGTAAGGGGTATGTATATTTAAGAGAAAAACTGTACATCATTGTAGACAGTTGGGATTAGATAAAGCCTGACCTGCAAGTGGTTGAAGAAATATCTTTCCCATGGGGTGAACAAAAGAAATACCATCTTGTCCATCTGCTGTGATGCCATCAAGAAGGGGTGCATCACCACCTGGGCAAAAGTGACATCAAAATAATAATAATAATTAAAAAAAAAATCCTTAAATCAAACAATCCACATAAAAATAAAAATAAAAAAAAGACTTGGGCTGCAAATGCACTTGTGACGATTTAACAATGGCTGTCCAATAATCTTCTTTTTAAAATGAAACATCTGCCTCACAAAGCAAGTCTTTGTGAAAACTGACAACAGATCTTTGATTTACAGTACGTGTCAGTAAAAACTCACAGCAAGGGGTCAATAATAACTTTGAACAGAACATTTGAACTATGATCTAAACAATGTAGCTTGAGGCTTCTCCCATGTTTTCAATTACAATATCAAATATGCTTTTGCAATAAAAATGAATTATACAGCATAATGCAATGTACTGGTATATCACATAATACATAAAGGTATATACGATTTAATATTATTAATTTTAATAATATTAAAATGTAATATTTTCCATATTATATACACTAAAATCTAAATGATTTTTTAAGAACACAAACACAATAAAATGATTAAAAGTGACAGTTAAGTCATTTCTTGTGTTATATATATATAGTGTTACAAAATAAATTCAATATTTCAAATAAATTATGTACTTTTGAAAATAGCACAACAATTATAACACTGACAATAATAAGAAAAGTTTCGCGAGCACGAAATGAGCATATCAGAATGATTTCTGAATAATCCTGTGACACTGAAGACCGAAGTAATGGCTGCTAAATAATTCAGCTTTGCATTACAGAAATAAATGATATATCAATATACATTATTTTAAATTGTAATAATACTTCATAATATTACTGTTTTTACTGTATTTTTGATCATACAAATGCAGCCTCAGCAAGCATATGAGACATGAGCATTCATTTAAAAAACATAAAAAATATTTCTGACTCAAAAATGAAATAAAAACGATTTAAAAATGACAGCTTACTGTGGCCTCAGAAAAGAATAACTCCAGACTTAAAACACTTAATTTTGTGTTTTTATGGTTGTGATTGTGACATATATGCAAGTGTTTTTAATCTAACATTCACCTCTGTATCCTCCACCGCCGCCTCCAGCGGTGCAAGCACCCCCACCTCCCCCAAACCCTCCAAATGTAGCCCATCCCAGCTCTGACAAAGCCTCAGGACAGGATGAGCCTCCTTGACTTCCTTCCACAAGAGATTTCCCTGCCCAGGGGAGAGAAGACAGGTCGCTCCACCCACCTCCTCCACCTAAACACACACACAGAACACACACATGTCTACTCAGTGCTGGGCATGTTAGTTTAAAGTTGTTCCACAGAGAAATTTATTTGGTTTGAGGATGCAAAATTCAGCAAACCTGTAGATTCTAATTATTACTTATTGTCTTCTACTTTTTTGGCAGATACATATGTCTATTAAGTGAGAGCCTAGAACTGCTTACATATGACAGCTTTGCATAAAAAAGCATCCTCCAGATGCCAATCCCACAAAACATCCATCATAATTTACAGGATTGTCATAAGATAATGTGATCCCGATGGCTGACAATATTGTACTGTTGTGAAAAAGCTGGTAGGTAGTTTATGAAGTTAGAGAGCCCATAAAACACTCATAAATGTGGAAATAGCTAGAATTTGCTGGAATAATACTTGTCCTTTATCCAAATCTAAACCACAGAGTAATTATTAGCATTCAAAGAAAGTAATTTCAATATCATATCACAGTAAACAAGCAGTGAAAGTAGCCCTAATGCTGGACATTGGTGATTGACTGGACATGCAGTCTCTCTCACAGGGAAATAAGAAATGAAGAATTCTGATTCATTCTACAGAACCACTGGTTCATTTATATGAAACAAAAATAAACAACTTACAGATTGCCTGCATTATTCACTCAAAACTACAAATTTTTCTGAAAAAAAAAAATTTCTGTCTGAAAAATGGCTCAGATGCCCCTTTAAATAGTATGTGCCCCTTGTAGTAAAGCTAACATTGTTTTTAATTAAGAGAAATTTGTCTATTGTTCAATAAACACATATCATTAAAATTATATATATATATATATATATATATATATATATATATATATATATATATATATATATATAAATTAATTGTTTGATAAGGTTTGACCCCAACTTCTTCCCGTCATCGCAGCGAAGGTTATCTATCATGGGATACTTTTATAATGTACCGCGGCCGCCCAAAGTGTATATAGACAAATAAAAATTAAAATAGATCCTTTTACTAATGTGTATTATACTTGGAATGTATCTCTGGCAACTTAAGACCGGAGAGGTGGTTGTAACATCGCAAACAACTTGAGTTTCAGCAGAAATAAACATGACAACAGCCACTATAGATTATATAAGATAATAAACACACGATTACGATAGGATATTTGTATGTGATTTTCTTGAGGGGAATGTGTACATCTGAAATGCTAATTTGTGCAGCGATATAAAAGGCTATAAATAGCATATTTTAACAACAGTAAACGATCAAATTCCACATGTGATCGCAAAAGGAAGTTATTACAAACACTCGATGGTGGTTTGAAGTGAGTTCTGAGTAAAAGTGTACTATTAATCTCATAAATTGTCTTATGTAGCATGATGCTAATGTTAGCTCTAATGCACCTGCAGAACAGGTCCGATTCTTCTTCATAATGCATTTTGTCATAATACTTTAAGGTCGCAAGAAAATGTTTTGTTGTATTTATTTAGAAATACTTTTGATAATAGTTGGGTAAATGTATACTGGGATTGAAGCGATGTGGCTTGGTAAACGTTTTATTGCCAGTATAAAGACTGATAATGGCTGAATAAAAACAAAAGAATAATGATAAAAGAATAATAAGGATTATGTCTCATGCCTGGGGGAAGTGTGAAAGGTTCTGTTTCCTTAAACTAGTTTGTCATGCATTTCTTTATTTCAACACATTTACAGGTAAATCCTAGTATTTTAAATTTGTGATTAATCAATATATATATTATTGAAAGAGTACCTGCTGCTCCAGATTTGCCATTGACACCAGGGGCGGAGGTGTCATTCTCATATTGTTCCAGGAAAATCTCGTCCAGGCTGCTCTCAGGGTCTTCCAGGTATGCCTTTCCTCCTCCTCCTGCTGCAATCAGCAAAGGCACTGGTTCCCCGTTCTCCATCTGCCCCCGGGCATCCAAAAAACAACATCAGACTTACTTTTCATTCAAGTAAAAAAGAAAGTCTCCTATGATTCCAGACGGGCCTTCACTTCCATCTGTATTCTAATTCAGACGACTCCAAATTATTTCAGGATGTCTCAAAAATGCTTGTCTAGACAGGCACTATCAGGCGACGACTGCCGTCCACATGGTTCCCTTTAAGGGGACTCACATGGCTGTAATGGATGTTTTTAAAGATGTGCTTGAGACAAAAAAAACAGGAAGAAAAGAAAGATCTTACCTGATAAATGTATGTGGCTCCTCCACCACCACCTCCGCCCCCTGCCCACTTTAAGGCTGAACCATCGCTGTCAAAACCATCTTCTATCACAGAAGACTCCCCAAGACAGATTTTATGGGTCAGGGGGTTCCTCTGTAAATATTTGAAGAAAGCATAGAGATGTAAACAGAGAGCTATACATAAATACATTGTAAATAACATGGCAACCCAATGGCCAAGTCTGATTTTCTGCTTCACTCACTCCTGGACAGGCATCTTCTCCTTGGTGACCAGTTAGGATGTAGAGTATGTCACCTTTCTCCAGTGGGAAGATAGCTGAGATTACAACACCATGTGAGCGCTTATTATGGTTTTTTGCTCCTTTGCCTCCTGCGGCTCCATAAGCTGAAATCCTGGAAAAAATTGATTGTTCCCTTAGTATTCTCAATGCACTGAATTAACAAACATAAGACACACCTGGTATCCCAAAGTACTAATACCCATAAAGAGAGAAAATAATTTGAGCTTATCACCTTAAAAAGTAAAGTTCAAATGGTCCTCTTTTTAAGATACATTTGATGTGAACTATTTTACATTTTATAAGACAGTATGTGTATTTGAAATAAATTATTTTAATATTTAATCTCATTAATCATGACCATACTGTATGTAAAGCAAAACAATAATTCTAACTTGTCAATAGATATTAAATTTATAAATCATAATAAAAAAACAAGTAAATATTCAGATAATATTTCAATCATTCGCATTCACTTTAGTACACTGTCAATATTACAGCAAATTATTTTGGAAACAACGTGTTTTCTTTACATCATGCTTAATAATAATAATAATAATATCACACAGTATTAATGGGTCATTATACATAAAAATACAGCTGCCTTAATATTTTAGAAAGGGGGTCCCTCGGAAGGGGATCGTCATACTTGAGGGTCCTTGGCATCACACAGTTTGAAAATCCTTGCATTAATATATACTATTAATGTGCCAGTAGCATATTAAGCTATAAAGCCATAAGTGGGCTTTGATTATACTATCATTTTAATATACTGAATATACAACCTTTAATCCTAAAATGTGAAAGGAAAGACTTTAATTCCCTCACAAGATAAAACTTCTTACCTCAAGGCAAACTTTTTTTTTTTTTTTTTTTGTTATTAAAGCCAGCCAGTGCTTAGGGCACCAAAACAAAATGATACAATATAAAATAATTCAGTTTACGAATGAGGGATAGCCTGGGTCTGATCTTTATATTTCAGTTTGGCACCCTGAATGCAATAATATCACAACATAGTGTTGTATACGTTCATCTGATAGTTATCTGGCATGTTTTCCTGTCTCCTGCATCTCTTCTCCTGCATGCCCTTCTTTCACAGTCAGTTTTGGAGTTGTTTTTAATGAGCTCCCATGACTAGCCTCTATAATCACTGTAAATCAGTTCAAAGGCTTGACTACACAGGGGCCAGATTAAGTAGAGTACAGGAAGAGATTTATCTGTGCCTACAGCCAGTGAGTCATGCCTCTCGCGGACCTTATAAAAAATGTGTGAATGAGAGGATAAGAGAGAGAGAGGATAGACAGGAAGACAGTAAAAAACTGTTTACACCTGGCATTGACATGCATCTCCTTGCAATTGGATTTTGAGAGGAGAATCTCTGATTTTGAGCAGAGGGCTCTTTCGTACCAAAAGAAAAAGACTCCTCTGAGATTAGTCAGTTCCGAACTATTTCTCTCCTGAGCATAGAAGGCAAGATCTTCTTCTCTGTTCTGGCCAAAAGGATGACTACCTATATGGTTAACAACAAGTATGTTGATACATCAATCTAGAAAGGTGGCATCCCAGGCATCTCTGGGTGTTTGGACCACACGGGTGTCCTCAACCAGCTGATCTGGGAGGCCATGGAGAGCAAAGGCAATCTAACAGTTGTATGGCTTGACTTGGCCTACGCTTATGGATCAATACCATATCCCCCTCCACATCAGGGAAATCCAGGGAATCCAGGGGGCCAATAATGGAGTCTGGCATCCACCAGCCTCCAATAAGAGGCTTTATGGACGACCTAACCATTACAACTCCATCCCATGTACAAGCAAGATAGATCTTGAAGGCACTTGACGATGTGGCGACATGGGCGAGAATGAAGTTCGAGCCAAGGAAGTCAAGAAGCATGGTGATCAGAAATGGGAAAGTGGCCAGTAAGTTCCAACTCCAACTTCAGGGGGAGATTATACCTTCAATCGAGGAAAACCCAATAAAATGCCTAGGGAAGTGGTACGAAGCCTCTCTCACCGACATAAGCAACATATCCAGGACAGAGAAGCATGCAGACGAACGATTGAGAAAGACAGAGGGATCAGGCTTACCAGGAAAGTTCAAGGCCTGGCTGTTTCAGCATGGTCTGCTACCAAGACTCATGTGGCTACTGACAATTTATGAAGTGCCTATGACATCTGTGGAAGGAGTCGAGAGGCGAGTGAATAAACACCTCCGCAGGTGGCTCGGAATCCCACCAAGCTTCACGTCAGTAGGGCTATACATTAGGTCTGGACAGTTATAGCTACCCCATCATCAGTGGTCAAAGAGTTTAAGGTGGCAAAGTGCAGGGCTTTGATGACGCACAGAGACTCCAGCGATGAAGAGGTCAGAGATACAGGCATCACCACAAGATCAGGATGCAAGTGGGCAGCCGACACATCAGTGGCGCAGGCTGGGAGCATGCTGAAGTTGAAGGACATCATTGTACGACACTCTTCCAACACCAACGAACCTGCACAGGTGGGGAATGAGGGAGGACTCACTATGCAGTTTATGTGGAGGGAGAGGCACATTGGTGCACATTCTGGCAGGGTGCAAGACTGCACTTAGCCAGGGGAGCTATAGATGGGGTCACGACAAGGTTCTCTGTGCACTGGACGACATCTTGGAGCAGGAGAGACGGAAAAAGCGCCAGACCCATGTGAGACTAGCCTCATATATTCAGTACATCAGGGAGGGGGAGAAGCCACCCTCCTCCAAGAAGACCAAGAAGAGCCTCCTGCAGGCAGCACAATCATGGGAGATGAGGGTGGACCTGGGTAGGAAACTACACTTTGCCCAGGTCGTCTAGACATCCCTGAGGCCTAATGTGGTCATATGGTCTGAGGAGGTGAAGAGGATTATCCTGACTGAACTAACGGTACTGTGGAAAGACGGTTGTGAAGAGGCCTCAGAGAGGAAGGCTACCAAGTACCAGGACCTAGTCCAACAATGCAGGGACAAAGGGTGCTCGCAGGTTGGGGGGAGGTAGCGGAAAGGGCCTCTTGTTGGTTCTGGAGCCAGCGGGAGGAGTTGAGCTGGAATCCAGAAGATGGGCAGTGACTGGCCATCACTGCCGACTCGCCAACTGGAAGACATTGTGGTTCAGGGTCGAAACATCCGAGGAAATTTGGACGCCACCTGACGGCATCTTCCCCTGGCTGAAAGCTACAGTCACAAGACAGTGACTGATGGTGTAAGCATACAGATGTATCTAGTAGTAGTGTGTTTTTGGTCTAAGCTTGTGTGTATTTGACAGTTTAAGCGCAATAAGAATAAGATATGAAAAAGAACTTAGTTTAGTACTCACATGCCGTGTGACAGCCGCTTTCTGTGCGCGTGCTTTGGATGTGTGTGCTCAGAAAATCGTCTATCAGAAGTTTAATCTAATATGGCTCTAAAACGGATGCAAATACGTTTTCCACACATTAGACATGATAAAGGCGGTAAAGGCACAGCCCTATTCTGGTAAAGGGGGTGGGGAGCAGCAGCTCATTTGCGTTTAAAGAGACATGCACGAAAAAGGTGTGTTTTTGCTTCCACTCACAATTGGCATTTTCAAAATGATACAATAAATGATCTATGGGGTATTTTGAGCTGAAACTTCACAGACGCATTCTGGGGACACCTGAGACTTATCTTGTAAAAATGGGCATAATAGGTTCTCTTAAACCAATAAGACTTATTTCATCAAACAGCTTCTCCACAAAGTCCATGAGGTAGTACCTGTACAGTACCTGCTTTTGAATCCAAGAACGACTCTAAACCAGAATGATTTCAATCTTCTGAACTTACTTGTACATGTTGGTAGCTGGAACCCTCCACATCTGAACCCCCCTGAGATGGCCCTCCTTCCCCACCACCACACTGACGTTGCTGTTGCGGTAGGCACTGTCACACTGGGCTTGAGTTGGGCCTAGAGGTCCGCTTGCTCCACAGGAAGTAAACCACCATGTTGTTAGGGACGTCTCTGAAAATAGAAGACCCTGGTTTTGTTTGTTGTAATTTTACAACTTTTGGTTTTGCCATCACAGCCATAAAGTGTATTTTAAAATATATTAAAATAGAAAACAGTTATTTAAAATTGTAGTAATATTTCACAATACAGAAACCGTACCTGACGCTGAGGGTTCTGGTAGAGGGCTGAAGGAGTCTAAATCATGCAGTAGTCCTTGTCCAAGAAGCAGTTCATTTAGTTCTTATAAACCATATGTGGAAAGAGCACAAGGAACAAAAATGAAAGTATGACACTTAAAATCAAACAATCCGTGTGTAGTTTAATTTTCTGAACTTTTTTGCCATTTTTATTTTTGGTTGACTAGACCAGAATTGTATTTAATATTTAACCATCTCCACTAGGACAATAATGTTGATACAGCTGATTTTTGCTAGTCTACCAGTCAGAAAGCCACTAAACCAGCACAAACCAGGATAAACCAGCCTGGACCATTATGGACATATCTGCTGGTCTAAACTGATCTTTTCAACAGGGTTGAAACAATGGCTTTTATTGGATAAGATTTAAAAGTGTTAAGGGACCACAGACCTTGACAACAATAATATGACAGCAAGAAGAGGACTAAACAGAATGCTAAAGATGATATTTAGTGAACAGATGGCTCAGGAATTTCTCAAAATCACTGATTCTGGGAAATGAAGTTAACAAGGATACTAAATCTTGACTTTCACAAGTCTTGAATGTCAATTAACGGGCTCGTCAATTCCTGCGGTCAACCGTGTTGTGGCAAGAAACCTGACTATGAAGGTCTGTAAATGCTTGTTAGAAAAGATGAAAGTGTATTGTTGGCATTTTTACGACATTTGCGGATTGTGAGATAGGAGGCCCTCTTATCACTCTCTCTTCCTTCAAAACTAATCAAGTGGAATCTATATCAACAGCGCTATGAGAACCATCTCCCACTGCTAACTGGAGACAGCGGTTAGACATCATGCGTGTGCATTACATCTTAAATTCTCCATCTGTCTTACTAAATACTTAATTTTGTTTGAAAACGCCCTATCGTTGAGTGCTTGGATGCAGTCGTGAGTCTGTGGTATGGTCAATAAACTTTTGCACCAGGGATGAATAAATGAACCATTATTCTGCCAGAGTGTTGAGTGTTTGTATGTAAACTTTTGTGTACATCTGTGAGGCAGAAAGGTTACCTGTATCAAAACATGCTGCACTTAATGAAATGTCATCCAGTGCAATGTCAGCTTTAGATCCAGAAGTCCAGAAGGCCTGCACTTTAAGATGGAAGCTGTGCTCAACACAAATTACAAACTATTTCAGAATAAGAGCAAAGGTGAAATCAGATTTGTTAATGTAAATGTAGACATTCAATGAAATAAAATAACTTGAGTACAGGTCAACAATTCCAAAAAGTTCTTCTGGGTAAGAAGCCTCATCCTAATTTAAATTGTATTCATTTATTTTTACTGTTATTTTAAGATACTCTTTGAAAGAGATTATGTTTTATGATTTGTCAAGGATTCCCATCTACTTAGCAAATGTTTTATTTTGATTGTATTTTAAAGGGGTCATGAACTGAGAAATCAAACTTTTGATATATAAGAGGCCATTGTGCTAAAATCATTCTGTAAGATTCAGAACTCAAAACTTTCTCATTGGTCTAAAAACAGCTAATAGTGAAGCCAATCTGCCAAAACGACAGGTTGTGGAATGTGCCACTTTATGATGTAATAGCGTGGCTAAACACCTCCTCCACAGAAGAAGATCAACGCCTGCTTCTACATCACTGTCTGTTTAGCCCCGCCCACTGATTCGCGCATGTAGTAGGTAACAAAAGCAGCAATTACAGTTCTACGTGGAAACCAAACGATAAACTTTATTTGTTTAACTTTATTTTTAATTAAGTGCCAGACCGCACCAGTAAGAACATGTTCTTTTGTTCACTTCATTTCACCGTGGATTCTTTTACAAACAAGGCACAATTTGACACAGGCTTTTCAGAAAGATTGAAACTAAAAAACTATGCTGTGCCGACTATATTGGATCTGACAGTAATGTCACACACAAGTGAGTAACTATTGCTTTGTCTGTAATTACAGATCATTTGATATGTTCTGAATATTTATGTGTTTTTAACCTAAAACACAGCAGCATCCATCTGTGAAGGATGCAGGCTGTCAAACATACATACATACAAACAAACAACAACTGTTAGCCAATCGTAGCAGTGGGCGTTTACTTCCGAGTCTACAATCCACCACGACCTATTCAAATAGAGCGGTCCAATGAGGGGGTCAAAACAGGACAGAAAATAGCCTAAATTACTTCTAAATTATAATGTTTTTTATGTAAAAATCTTGATAACATTATACATGGGCATCAGAGAACAGTACAAAATAAAAAATCCAAAGGCAGTTCGTGACCCCTTTACTACTGTAATGTTAATTTAGCATTTCTATGATTAATTTTAGCTTATTATCAACTCACAAACCTCTTGCAGTTCCCTCACAAATCCCAAAATCCACAAAACCCCAGTTCACAAAAGAAAAAGAAAGTCTTAAAATTAAATTATTAGATTATGATTCTATGAAAATCATATGACATCTGAGATAAGATGCCCCTGATGGTATCTTTTGCCAGATAGGGGACCCTTTCAACCCAAGTACTGGACACAGGACTCTTTATTTTGATTTTGTGAAAAACGTATTTGTATTTTGTATTTTTCTGTCTGTTTACTCATCCATCTAATCATCTCACCCTTTTAAGATGTCTGTAATCGGCAGAGCGATCTCTTGCCAAGCATCCTTCCAGTGTCCGGATCTCTCCCAAATCAGTGGAGAAGCTGACATTCCGTTCTCCACCACTGACAGGAGCACCGTTCCATTGAAATCCCCGCACAGGTACAGAGAGAACTGCAACTGCACAGAAAAATTAGCAGTTGAGCGTCTGCAACAAGACCAGATGCCCCAGAATAATATCTTATTCATGGGCAATCAAGTGTGAAATTGAAACTTTGGCTGCATGTGCTGTTACTCTGTGTAAGCTATTTGTAGATATGCTGTAGAAATGTGTCCTCATTTTTTATGGACAATTAACTTGAAATCTGCCCATAAAGCAAAGTCTCAGAATCCAAATATTGTGGCATAGGAAAACCTGATTTTGTGAACAGTCATACATATTGTCATGATCATCAGCTTGAGAGCCCATGAGCTCCTCTTGAGGGCACTCCATCCTGTACCTTGCCATTCACTCAGGACTCCATTTCCCATTATCCTTTGCACAGACTCATCAATTGCATCACCTGTCTCTCATCAGATCTCATCATCAGTTCACAGCTGTCTCACATTAGAAGGACTTTAAAAGTAGCACACACACACTCTATCTTCGCTTGTGATTGAATGTTGTATAGCTCTTCCGTGGTTTCTAAGTTTCTGTGTTTCTAGTTTCTCTGTTTCCTTGCCTTTGTGTTTTGATCCCTGGACTGTTTTCTTGTTTATGATTGTTTTGCTGCCTGCCCTGATACAGCCTGATTATCTGGATTACTCTTTTGCCTTGCCACTGCCATCATTGCTTGCTGTTGTTGACCATGCCTGTTTGACTGTGCTCTTATTGAAGCCTTGCATTTGGATCCCCACTTCAATGTCATGCCTCCCTCGTTACACATACACTTCTGCTTATGAAGTTGGGGTTAATAAGTTGCTTTCAGCAAGGATGCATTAAAGTGATCAAAAGACTTATAATATTGCAAAAGATTTATACTTCAAATAAATGCTGCTGAAAATTCAGCTTTGGCAGCAAATGGATAAATACGTGTTAAGTATATGAAAATAGAAAACAGATATTTTAATTTGTAATAACATTTCACTATATTGCTAGTTTTACTCTATTTTAGATCAAATAAATGTAGCCTTGGTGAGCATAAGAGACTTGTTTAAAAAAAAAAAAAAAAATCTTGACTCTTATAAAATCATAGTCTTTGACTGTCAACATAAACTCTTACCTGACAGTCCTGATTGGATATAGTTGAAGGGAGAGCTGGGCTTTGAACCAACGCATCACTTTCATCACCACGACCTCTGACCTTTAAGAAAAGAAAGTGCCCTGAGGCGAGAAAGTATCAGAACTCTATAGAGTGCTCAGATATGCTTACAAGACAAAAAAAACGTAGGCTGGAAAACATCTTCAAAATGGGCTTTTAAAGTCTCCCAACACAACAGACATTTTTATAAAAAAAAGAGTTTCTCACACAGACAAAAAAACAGTTTGTGTCTTTTTTTAAAAAAAAAGTACATTTCAGTTTAGCGAGTTTGAATAAAACTAGTCATAAAATGGACTTGGACACCTGTATTGTGGATCTGAGATTTAGTCTTGCATCATTCTACAAATACATCGCATTATAATACTCCTACAGCCTGTAAATCATTACGTACTCCTCCCAAGGATAACATATCTATCATGTTAAAATCACAGGTGCCATTAACACATCATGAAAATAGTTCTCCGTCAAATATTTTTGATTCCCATGTCATAAAAAATCCCACTGGTGACATTCATAACTAAAAGGATTGCGAAGAGAAATTTAAAATATGGTCTTTTTATACACATGTGTCTCCTTTATGTCTTTGTCTCAAAGCTGTTGTATTAATCTGATGAGAATACAACAGTTTTGCCAAAATAAAGTCTATGAACAAACATGGAAAGCAAAGCATCTAAATTCACAAATTAGTTCAACTACATTACGTAATGTCTCTCTTAACTGGACTGCTTGCACATATCTATGCTATTTATTTATTTTTCTATGTTCTATAAAACATTTTGATGTGACCTATCAGTGCGATAACATATTTTTGCCACTTTATAGGCTTTGAATGGTTAAATACACACACTTGTATGTATCAAAATGGCCATCTTTGCAAATATCCTCGTAAACAGTAATTTATGTCTTAAGTGAAAGCAAACAGATGAGATGGAAAACACATGTGTAACAACATACTGGATTCAGGCAGCTCTTAAAGTGACAGCAGTTTAATATTCCTGCTATCTGTCATTCATGTTAATCAAACAACAAAAGAGAGAAAATCTCTCACCGCTTTTGACTAAATGACTTTTGTCACTTTAAGAAGAAATATATATTTTATTTACACAGTGAAGAATATGCAGTGTTTTTATACATTTGATTACTTTATACACTGTATGTAGCATTTCTTATTTTTTTGTCCTATTGCTTGTAATTAGTTTATTATTTTTATTTAATCACTGTTTACTTGTCTTCATTGAGCTTGAGTTTTTTTTTTTTAAATAACTGTTTTCCATTTTAACATTAATACTTGTATTATTCGTGTAATCGTGAATTTTCAGCAGCCATTACTGTAATCTTCAGCATTATTTGAACTAGAAATCTTTTGTAATATTATACAATTTTTACTAAGATTTTACTTTAAGATTTGGATGTCTTGAGAATGGAAACTCTGATGGGTACAATTAGTGTTGTCACGGTACCAAAATTTCAGTATACGGTACCAATACCAGTGAAAATCCACGGTTCTCTGTACCAATTTCGGTACCACATGCTAATTAAAAAACACACTATTTTTAATAATAAAATGTACAAAAATCAATGCCATTCTTTATACTTATTTAAATTGTGTTTCAAGTTTTTCCGCAAGTAATAAAAGTATGAAAAACAGTAAACAAGTTCCACCCAAATTTAATTTGTTTTTTAATTAATGAAATTTAAACACATTTTATTTTTTTTTAAAATAAAGGGAATTTACTATTCAAATTAAAATATGGAAGAAATATTGTGCGATTATTTCTTTAAAAATAAATACTTATTATTTTTTTTCAACAGTAGTAATAGTATCACATACATTCTACAAAATAATAGTAATATATTTCTGGCACAATGTCTTTAAGATAAACTTTTATTTTGACGGGTTGCCGTGAATACCTTTAAATTTCTGTGTGTAGCTATATGATATGAAGCTGTTTTTTTTGTCTTTTGACAACACTAGGTACAATGATACAATGACTCAAAGAAGATGTAGTTTCACATTTACCTTGAGTGTGTTGCAGAGTTGTGCCCAGTAGATCTGTGTCTTCATTCAGCTGTTGTCCACTAACTAGTCTCCAAGAGGACTTTGAATCAGCCACTGACCATCCACATGAGCCCAACTCAAATGAACAGTATGAGCCCAAAGGTAAGGAGTCTGCAAAGATATTAAGCAAATTATGAAATGTCAGATAATGAAAAATACAACTGACTGTGTCGGCAAACATTAGCAGAGCTTTAAAAGCTCAGAGAAATATTACAATTCCTCCTTCCATTTATCCATTAAGTCCACTAAAATGTATCATTATGATGCCTAAATCAACAAAGCTGGTATAGTTTGTTTTGCCAGTTTGTTCAATTCGGTTTTAAGTCCAGGTATAGGACAAATAAAAAGTATATTTTCAGCAATCTGATACAGTAATAAAATAAAAGGTATTCAAGTATTGCATGATTCCAATGTCTAAAATTTGAGATGAATCACCATGACGCAAATCGTGCCTCAATTAGCTATACGCTTTAAATATTTCATACCTAAAATGACAGCTGATATGACAAGACTCCAACTAACGTGTGCTAATATGGTCTCTGGATATTAGGTAAAGGCTAGGACAGATTTAACTAACTGACAGATTAATTATACAGAGGACATGTTTTATAATGTCATGGACGTAATTAACAAGCTCAAACTTAGTGGGAGTTACTTTGATCATCTTCATAAGGACACTGTCAGAGTTATTTATCATATGAATCCCTTAACATAATATCAAAAGTAGTTTCTACATGTCTATATCAGAGGAAAGAATAAAAAGTATTGGTCTACAATTCAAGATAAAGCTAGAATGCTTCAACATACTTCTGCCATATATGTATAATGTATACAAAATGTGCATCATTTTATTTATAAAATATATACACTACCATATTGTATAAAAGTTCACCAAGGCAGCATTTATTTGATCAAAAATACAAGAAAAACAGTAATCTATAAAATATTGTTTAATGTTTTTCTATTGTACAATGTTTTATTTATTTATTTTTTAATATAATTTATTCCTGTGATGGCAAAACTGAATTTTCAGCATCACTCCTTCAGAAATCATTCTGATATGCTGATTTGCTGCTCAAGAAACATTTCGTATTATCAGTGTTGATATGACAGCAATATATAACAATATGAATTATGAAAAATGCTAAACAAATAAACGAAATTCAACAGAATTAAATTGTAAATTATTAATCAAATTCTGTTTATTGCAGTTTAAATTATTCATCATCACATGGCTGTTACTGGCTTTTTTTAATCAACCTTTTAGAGTTCTTTTGTTAATTCCATAATAATTACCAGAATGTTTATGAAATGTATGTAGCAGATAAATCTTTAATACATTTTAATAGACTGCCTGTAAATATGGATTTCTTCTATGAGTCTTTGTTCTCACCTTTTTATCTAATTGGATTATACTGTAAGTGCTGTGTGCCAAATATTACCATCTACAAAGTTCTTTGTACACAGACTATAATTATAAATCATCTAAGCATAGTATAAATGTTAATGGAGATTAAATAAATCAATAAATATGCAAATAGTTTTCCTAGAGGAAAGCAAACACTCAAGCATTTCAGGCATTTTACGCAGCTCTTTACTCAGTGAAAGTCTTTGAGAGAGCAGGTTTGCTAATCCAACGCCTCCAGTGAAAGGATTAGAAATTTATCATGGCCTTAAGATTTAATACAGCTAATGTGAGTGACACACAGCTAGCCAGTTACTCAGCGGCACCCTCTTATATCGCCCTGTCACACTGCTGTTCATACTTTAATTGAACACTCTCAACGAAATGCAAATTGGCAAGAATGATCTCGCAAATCTTACGGATTTATAGCTTAAAGGCCACCTTTCAAAAAATGTTTTGATTAACATAAACTGAATTAATGGGTTGGTGAGATGCAGCCTGTTCTCTACATTTAAAATAACCAAACACTGTCTTTTTTAAAGACTAAAGAGCTCCACACAAACTTAATGGTCTGATGTGCGCAGCAGCTATTGCATTAAACTTTGAAAAGGGATCGGATTTTGAGTGTGGAGCTCACAATTACTGACAGACTGGTAAACAGAAACTACGCATCTTCGTGGCTTATAAAATATTAAAAATCTTTAATTTTACTCACTGCATATGAAGCCCTCATCTTCCCCTTGTGGACAGTCAGTATGGAAATCACACACTCTTCGTTTCTCAATGCAGCCTCCAGAATGACATTGAAGTGATGAGTATTTCTCACAGTCTGAACCCAAATCCAAATAATCATCACCTGCAGAAAACCACAGAAAACCTTAAAGATTCTGTTCAAAAGTGCCACATAAGGATAGAAGAAGAATATTTAATGCATTCATTTGAATAATTTAATGTAAAATATTAAAATATAAGCCAGTTTCCATTTCATAGTGATAAAGTTGAGTTAGATAATATTTGAGAATAATTAATAAGCTGTTACCCATGACACAATCCTTCAACTCAAGTGAATCGAATGCCAGAAATCCAACTTCATGGCTGCTACAGGAAGAGTATTGCACTGTCACATGGAAAGGCTCGTCTAACTGGCCAATCACAGCCTCCAGCACCTCCCACTGTGGCCTGGGACACATTTCAATTTTAGATCAACCCAAAGGATGCAAAACAAAATGCTCAAGTTCGAAATCATCTGTACATCTACTGAACAAGTTGCAGATTAACCCTTTTAATGGCTAAGTATACTCTATAATGTTCAGAGGACAAAATCAACCACACGTTTTATAGAAAAGTAAGGCTATGTTCAGAAACATATACTATAATATAGAAGGGAACTCTTTGAACATTTATGGAACTTTTGGAAATTACATTTTAATAACTTAATGGGAATGTTAGGTTCTTAGAATATTATAATCTGGGTTAGAGATACATAACACAACACACAAGTGTGTCTAAAATTCTTGAGTTTAATTATTACAGTGTGTCTTTATTCCGTTCTTGCCGCTTAGAGTACTGTATATGAACCTCAGCTCAACTCAGAAGTGTGTGAATATCGAGCTAAATAACTACGGGAAAGAAGCTAGCTTCGTGGAACTCACATTACAATACATGTCATTAAACAATTCATACATGAATCTTTCAGATACATGTGAGAGTGCTTCATTAGATGTACGGGAGCTTAAGTACAGTGGAAAGCTAATGCATTCTGTACTAAACTGAGTTGGATGGTATTATTAAGTATATGCCTGATTTGTATAATACACCACACTCCATGGCGTAACCTCTATTAGGCTCAGATCCATATAGCCAAATGCAGAAAGTAAAAGTATATTAGCTACGTCATGATCGTACCGGCTCGTTCCAAATTGCATTGCATCACCATCTATTCCTAGCTCTCTGTCAGAACCAATTATGCCAAAAGAAACATCAGGTCCTACTTTTAGAAACGAAATGCTTTCATCCATCTTCTGCGCGATGTGCCCAGCATAAGAAAATCAATACCAACTACATCTCCATAACAAAAATCTTTTGGTTGGCATTCGTTTCTTGGGAGTACAGAACGCTGCTTTATACTATTCTGCGTGAAAGTAAAGTGCATATGTCATTTACTTTCAAAATTGGCACTGAAAATGTTGGTTCTCATTTTATGATCTGTCAATCAGATCAGTCATGACCTCACCATTATATTTAGATATTGCTGTGTGATATATATATATATATATATATATACACACACACTCAAAAAAAATCCAAATAAGCTTTACAGATGGAAAAGTTTTAAACAATATTTTTCAAGAATAAACTATAAACAATTGCCACACATGTATCTATGGAACAGTCCTCGGCACAGGTTTAAAGGTGGTAGGCAAATAAGGTCACATTTATAACAACTTTGAAAATATATATAAATTTGGGCTCAGACTTTATTAAAAAATTCAGCAAGGAAAGGATGCATTAAATCGATTAAAAGTGACAGTAAAGACTTTCACATCATTACTAAAAAATATCTATTTTAAGTAAACATGGTTTTTGAACTTTCTCTATTCATTGTATAATTAAATCAAAGAAAAAATACACTTTGTTGAAAATATGTGATTTGTTTTTTTTTGTTTGTTTTTTTAGCACCAAATCAGGACATAAATGCAGCCTTGATGAGAAGATGAACAAAATTTGGGGACGACTGTAACTGTTGTGACTTTCCATTTCTGTAATTTTCTAATTGCTTCGAGTTTGAGGCAATTCAATGAATTTATAGTTGGAAGAACTGAAGCTCTATCTCACCTGCCAGTTCCTTGTTCTTTGACTGTAAGGTCTATTGGTTTGATGACGGAGTGGTCAGTGTGTTCCACAAACGCGGATATGTTTCCTGTATGTGGTTCCGGTTGGAAGCGAGCGAGGTGAAGACGACACAGTGGCCCACTGCTGAGCACTACAGGACTGGTCAAGTGGAAACTACATCTGCCAGCAGCGAAATGAGTCGAGGTGGGCTTTAGTAACAGAAAATGACCTGTTGAAGGACAGAACATTCTTACTGGACTGCCAGTGATTATACAGACTGATTAATTGAAAAAATGATCAACCAGCTATTGTTTGAATTGAGTGTCAAAATATAATGAAGTTATTATCATTACCTTCTGATTTTCCAGTGGAATAATCTTTGATTGGCTGGACTCCCCATCTATTGGATCTGTGTTGCTGTGGTGATGTGACATACCAGTCCCCTCCAGTGCTGTGATTGGATAACGTCCAAGAACATGGAGATTCAAAATCACAGAAGAAAACTGCGGAAGGATGAAGTAACATTATATTAGGAGGTTAAAGGGACTCGAACTGCAGTGGCAAAATAATGATTCAAATTTTAAAAGCAGGACCAGCTGTAAAATACGTACTAATCAAAATAGAGAAAAGATAAATACATATATATCAGCAACCCACAGGCATAAGTGTCTTAAATAAAAACTGAATAAGACTATATGGAAACATAAAACATTTTACCACAAGTATTGTATAGTGATGGACATCCTATATATAATTAATTTGCCGAAAGGCTAGAGGGAAAATGATTCTTACAGTACCAGAGCTAAGTAGTAACTGATTACATGCAATCTGTATTACCAAAAATTAAGCACTTCTCATAAAATACTCGTAATCAGACTACAGTTACATTTTTATGGATTACATTATTGCATATTATTTACACAATAGCAATAATTCACAAATTCACCATTTTTTTTTTTTTTTGTCATCTGATCCTCTTTTACTTAATATATTTTTATTTGAAGTGCACCTGAATTTTTGAAATAGATATTTTAACCATTTACATGGTCATGGTTCTCTGACATCGTTTATGGTCACATGACATGCATGTAAACAAATAAAATATTTCATTTTTCAGTACGTGTTTTGATTCACTTTAAACTTATTTGTTTTAATTTAACATTTCTTATGATTTCATTAATTATTAGCTTTTCATTAAACTCACAAACCCCCTGCAGTTCCTTCACAAACCCAGTTTGGGAAACCTTGAAGTAATATAATGTTTAATGCACTTCATGTTGTTATTTACAACAAATGGAATATATTTTCTTACTCTTTGCATTTTTATATCAATATCGTACAAGATTATCCTATTTAAATCAATGTGAAAAATGAAGTAGGTCAAAAGTAATCGAAAAGTAATCTAAAGTAGTCTGTTTATATTATATAAAATGTGTAATATGTCAATTTGGAATCAGCAACATATTACAATTATTGTAGCTCTGTTAGCTACACTGTTAAAAATGGCCGTGATTTTAACGGTAAAAAACTGTGAAAATGCTACAGTAAAAACCTGTTAAATGGTTAACGGTAAGTTCCTCTAATATATACGGTGAAAAACTGTAATAGACATTTCAGACAATTTTACGGTGAAATACTGTTTTTGGAAGTGAAAATGAATGTAAAATTTACAGGGAAAAAACGTAAATTGACGTTCCCAGAATTCCCTGCGTTGCATTTCAAATTTTGTTTGAATTCGATGTTTTGCTGCTTGTGATGGGCTTTGGTTCATCATGTGACTTTCTCGTCACCATCTGCATTTGGTTGTTATCAGTGTATTTCAAAGGTACAAAACAGATTTCAGTACTTCAATAGGTTGGTATATTAACATTATATCAGTTAATGAAATAAAGTTAAAACTGTAAAACCTAAAATGTTGCTACCGTATTTTTTACACAGCTGCCGGTTTTTTACCGTAAATTTTACGGATTTTTTTTTTTACAGTGAACACTGTGCTCTTATAAAGTATGCAAGTAAATATTAATCATGTTAATATTAATAAATACAAAATTATGTTTCACAAAAACACAGGAAATCATTCAGAAATCCTTCTAACATGCTGAACTTTTTTATTATGATCAACGATGAAAACAGTTGTTCTGCTTAATATTTTTGTGGAAACTGTGACATTTCTTTCAGGATTCTTTGATGAATCCAAAGTTCAAACAAACAGCATTAATTAGATTTTTTTTCAGTAACATTATAAATATCTTTACTGCCACTTTACACCAATTTATTACGTCCTTGCTGAATAAATGTAGTAATAATACATATATATACAATTAATTACCTAAAACTGCCCTCTCAAATATTATCTGTCAGTAATTAAAATGGGAAAGAAAAAAACAACCTTGTTTTTAAACAGATTCAGGAAGAAATTGGGTTCAGTGGTAGGATCACACTGGAATGGCCTCAAGAGAAAGTAATTAAACTGTTTTTTTACTCCCTGTTCCTCTTAAGCACGTCCAAAAATGCAAAACTTTATAATAAAATGAAATAATAAGGACAAGGGTATGTCAGTTTGGACAACAGAGGAAATATCTTGAGGGCTTTCTGTTTGTCATCTGGCATTCCAGAGGAAAAACACAGACAAGTTGTCTTTGGAATCATGTAAGGCTATTGATGAAGAAAGACCGCAACGAGGGAAGCCACAAAGCCCCTCTGACATTCGACTGAAACATCCCAACAGGAAGTGCCCTGGGTGGAATACTTAACCAGATCAATGTTTATTCCCTGCTCAATGTGGTGACTGAAATGACAAACTCCATTTAGGAAAAAATACTGTGAAACAAAAAGGAAGAAAACAACTGCAAAATAACTGCTGAAGGAAAACGGAACAAATAAATATATCAGTGATTTACACTCACTGTCTTCTACAGGACTGGAGTAGAGAGGATTTGGATGCAATGGATCTTCTACTGCTCTTTCCAACAGAGCACAACTGCTCCTGACAACTGAGGAAAGACAAGAAGAATAAAGGTCAAACACACCATCAGAGAAGGTCCTTGTTCTTTTATGACATGATTTAATAAATAATAGGACCAGTCAGTTTTAAGAACAGCCTTCAGATGAAAGAACCAACATCTTCGACTGAAGATCATTGATTTTTGGTTTGATTATCTTTATGCTAGTAGTAGCCAAAGGAAGCTTTTTGACATTTTATGATCTGCATAGTGGTTTTGCCCACAGGCAACATTATGCGCAGTTCTTGTGTTTTATCAATGAAGCATTCATTTACAGCGCTAATACAGCGCTGAGTGTTCTAACAATCAGCAAACATTGCATTTATCAGCTAACATTCATCATCAGCACCCACGGCTATACTCGTGTGTAAAATAAATGAATTCATTAAAACATAAAATTAAAGATTTAACAAGAGTTTCTTGTTTTGCATAGGACTTCAGTCTTTAGTCTCTAAAGTTTGCCTCTCTAAAGCAACAGAGCTTTTCGGATAAGAACTGGATTGTGACTGACTACATTTCAGGTTATGTCATTTATTTATAACAGCACTTTAAAAGGAAAAATAATCAAATGTCAACTTTTCTTCTTGCAGATAGTGGCACATTCCAGGAAAAAAAAAATTAAAATCATTTTCCATATACAAGCATGAAGATGGTCAGCATTTTGTTTTACCACACGCCATTTTTTTATTTTAAGATCTAGAGAGCTTGCCAGAGCAAAGCAAAAGAAAGAAAAGGGAAACTCAGTCCGTTCCATTATTAAAACAAAAACATTTGATGAAAGTTCATTATCACAGCAATGGCTTACAGTGTGCCAAAATCAGCTCTGTAATGAATATGCTTTGCCAATTATGACCCACACTTACACAATCACTGGTGTACACTTATTCCAGTCATGTCCCGACCTAAACCAGATCTGTTTGATGGGGTTTAAAATGAAATCCTCCTACTGAAATATTCTCTTGATTTCAATGGTGTCAACTGTGTTAAGTTAAAAAGAAAAGCTTCTGACAGAATGCTAATGAAGATCATGAAGCAGGATTTACAAAAAACATATCAGTGACTTTGATGTTCAGATAAAGGTTATTAGATGAACCAAATACTGTACAATCATCATTTCTGTGACATTTATGATATTAAATAGCAGATCTTTCTGAAAATATATTTTGAACAGCTGAAGTTTGGTAGCAGGCCCTGATAAATTGAAAAACTGTAAACAAGACATACTTGCAGAGCATATGAAAAATCTTTCTAAAACCAATAAAATGGTAAATAATTCATACAAAAACAAATTCCTTGGCCAAAGAATGGTCATGGTACATTCTGCACAACAGCAAAACACTTCCAAAAAAAGTGCCATTCTAAATCAAACTGATGACGTTATAACCGATGACATGAGTGATACAATGGCTTCCTTTTCATCTGAAACTTTCAAGCATGGAAATAAACAGCCTGGGAAGATACTTAAAAAGAATCAATAAGGCAAATTTTAGCTACAAAGGCGACTACAAGTGTGTGAGTGTGTGTGTAAGGACTCAAATGGTCAAAAGGTCAAGATTCACAAGTGCTCAATCACAGCCATATAGCCAATGGGGAATTTATCATGTGATAAAATCATGTGATTTACTGCTAAATATACAAACAGACTGCAGCTGCCAAAAGGATCATTATGGGCAAGTTAGCTAAATTTCAAGCCTCATAAAATTAACTGCAAATGAACATCCTATTTCCAGTAAATGACACAAAAAGGGTCTATATTCACCAGACAAATTAGTCACACTATCAGAAATAAACTAAATATAAGTACAGGCTATGTAATCCCCAAATACTTTACACTTAACTCATGATTAATCAACAAATATTGACTAATAAAAGACTGACTGCACTGCAAGTTGCATTTTGGTTGTATAAGTGCAAAGGCTTCTATTAGTACCGCAAAAAAAAAAAAAAAAAAAAAATTAAACAAAGTTCCATTTACAAGTTCTAGGCTGTCACTGTATAATGAGTAGTTTAGATGAAGAAATAGTTGCCAGATTTGTCAAGTTCTGCCATGTCAATGACACTGAATCTTTGAAAGATATTACAGTGTTTAGTTCAAACACAACTATATTTACTTCAGTGAATATTAAAGTGGGTTTATTTTTGTCAATTTCTGTATAGACACATACTTTAAAGATTTTGGCGGCAGCTCTTTGGCTGATTGAGCACGTTGAATAGAAACAGATCACTCTGACTGACTGTTCAGCTCAGCGAACCAGTGCACGAGAAAAAAGAGAAAGTGATCAAAGCGAGCAAATGAAGTCAAGGATGTTCTAACTTTACACCATCTAAACTAAGCATTCTAATATGAGCATATTTTCATAACGACACTTGCTTATTACAGTTATTTCATGTCAGCTCTTCTACAGCCACAGAACGTACATGCTAGTTGGCCACAGGCCATAATCGTTGCAGTGTGTGCAAGTGGTACTTTTTAGTCCAGACATGCAAAACGAGGCAATAACACAGTCGACTTTGTTGCTGCTAGTTCTTTCATGACGGTATGATTTGTCAAATACAACACTCTTAAAATAACGGTGCTTAGAAAGGTTCTTCACAGCGCTTCCATAGAAGTACCATTTGTGGTTCCACAAAGAAACATTCAGTCAAAGGTTCTTTAAAGAACCATCTCTTTCTTAGCTTTTTATAATCTGAAGAACCTTCTTTGCCAAAAAAACAGAAAGGTTCTTCAGATGTTAAAGGTTCTTTATGGAACCATTTAGACAAAAAAGGTTCTTCTATGGCATCGTGAACGTGGACCAGACGTATGCTGATATGCCTGGACTATGTTGACAGACAAAAGTCTGGCTCTGTTAGATGAATTTCCATCTAGTTTGCTGATTTATCGAAGTATGAATATGAAATAATGAATATCTGAACTTCTGTGAGGAGCCAATAAACCATGAACAGTAAACCATGCTGGTTTTTCAGTGAAGGTTAAAACTAAGAAATCCTGAGCCATTACATGGAAATCCCCAGATGAAGGAATCTCTCATGTGTAATTCTATATACATTTCTAATGGCTCAAGATTTGAGTTGTAACCTCAAATGAACCTGCTTTTATCTAGGGGGTCCGTCCTTCAGCAGGAGCAACTTATTTGTACTTATTTTGCTCTGCCAGAGCACTCTGTGTTTGATTTCCATGTGTGACAGTCCTCTGATTCGTATCCAAGTGGTGAAGCATGGCATCTGGCCTACCTGTTCCACCCAGTTTAGGGCAAAAGAGGAACATCTGACAGCTGGGCTTCATTAAGCGCACACTCTCAGAAGAGTGCTGTCAATCCTCACCAACATTATACACAGCACAGTGTGCAGCTGACTCATCTGCTGATAGTGCCCAAGTCTGTCCAAGCCTTATCCTACTCTTTCTTCCTCTGAGAGGATAATGTCGACTCTTAATACTCTCTATTTCAGCTGAGAGGCGCACAGGCAATCCTCACCACTAATGTCTGATGCTGTGGAGGAGCCATTCAATGTGGGTTTAAAGGGGTCATGCATTTTCAGATCTTGATATTATGTTTCTAAGGTTATCTTATGAATTAAGAAAACTTTTTGCACCAAAAAAAAATCAGATTTTTTTAATAATGATCATTGTTCATCCTTATTTCCACTCTCAAAAACACAACATGTGACGTGTTTTGATGCTTGAGATGGTAATATGTTTGAGCCAGACGCAGAAGAAAATGAATCAACACAACCACAGCAACTGTTTCAGCGAGGTAACTGCTCTCCCTTGTTATTATAACTAGTTGTCAGACTACTATATTTATTGATATTTAGAAAAAACAGCAGGCAAATTGAGAATAATGAAGAAAAGAGTCAGTTGTGAAATGAAGAAAACAAAAAAACAAAAAAACAAAAAAACCATTATTGTTCAATGGCTTAGGCATGTCACTAAAAATAAACTGATATTTAAAATTTAGAATTTAGAGGGGTATGCAGAGTTTTTGGTGCAGAGGTGCAGTTTGTCTACATTCAAGGACAGAACAATGTCATACAGTCTTGATTTGTGTGTAGAGAAAAAAAACTCAAACCCTTTCAAATCCTGGCGTTTCTAAAGGGTGGAAAACAAAAATTCAAATATTAAACCACAGAGTTAGCATTAAAGGACACCTATTATGCAAAATTCACTTTTACATGTTGTTTGAACATAAATGTGTGTTGGCAGTGTGTTTACATCACCACAATACAATGATAAAAATCTGCCCACTCCTTTTTTTAATCCTAATAAATCATAAGCAGTGTTTAAGAACAAGCTGTTCACAGAATCTGTACAATGTGACATCACTTTGCACAGGCCCCGCCCACGACTGTTGATAGATACTGCCGTATTAGCCTGAGTGAACAACACACAATCCACCGTTTATCTTCATGCTAGAGCATTTAAAAGCAGCATTCAAGTAAGAAATGTCTTCTTATTACAGCTATAGAGGTTATTCATTCCAAAGCAGTGAGCATTTTCTGTTTTTATTCTGTTTGGGTCATGTTATCAGCATAGACAGCAGTATAGGTACTGTAAATTACTGTACACTGCTGACACTTATTACACTGTCACTTAATATAAACATACAATTTATTTTCCAGCTGTTTACTTTCACAGACATAACCGAATGTGTTTTCAAAATGCTATAATAAATGATCTGTTGGGTATTTTGAGCTGAAACTTCAAAGAGCCTTAAACTTGCAGAATGTTTTTTACTGTAGAGTATCCTCTGTTGTTAGATTAGCTACATGCTAACATTGCTTGAAGATGCCATCAATGTAGAGTGTTCCAAATCGTCACTTGGGTTTTTGAAAATCTGATTGTGTCATCCTAATAAAAATCAGGTATTATATGCAATTCTTTTTGTTTTTTAACGCAAATACTGAACATTAATAGCATGTTTAATAGCAGTCAAGAAAAAACATCTTACAGTCCTTTTCAGCACATTCCTAACAACAATATAATGAGCATATTCATGTTTATGAGGAAGTTCATAAACAAAAAGCTTGAAGAAGAGACATATGTAGGCCATTAATGAATGTCTCAATGTTCACAAGCCACTACTGCAACTCTAAACCAGACTGTCAGCACATATTTTCACCATAAACGTAATTTAATTATAGCACTTAGCGAAGATCACAGAACATGCTTTTGGGTTTGTCTGGGACTTTGAGGCAGTGTTGAGAGTGTAGAAAGAATTCAACTAATCATGGAAAGACTTTGCTCTGTTTGACACACTAAGAACAATCTGATCTATTTTTGATTTGAAACTCAAAATTCTAGGCATGTCTGCATTTATTTGACCATTTTTTACAGAACAAAAGTTACATTGTGACTTATTATTACTATATAAACATACATAAAATGTAGTTTATTATTATTAATGTATTATTTATGATGGCAATGCTGAATCAGTGTCACATGATCCTTCAGAAATCATTCTAATATTCTGATTTTTGCACAAGAAACATTTATTATTATTATAAATGTTAAAAGCCCAAGTCCTCCATCCACCTCTGCAAACGATATGAAACATTATAGCCCTGACTTTTAGTCACAGATTTTGTTTCGTTCTGCATCCCTAAAGGAAATTAGCTGATAAAGATGTGCTATTAAGCCCTACAATGAAGAGCATTTGACTTTTAACAAAAAAATAAAATAAAATATGGACAGCTGTAATAAAGAATGAAGAGTGAGAGTACACAAGCCCACTTATCTGAGCCCCCATTCATAAGAGGAAAATCAGGCTTTTGGCATTTGCAAAAAAATTTACTCACATAATTGAATTTTTCTTGTAATTGGTTGCAGCTAGGGTCAAATTATCAGAAGTAAGGGTTTTAAGATATATTTCATAGTGGGGGGAAAAACATCCTACCCCATTTAAACCCTCAGCATTCACTTCCTGTCTGTACAGTTCTATTATACAGGGGACATTGATAGAAAGCAGGATGTTACTCTGCATCCATTCCACAGAACACCTTTAAAATTAATTTCATTTTGCACAGGTCTTTACAGATTTATGAGTAAAACATGGAAATGTGATATCTCAGTGAAGCAAGGCACAAAAGATCATTGTGGGCTTTGCAAAGACGGGCCAGCACAGCAGGAACGGCGATTGAGTTAGTATGAATGCTGCGGCTCACCAAATGTTAATAGCGACCAATGAATTCAAGAGAGAAAAGATCAAACTGAGTTCTACTAAGAATTCTTAGAAAAAGAAAGTCATTTTCTGTGTGTGAACCTGAAGACAATCAGAAATAACATGACATTCTGACAAAGATGTTGACTAAATGAAGGCTGCATTATTATTATTATTTTTTTTTTTTTCAAAATAATTCAGTTCAGGCCTACATCATCTATCATGGGATTTGGCTCTGCTTGGACTAAAATCAATTAGAAGATTAAAAAAATAGCGGGAGTAAACACACATGAGAGCAGTTGCGTCCCTTCGCTTTGGAGAGAGTCTGTTTTCATTCAGTCTTTTGTCCTGTTGCCAGATCACTGCAGAAAAGACTCTCTACCATATATGAGGGAAGATCCATCAAAGTTAAATGTTTCAAGCCTTTATTCTGACTGAATCTATTGTTTGTTATTGCAAGGAGAATATAGCTACTAGTACAGTACGTTATTAACATGATAGCAAGAATGAAATTGATCACTGCATATGCAAGACTGACAAATATCACAATTGACCTATCGGTAAACCCCGCCCCCCTTAGTTACTGTCGCTCACTCGGACAAACAAACAACAAACGTTGCTAACTGTCTTACCATGACAGCTGTCAGAGTGAAAACCTCGTCCCAAGATGTTTTTGATCAGTTTTGGACACAGAAGGACCATTATTCAAGTGGGACTTAAATATGCCATATATAAAAGTTTTTAAAATAAATATGTAAAAATACAGATCACAATGCAAATGGGAGAAGCCTCACGTTAAGGTCGTCACGATCACAATGACAACATCCTGGATCAACACTGCTCATGCACCACAGTGTAAGATTAAATTAATTTACATTTAACCAGTTAAATATGGAGAGGCACTGAGACCTTCGTTTATGTGTTTTTGACCTACACTGTACATGACGTGAGAACAGTTCGCTATTTAGGTTTGTACATTAGCATTGACTCACTAACTTTAATGTTAGCTATAGTTTTAGCCAGAGATACAGTGCTGAAGCACAAGATAACATTAATGTTCTGCTTGAGCAGATGAAAATTTTAACTTAATGAGAGTTCTATTGCCCATCCTCTCAGGATACCAGGAATCAGTGTTTCAAGTACCCCAGGCACATCGTTTGTCCATTTTTGTAGCATGAACACCATCAAACCAATGAAAGCTTTGGATCTTCCAATGTTTCTCTATGGCGCTGAAACCTAAAGTTGTCCGAGTTCTGGTCCCCGTGCAACTGATACTCAACTGCCATTGGCTCATCTGCGTTCGAGGGGAGGGGCCAATTGTGACTTCCAGCATCACAGTTACACTTAAAAAAGAGGAAATGAATACTTTCATTCAGCAAGGATGCATTAAGCTGATCAAAAGTGAAAGTTAACAACATTTATAATATTACAAAAAAATTCTGTTTCAAATAAATGCTGTTCGTTTAAACTTTCTATTCATCAAAGAATCCTGAAAAAAATGCATCATGTTTCCACTAAAAATATTAAGCAGCACAATTATTGTCAGCATTGATAATAATAAAGAATGTTTCTTGATCACCAAATCAAGTGATAATTTCTGAAGGATTGTTTGACACTGAAGACCGGAGTAATGATGCTGAAAATTCAGCTTTGCCATCAAATGAATAAATTCAATTTTAAAACTGTACAAATATTAAAATAGAGAAGTTATTTTAAATTGTAATAATATTTCACAATATTATCGTTTTTATTGTAGTTTTGATCAAATTCATGTAGACTTTGTGAACACAAGTGACTATTTTTGAAAACATTAAATCTTAACGACCCCAAACATTTGAATAGTTGTGTATATTATAACAACCTATATTTGTGTATCAGGCCTACATCTGGCATAAATAACTGAATATTGTTTATTTTTTAATTATTTATATTTATACTTATGTATTGGGATCAGTTTTAATGTTTTTTAAAGAAGTTTCTTATGCACATCAAGGCTGCATTTATTTGATCAAAAATACAGAAAAACCGTTATATTGAGAAATATTATTGCCATTTTAAATAACAGTTTTCTATTTTAACATGCTTTAAAATATAATTTATATTTTTTTGGAACTTGTGACACTTTTTCAGGACACTAAAAATAAATCAGCATATTAAAAAGATTTCTGAAAGATCGTGTGACAACAAAGACCGGATGAAGACTAGAGTAATGACTGATGAAAATTCATCAGCTATTTGCATCACAGAAATACAAAACCCATTATTTAAAATTGTATGTATATATATATATATATATATATATATATATATATATATATATATATATATATATATAAATAAATAATTGTAAATATTCTGTAGGCTGTTGTTATGCATATGGACCATGTTTTCTAATTGATATTTTTAGAAAACATTTATATCATCAAAAATCTGCTCTGAAAGATTTCATCTATTTGCCATTTTTATGTTTTATTAAAGTTTATATGTTGTGACGTTTTTTAAATTGTTGTGTTATCTCCAACCTCTCCTGATTCTTTTCACAACTCTATAAAAAAGGTTCCTGTTAATTACTTCTGGGACCCTTATCAGATTTAATGCCATTGAGAGAACATCACTTGACACAGAATGTTCTTATAATCATTCAATCATTAACTAGACCATATCTGTCAGGATCCTCTCAAGCCAGGGAAACGAGGAGACGAGGGATAACCAAAAACTTAGATTTATTATAAACGCAGGAACACAGGAGACATGGAACATCCAAGAAGACAATAAGACAAAGACGACAGGGAAACACAGGGCTTATAAATGGAACGAAATCAAACGAGGAGAACTGTAACAGGTGGGGAACAAATCAAACACGGCTGGAGACTAAAGAACTCATAATGACAGGAACAGGAACAAACCAAATATGGGCACGAGAGGAGGGGAAACACAAGACAGGACTGACATTACTCCCCCCTCCCGGAAGGCGCGTTCTGCGCCTAGCAACATCCAACGGGGAGTGGGCGTGGGCGCTCTGGAGGCCTCTAGGGACCAGGAGACATCATAGACGGCCTCCAGGGCGGATCAGGGGAGTCCGGCGGCCATGGCGGATCAGGGGACTCGGGATGCGATGGCGGATCTGCCTCCGAGACCTCGGCCCCAGCCCCCACCTCGGCCTCTCTGGCCGGAGCCCTACTATCCCTCCCCCAAAATTTTCCTGGGGAAATTAGAGGTGGTCTTTGGCTGGGGTTCAGGGGAAGCGGACTCTTGGGACCCTTCGTGGCGCAGGCACTGGGGGGCGCTCTGGAAGCGCGGGGCTGGACGGGACCAGCGGAGACTCTTGGGGGGCGCCTTCGTGGCGCAGGCACTAGCGGGCACTTGTGAGGGGCTGGCACTGGCGGGCACTTGCGAGGGGCAGGCACTGGCATCCACAACATCCCCTCGTACTCCACTAATAACCCTAGGGGTACCTGGGGGATATCCGTACTCCCTGTCGGCGGGCCTGCCATATTCTCTGCCGGCGGGCTTGCCTGGGCTGCGAACGGCGGCTGGTGAGAGGGAGCCACGAACTGCGGCGGGCTTGCGTGAGCCGCAAGCAGCGGCTGGTGAGGGGGGGCCGCGAACGGCGGCGGGTTGGTTCTGGATCGGGGCTGGACTCTCTCCAGACACCGGAGGATCCCTTCCCTAAAGTTCATTCTTGTGGTGTCTGGGAGGTCCACGGGGCGATGGTAATTAGCCCCGATCCAGAACAGTGAGTTGATGGTGGCATCCTCCCACCCCGTCGCCGCGGCGAGCCTACAGAACTCCCAGATGAACTCCACGAAGGGGAGATCTCTGCAGGCTAGGGCGACCTCCATCGCCACGGGAAAGAAACAAACAGGAACAACAAAAAACTGACAAGATGTGGAAAGCAAAACGGGGGGAAAACGGAAGAGGTTATGGTTTGTTAGGTCAGCTGTTCTGTCAGGATCCTCTCAAGCCAGGGAAACGAGGAGACGAGGGATAACCAAAAACTTAGATTTATTATAACGCAGGAACACAGGAGACATGGAACATCCAAGAAGACAATAAGACAAAGGCGACAGGGAAACACAGGGCTTATAAATGGAACGAAATCAAACGAGGAGAACTGTAACAGGTGGGGAACAAATCAAACACGGCTGGAGACTAAAGAACTCATAATGACAGGAACAGGAACAAACCAAATATGGGCACGAGAGGAGGAAACACAAGACAGGACTGACATTACTCCCCCCTCCCGGAAGGCGCGTTCTGCGCCTAGCAACATCCAACGGGGAGTGGGCGTGGGCGCTCTGGAGGCCTCTAGGGACCAGGAGACATCATAGACGGCCTCCAGGGCGGATCAGGGGAGTCCGGCGGCCATGGCGGATCAGGGGACTCGGGATGCGATGGCGGATCTGCCTCCGAGACCTCGGCCCCAGCCCCCACCTCGGCCTCTCTGGCCGGAGCCCTACTATCCCTCCCCCAAAATTTTCCTGGGGAAATTAGAGGTGGTCTTTGGCTGGGGTTCAGGGGAAGCGGACTCTTGGGACCCTTCGTGGCGCAGGCACTGGGGGGCGCTCTGGAAGCGCGGGGCTGGACGGGACCAGCGGAGACTCTTGGGGCGCCGTGGCGCAGGCACTAGCGGGCACTTGTGAGGGGCTGGCACTGGCGGGCACTTGCGAGGGGCAGGCACTGGCATCCACAACATCCTCGTGCTCCACTAATAACCCTAGGGGTACCTGGGGATATCCGTACTCCTGTCGGCGGGCCTGCCATATTCTCTGCCGGCGGGCTTGCCTGGGCTGCGAACGGCGGCTGGTGAGAGGGAGCCACGAACTGCGGCGGGCTTGCGTGAGCCGCAAGCAGCGGCTGGTGAGGGGGGGCCGCGAACGGCGGCGGGTTGGTTCTGGATCGGGGCTGGACTCTCTCCAGACACCGGAGGATCCCTTCCCTAAAGTTCATTCTTGTGGTGTCTGGGAGGTCCACGGGGCGATGGTAATTAGCCCCGATCCAGAACAGTGAGTTGATGGTGGCATCCTCCCACCCCGTCGCCGCGGCGAGCCTACAGAACTCCCAGATGAACTCCACGAAGGGGAGATCTCTGCAGGCTAGGGCGACCTCCATCGCCACGGGAAAGAAACAAACAGGAACAACAAAAAACTGACAAGATGTGGAAAGCAAAACGGGGGGAAAACGGAAGAGGTTATGGTTTGTTAGGTCAGCTGTTCTGTCAGGATCCTCTCAAGCCAGGGAAACGAGGAGACGAGGGATAACCAAAAACTTAGATTTATTATAAACGCAGGAACACAGGAGACATGGAACATCCAAGAAGACAATAAGACAATTAACAGCTGACAAGACGACAGGGAAACACAGGGCTTATAAACGGAACGAAATCAAACGAGGAGAACTGTAACAGGTGGGGAACAAATCAAACACGGCTGGAGACTAAAGAACTCATAATGACAGGAACAGGAACAAACCAAATATGGGCACGAGAGGAGGGGAAACACAAGACAGGACTGACAATATCTGAGCTGCTGATAACAATCTACACTGCCAGATGTCAAAAACATCAAGTGATTCATGGACTAATCGTATAAGGTTACCATGTGTGGGTCAGGCAAACCAAAGGGATTTACTGTTTTTCTGATGTGAAGGATGTATTCAACACATCTTCACTGAACAGGAGTGATGCAACAAAAACATTTCAGATTCAATTGCTGCTCTTAAGAAGCCATGGGTCTCTAAAACCACCTTAATATTGATTCACTAAATGTCACAAACCAAATGTCAACAACATGACAAAGTCAAAACAGTCTCCTGACAGCATCTAAAGGGAGTTGTCTACATACACAGGCCCATCTGGACTGCTGCTCCACGGGAATCAAAGTGTTTCATTATTATGTAGTAGGTGTGTTAGACATTCAGAGGGAACAATAATTACAGGCTAATAGTGTGTGGCTGGCCCTCTTTAGACTGTTTAGATGGATCTTGTGTGAATCTTACAAGTACTTCAAGTATCTGCCACTTTTTATGGTACACTTTGGTGACCTGCTATCTTTTTAGAGGCACAAACCCCATGTTGTTGTACAGTGCGAACTATTTAGACCATTTAAACCACAGTTTAAACCATTATACAAGACAAAATTAACAATAAAATGGAAAGAAGGTAGTTGTAAACTAATCAAATGACTTTTAACCGCCTTTAAGATGGGGATTTTGGCCTTTGTGCAACCTACTGCATGATTTTCTCCCATGACAAAAATAAATAAATAAATAAAATCATAAAAATTTGACTTTTGTGCAATATTGTTACTGCATGATTTTCTCCCTATGTAACGTACATTTAAAATATACAGCATGAAGGGTGTAAATATTCTCAATTCCATTTACATTTTTTTACCATTAGTGCTGACTGAATTTGCTAAGTTCAACCATTCAAACCTGTAAATCAAAATTAATGAAACAAAAATAAATATGAATAAACGTCCCAAACTAGCTACAACCTAAGTGGGCTTAATTTAGATATAATTTGCATCCCCATTCTACCATTTCTGTTATTGTAAAAATAAAACAAAAATATATACAATGTGCATTTATATTTCATAAAAAAATTTCTAAAGGCGTTTTCTAAAGAGTTTCAGACCTCTATTTGTATTATTTGACTCTATTTT
Organism: Onychostoma macrolepis; assembly: GCF_012432095.1. NCBI lineage: Eukaryota > Metazoa > Chordata > Actinopteri > Cypriniformes > Cyprinidae > Onychostoma > Onychostoma macrolepis. The sequence continues at coordinate 17,853,869 of NC_081171.1, forward strand.
TGGTTATCTATCTATATGGTCAAAAGATGAACAGACAATCAACACAATTTGGGCATGAGCCAGAGATGGTAATGATCTCTGACAGCTTAAAAAAACTGTGACTGTGAACCGTTTATGTTGGCTATGAGCACAAATACTCTGCTTGCAAATGACGTTGCAGTGATGCACATTACAACACACTTATTACGCCTCTTTAATGTTTGATGCTAAAAACCAACACGTTGATCTGTGTTTAGAGATTCAGACCTGTAATTACTGGACGATTATGCAGCTACCTTGGCAAAGGAAGTCCATTTCACCAGACACACAGTCATGCTGAGCACCACTTTTACGTGCAAGCACCCACTTTACTTCCACAACTAAAACCTTCTTTAAGTCAAAGTCGACATATTGTCATTTCAGTAATTCTTGGTGTGGGAGTTTCCTCAGAAACCATGGTGCCGACATTTTACACTGTACTTACAGCATAGATTCAAGAAAACAATGCTGAAGCTTTTCACAAATTATATTACTGTCACAATAATGTCACCTAAGGCTATATTGTCACTGTTACTATGGTTTCGTGTGTCAGCGGTGTCTCATGTCAAATTGCAAACAACAAAAAGTAATGATGAAATTGCTCATTCAAAATTTGAGAAACTGATATGACAAACATGACAAGGCTGAGCTGTTTTCTCCATCGCAAATTCAGGGAGAGCTCAGTCAGAAAACTAAAAAATAAATACATAACACATCTCAGATGAGCTTCCTAAACATCAATGAGATTAAATGGAAAACAAATGGAGACTTTCGTCAACATATATCCTGCTTCTCAGATTTTTGGAGAAAAAAAAAAAATACTGGAACAGAGGTAAAGATTTTTTGTGAGAGTTAAGCACTCTCACAAAAACACCTGTTATAATCACTGAAGATGTGTACACTGAAAAATGAATCACTTACAGTACATCACATCAGATATTTATAGTTTAGGATGAGAGAACTGGCAAGAGTGCAGAATTTATTCAGTGAGAGTGCACCACTGATAAAAATTATTATGTGGTGAAGTAAATACTACAGAAAAACAAATGTAATTTCTACATTAAAATAATTTAGTTCAGGCAAGAATTTAAATAAGAGAGTAAATTCAATATTAGTACTCAATTTAAGCTTGTAGAATTTAAAGTTTGAACTTATAAGTATATTTTACTCGGAATTGTTTGTTATTTTTACAAATATTGTTTAAGTAAAGATGAACAGACAATCAACACAATTTGGGCATGAGCCAGAGATGGTAATGATCTCTGACAGCTTAAAAACTGTGACTGTGAACCGTTTATGTTGGCTATGAGCACAAATACTCTGCTTGCAAATGACGTTGCAGTGATGCACATTACAACACACTTATTACGCCTCTTTAATGTTTGATGCTAAAAACCAACACGTTGATCTGTGTTTAGAGATTCAGACCTGTAATTACTGGACGATTATGCAGCTACCTTGGCAAAGGAAGTCCATTTCACCAGACACACAGTCATGCTGAGCACCACTTTTACGTGCAAGCACCCACTTTACTTCCACAACTAAAACCTTCTTTAAGTCAAAGTCGACATATTGTCATTTCAGTAATTCTTGGTGTGGGAGTTTCCTCAGAAACCATGGTGCCGACATTTTACACTGTACTTACAGCATAGATTCAAGAAAACAATGCTGAAGCTTTTCACAAATTATATTACTGTCACAATAATGTCACCTAAGGCTATATTGTCACTGTTACTATGGTTTCGTGTGTCAGCGGTGTCTCATGTCAAATTGCAAACAACAAAAAGTAATGATGAAATTGCTCATTCAAAATTTGAGAAACTGATATGACAAACATGACAAGGCTGAGCTGTTTTCTCCATCGCAAATTCAGGGAGAGCTCAGTCAGAAAACTAAAAAATAAATACATAACACATCTCAGATGAGCTTCCTAAACATCAATGAGATTAAATGGAAAACAAATGGAGACTTTCGTCAACATATATCCTGCTTCTCAGATTTTTGGAGAAAAAAAAAAAATACTGGAACAGAGGTAAAGATTTTTTGTGAGAGTTAAGCACTCTCACAAAAACACCTGTTATAATCACTGAAGATGTGTACACTGAAAAATGAATCACTTACAGTACATCACATCAGATATTTATAGTTTAGGATGAGAGAACTGGCAAGAGTGCAGAATTTATTCAGTGAGAGTGCACCACTGATAAAAATTATTATGTGGTGAAGTAAATACTACAGAAAAACAAATGTAATTTCTACATTAAAATAATTTAGTTCAGGCAAGAATTTAAATAAGAGAGTAAATTCAATATTAGTACTCAATTTAAGCTTGTAGAATTTAAAGTTTGAACTTATAAGTATATTTTACTCGGAATTGTTTGTTATTTTTACAAATATTGTTTAAGTAAATATCAACATCATGATCCGGTTGTTCCCATCATGCACTTGGGCATGAATATTTAATTCTTTTTTTTTTTTGCGGTTTTCGAGATGTATTTACACTGTTTTGTGGTTGCTTTTGTTGTTAGGTTAAGTAACTTGCTGTTTTGTGACATCTGGAGTTAATTTTTTACTCAAAATGACCCATTCATACTCAAACACAATTCACTGATTGTCACCGTCATTGTGCATCATGTGCCAAGTATTCAGGTCTCTGTGTTCATGCAGTTAATAACTATATTGAGTCAACATATTACCTTAAAACGAATAACGAGCTGTCTGCTTGCTTACATGTGTGCTTATAACTTAACCACATGCTTTATAGGCATTTTTGTTTTCAGTGTTGTTTGAGTAAAGTTTACAAACCGTGACTGAGTGAAATTAACTTGTGTATTGAAGGATAAACTTAATAAAATACTTAATTAAGTAAAAATTACTCATCAAACTCTACCTAGCCACGTTAAATTTACTTATTTCCTTTACTGATTTTAGATAACTTAAATCGATTTTACTTAATTCCGTATTTAAATTTTACTTAAAAAATATGTGTGCAAAAACGTTCAAAATAAAAATTAAGTACATTTAACTTCTTATTTTTTTCAGTGCTGAAACAAAACTCAATTTCAGCGGACATAAGCTAAACTTCTCTGATTGGCCACTGCATTCACAAGCTTAACAGAAACATATGTGCAAAAATATGTAAAAAGAAATTCTATCAGATCTAAATTGAATGCCACAATCAACAGTTTTCATATATTTTAAAGTGGGCATGAAATGGAAGTTGTGATTGTCTTTTCTTCCCTATTGTGACATATATCTGAGGGAAATGGCTTCTTGAACAAGACAAAACATAGGGCTGGATTTAATCTGGTTCATTGGGAATTGATTGGATCGTTGGATCTGAATCTCATGTGAGCGACAGGCTGCTGGAGTGGAGGGGAGTTATTTTGATTATAGATTATGAGGGCACATGAATTGAAAACAAATAATGATGTGCAAAGATAAATTTATAATAAACACTGTAATATTTTTAAGAAAATAAGAATTGCCATTTTTAATTTCAATCAGCTGCATCCACTTACCACCTCTCTAGATCATCTCCCATTTAGTTCAAATGATCTTCTAAAAATAGTCAGTTACAATTTACCCTTATAAAAACACTTTTATAACATATTGTATACCTTAATTAAAGTGCTGGTTAGAATACAAGTAAACCTCAGGTACGACCTTGCCATTTAGGTCAATATGTAATCAGAAATGTGGGGGGTGGAGTCCAACATTCTGCTAGTCTCCGCTTGAGACGGCCTAATGCATATTTCATGTTGCTTGATCTGGCAAGCTGTGATTTGATTGGCTAGCTTTATGCTAGCTTTGGCTTTTAACAATCCTGTCTCCATTTATTTATGCCTATCAAATAATCAGTACTTTTGGTTGGATGGAAATTGTGGTTATAAACTTTCCACACATTTTTGGGATGTTTTTTATACAGTCACAGACCAACACTGCTGCACTGTTGAGTGAGTTTTTTTTTCTTCTTCTGATATTTCACTATTACATTATTATTTCATGTGAAATATTTCACATAAATCCACTGCGAAATGGGTAACACAAAAGAAACTCTGGTTTTTCATGATACATGTCTTTGGGTGGTTCTTTGCTATCACAATAATAATCTATCTTCTGATTCAGTGTGGTTAGAAAATCTGCCAACAGAAGAAATGTAAAATAAATGACAATGTATCTGAACAAGACTGAGTCTGGATTATGACTCTTACTTCTTTTCTAAAGCAGTGACATTCACAATCCCTAGATGGTTAAAAACCCTCAAAGCTGACTGTAAGCTGACAGGGCAGACTCATAATACATTGTATCAGAGAGCTGCTTTCTCTCTTTAATGTTCATCAAAAAAGCCAAACATTTTAGTAATATTACATAGTTGTTAGTACTCTACGTCATTCCTGAGTGAGTCAGAAGTTCTTTCATTTGCCTTGGAAAAAACTTAAATAGATGAAAACTGAAAAGAGAATAGCGAAACCACTAGAGAAAAGAAAAGGGAATGTAAAAGGCTAGAGGCAGTATTCACCTGTACATGCCTTGAGTTACTTGAAAGCAGTTTTCAGTTTTTTCTCAGACTGACATCTGCGCATTCAATTTTGCTAAAAGCTCAGCTCAACAAAGGAGGGCAAAATTACATACAACTGATTGTCGGTGTGTGCCAAAAATATTAATAAACAAACAAACAAATGCATAAATAAATATGTTAGACAGATAATGTATGTACTGAATACTAAATGGCCAGAATGCTGAACACTGCAGAGAAATGACGTACTGTCCAACATGAACCAAAACTGCTCATGTGGACCACTATTTCCAGATTGCTAATTAAGTGAAGTCTGTTTGCTATTACATAAAAAATGACCTTATAAAAGCAACTCACGCATTATATAAATCATACATACTCTTGTCATGCCTAATGGACAACAAACACGAGTTGATAATCTGCGATGCTGATGAGGTAATTTTGTCTAAGCAGGACAGATGAAGTACTAATGAGAAGGATTAGATTAAATATCACATCTCATAGACTCAAACCAACAGACACATTAGCATATGCAAAGCCCTCTTAAATAAGAGTCATTTTTGTGAATTATGTCCTTCAAGGTATGAATAAATGGATATAATAAAAACACACTGGCATATGTTTAGACAGGAGTTAACTATATAATGAAGGTAGTTTTTTATGTTGAATGGGATCTTTATTTTTTATAAGCGTAAAGTCGGGAAAGATGCCACATGATTTGAATATTAAGTTGATTCATTACAATATTTGTTCGCCAAAATTAATTGTTTCATAAATGTTCCACAGTTGGAATTTTGCTGTAACGGCTGCTTAAAGACAGGTTAACATGACCCGTAAAAGTGAGACACAGCCCAAATCAATTATTAAGCATACTGAATTAAGTGTATTTTCTTTTCTTTGGCGTGCAGAAACTGGCAATAAACACACTTAAAAATATTTAGTGGAAAAACCGTGTGACAACTAGCCCCGGTTTCTCCTATATATTTTTTGTAACCTATATCTGCACATGAAATGCATTCTAAACATCTGTTCTGATTTCAAAGTCACATGTAGAACAGGCATTAAAAACAAATAACAAACAATACTAATAAATACTTTGGAAAGCCAATAGCTATTTGTCCTCAATTTAAAAGCTCATTTTAATTTTTAAAAAGAAACTTGTACTACAGAGAGTTTGTCTTTAACTCAACAAAGGTTGCCAAGAACAGCTGAATCTGAACCAAGCCTGCTCAAGTCTGAAGACAATTAGTTCTTCCCCATATACTCTAACTCTTATAGGGTACTTTATTTAATTAGTATGGCACCACAGATTTAGCCAGCGTATTCTGAGATGTCAAAAGGTTTCATGCCTCGGAATAAATTAATTTCAAAGTGCTGTTGAAATCTGCGCGGTTAGCATCTCCTGCCGTCCTTTAAAATCATAATGTGGAAATCCGCTTACATGTGTTTTCCAATTGACCCTAATCGAAGAGAAATTAGCGGTTTCACGATTCTGTTTCTCATGGCATCAAGATGAATTCATTTGTAACCATCAAAGTCTGAATACATTTCTATCAACGTCTCGTTTGAACATGTTTAACATCGCCAGAAACCAGCAGGTCAGAATTTGTTGCAAACACTTACCTGTGAAGATGAAAAAAGCAAGTTTTAAAAAAGTTTGTCGAGTAAAATAATCCATGGCTCCTTAAAGAAGGATCCTGGAGATAAAGTACTGTTAGCCTAATCTCTGTCCACTTTTATTCCTGGCCCGGGGGGGGGGGGACCTCAATAATAACAAAGAAAGCGTCTTTTCGTTACTATCCAATTCCGTCTTTCGTCTCGTGCTTCTCGCGCCTCTGAGCTGCTGTGATTCATTATGATGCTGATGCTGCAGCGCGTCTCTCTCTCTCTCTCTCTCTCTCTCTCTCTCTCTCTCTCTGATAAACTAACTGACGCTCGGTCCTAATGCCGGTTAGTCACGGTTGGTCAGTTTCATAAGCTCAATTGGGTTAAAGGTGCACTCAGAAATGTATTTGCAAATTACACATTTGTTTTACAAGTCAGGCTTTCCATATAAAGAAATGAACAGGGTTTTAGGAGAGAGAAAAAAACATTAATATCTGTACATTCTCATGAGGTGACAGTACATAGGCTACTGGTCTTCTGGAAAAAGCCAATTCATTTTACTTGGAGCAGGTCACCCTTTCATGAAGGCCGCCATATTGACGTCACATGACCGGTTGTGTCAGTATTATGCAAGTATTAATTAATCTGATTGTAGCCTACTTTCCTAAAAGAGACAAACAAAAAAAGAAAAGAAAAAAGTAAAGATGTTTTTATAGTATCACAGCAAATTTCCAGAATTGGGGCTTATTGTGTTTCTCCGTCATGTGATGGAGCATGTGTTTGACATGAGTTTCTAATATAGAATTTAGATCCGCCTGTCATCCTCCAGAATAATGATGGGACGTTTGCATTTAACCTTTCAGGAAAGAGTTCACTTCCTGCTGTAGATGTTCTGCACATAGCTGACTTATCAAAGACATATCAAAGGTATTGACTATTATCTCGCAACCAAAACTATTCTTTGTCCAAGTTCTTGCGTTTTTCCATATTTCTGTGTGGAACACACAACTAAGAAAAATATGAGATAGTGTTTTGTAGATGCAATGCACTAAAATATGTTCATTATGTCCTCAGCTCTGTGACAAAGCAAATATGAATTATTTGATGTATAGGCTACCACTGAGAAAAATGAACATAAAAGCATGTAAATAAATAAATAAATAATGTAGTTAAATTATACATTAGTGTCCTGCAGTGTCATTCCTAAAATGTTCCATTAGATTTATTACTGTTACCATAGCACTGTAAAAAATTTCAGACCTCCCCAACTCAATATTTTCTAGTGACTGATTACATCTAAATTTTTCCATTGGCCCAACGGAATTTCTACAAATTGAATTTTTTTCAATTGAACATTCTGTTAGGGGTAGTCATGGCCTAATGGTTAGGGAGTCGGGCTTGTAACCTGAAGGTTGCCGGTTCGATTCTCGATTCTCGTGCCGGTGGGGATTGTGAATGAACAGTACTGTCTCCACCTTCGATACCATGACTAAGGTGCCCTTGAGCAAGGCACCGAACCCCTAATTGACCTATCGGTAAGCCCCGCCCCCCTTAGTTACTGTTGCTCCCTCGGACAAACAAACGGAGTTGCTCACTGTCTTTCAGTGACAGCTACAGTGTGAAAACCTTGTCCCACGATGTTTTTGCACAATTTTGGACACAGAAGGCCACCAAATGGGAATTAAATATTCCATGGAGGGATTTATAAAATATTTAAAAATAAATACGGTGGGTAACTCGAAGCGAGGGTTTTACAGATCACAATGCAAGCGGGAGTCTCAGTCTCATATTACGGTCGGTCATCACGATCGCGGATGACAACATGCAGGATCAACACTGTTCATGTATCGCAGGCTACGATTAAATTAATGTACATTTAACCAGTTTAATATGGAGAGGCACTGAAATGTAGACCTACGTTTGTGTGTTTTTGACCTACACTGTACAACAGGGGTCTTCAACTAAAACGGCTCGAGGTCCAGTAATGAACCCTCCCCACCAGCCGAGGTCCGAGCAATTATATATAAAAAAAACAATTGATGGTTTTTGCCAGGCCAGGGTATCTGCAGGATATTTAAGCTTAAATTCAAGACTTTTAAAGACCTAAAATAAAAATAAATTAAAAATTAAATGACTGTAAAAAGCATGATTTACAGTTCAGATACAGGTTTTCACAAAAACAAGCAAGTATTATATTAATTAAATAACATATAAATATATTTTACTGCCTTATTTGTTTACATTTTATTATCTTGGATTGGATTGAACATGGATTGATTTTCACATTGGCCTTTGACAACAGCAGACGTACGGGCTGATTGAAAATAGGAAATCATTCTCTTCCAGCAGGTGGCGCTTTGGGAATGGCAGTACACAAAGCCCAACAGACAGACTCCACAAAGCAGCGAAGCAGATGACTTTGAAACGTGCAGCACTCATATTTATTCAATGAATAGCGCAATTCTTGTCTTTCAGTCCCCACATTTAAGACCTCCTGAAATCATAATTAAGACTTTCTTGTAACATTTAAGATTTTTAAGGACCCGTCAACTTTCCTAATTTTTGTTTTTCACCCACTGAAAGTTTCATGTGCGCAGCAGGCCGCTCTCTGCTCTCATCAATGCTCGCACGACTGCACCCAAACGGCTCTAGAGCTGACCCAGATAGCACACGTACGTCTGCAAGATGTCTGTTAAAGATCTCTTGATCTGGAAAGCATCTGCTGTCTATAAACGTCTGACAGACGTCTGTAAGATGTCAGTTTTACATACATTCTAAATCATAAACATCTTAAAGACATCTAATAGACGTCTATTTGACATCTAAAAGGAGACGTCCTATAGACGTATTGCAGATGAGCAAACACCCTAAAAAATACGTCTTGCAGATGTAAATGCAGACGTCAAATAGACGTCTCAGAGATGTACGTGTGCTATCAGGGGACCTTGATCTGCTAGATATAAATTTGATTTACTAGAAATTAGCGTTTGGTATTTATTTCATTATGTCAAAAGCCTTCACGGATTCGGACCGGAGTCCGCTACCGTAAAGACTACAAAAGCTGCGCCACTTGAAATAGAAGCTAGATATGTAGGTCCGGGTCCAGATGGGACGGCTTCTGGGTCCGGACCCGGACCGCGGTCCGCCTGTTAGTGACCTATGCTGTACAAGATGCGAGAACAGTCCGCTATTTAGGTTTGTACATTAGCATCACTAACTTTACCGTTAGCTAGTTTTAGCCAGAGATACCTTGCTAAAGCACAAGATAACATTAACGTTCTGCTTGAGCAGATGAAAACTGTAACTTAATGAGTGTATGACAACCAGAAAACGAACGTTTTTGTCTTCATTTGTATTGGGGTGAATACTTGGGTACATTTTGCCGTTTTGTTTGGATTCAGGAAATGTAATAAAATAAATTCCATTGCCCATCCTCTCCGGATATCTCGAATCAGTATTACAAGTGCCCCAGGCACATCGTTTTACCATTTTTGCGGCACAATCACCACAAAACCTACGAGAACTCGCGATCTTCCAATGCTTTTCTATGGCGCTGAAACCTAAAGATGTCCGAGTTCCGGTCCTGTGCAACTGATACTCGACTGCTATTGGCTCATCAACGTTCTAGGGGAGGGGCTTACCGATAGGTCAATTGCTCCCCGGGTGCTGGAGCAATGGCTGCCCACTGCTCCGGGTGTGTGTTCACTGTGTGTGTGTGTGTGTGTGTGTGTGTGTGTGTGTGTGTGTGCATTTGTTCATTACTCACTGCTCTGTGTGTGCACTTGGATGGGTTAAATGCAGAGCACCAATTTCGAGTATGGGTCACAATACGTCACGACTTAACTTAAAGGTGCTGTATGTAGGATTGACACCTACCTGTTGAACTAGGTATTTTTCACCCGGCCCCTCCTCCTCAGACTTGACGCACACGCAGGTTGCCAGATTAAGGACACCAACAGAAACGAGCGCACATGCTGATGAATGAAATTAAATACACTGTGTTTTCCGCCAACTGGCAACCCGCGGTGCCGAAATACAAGTGGGTAAACTGGCAGTGGGCTGGTTTCACAGACCATAACAAACACAGACATTCCGGGCCGGAAGGCACATTTTCAAAGGAGAATAACTGACTGTAGCATTTTTTTTCAGATAAACAAGTATGTTAACTTAGCATGTTTCTTAAATATCTGCAAACATATTATGGCATTTTTATGTAGAGTCAAAATCCTACACACAGCACCTTTAACATTGGCTCTATGAGAAATATTATGTTGAGCCAATTGGAAAAAAAATAAATCTACCAAACCATGTTATTGGCCCAAGTAAATATTTTAAATAGTAGTAGCATACATTTTTTTTTTTTACCTAATCTAAAAATGTATATTTGCAAATTATATTGCTAAAGCAACCTAACTGAATTGTTTATTCCCCGTTGTCCCAAAAGAAAATTAAACGATGATACACTGAACACTGACACATTTTAATACATTTTTTAATAAAATCTACAACAATATTGTACAAATACCTTACAATGATAATCATTGAAATTTTCTACACAGTAAACCTTACAAAATCATGCATTTTAATTCCCATATGATACACAAAGCTGATTAATTGCACTTTAAACATTAATACATTCACAAACATGCAAAAATACCAAAAATGTAATAAATTAGGTTACTTTTTACATTTAGATTACCTTTGCCATCAACTTTACAGATAATCTTTAAAAACACTAAGAATTTTATACACTAAATTTTTTTAAATTTTTAAAATAAATAAATAACAAAATAATCTTATAAGAGGTACTATGCAATTGAAGGGTTAGTTCATTACCCTCATGTCATTCCACATCTGTAAGACCTTTGTTCATCTTCAGAACACAAATTAAGATATTTTCGATGAGATCTGAGAGCTTTCCGTCCCTCCATAGGAAGCTATGCAGCTTACACATTCAAGGTCCAGAACAGTAGGAAGTAAGTATTAGAGTAATCAACGTGACTCCAGTGGTTTAAATCTCAATTTTAGGAAGTATATACAGCAGCTGTGTTCCATGCACAAATCACGGTTCAAAAGATGAAATGGATACGTTTCAAAACCTCAGTTAAGAAAAACAAAAAACAAAACGCTATTTAAACTTAATCAAGCTAACCACAAATTCATATTACACCATAACTTTACATACATCCTGATTAAACACAGCCTACTAATCATTGATGTCAATATGACATCAATTGGACGTTTAAAACTTGAACACGTATATTGAATGTCAAACATACTGGCCTACATAAATATTAAACCAATTTCAGTGCAGGATAACCTCCTATATTTTTACTCAATTAACCACCAGAAGAAATTGGCAATAAAGCTGAACTTGAAATGATGCATTACAGCATCTTGATCAAATCTTGACTAATTTTCGACGTCAAATTTTTCTTTTCTTTTTTATGTAAAAATTACTGAGACCAGGGGCCCGTTCTTCGTACGTCACTAACTCAGTTAGCTGGATTTGATTGTTGACGATTTCGCTTGATCTTGGATCATTTGGTTCTTCGAAGCTCATCTTAGACTTGCTGTCATAGCAACAGGTCCGAAAACTTAAACCTGCTCAGGAGAAGGTTTATTTCATGTAAACAGGATTAGATTGCATCTTTTTAAGCAGAATTGATATTTAAAATATGTCCCAGCCACCGTTACTTTATTACAAGAGTATCCTACTGATCCAGGGACAATAATTTAAAATAATAATAATTTAAAAATGTATTTGAAAATAATATAACAATGTCGTGTAGTCAATAATACCATAAATAGTTACTTTATAATTGTATTGGACTCTTACACACATGCTATACAGTTAATCTGAGTCGTGCATTAATCTGAGTGGTGACAAATATTATGGGAGTGGCTTGATGGAGCAGGATATGCAGATAACTTGATCTCTAAACTTTAATGCTGTCACATAGATAAAGATAAAATTAAATGAATTCCTAATTACAATATTGAAATAAAAATGTAAAGCCTGTACAAATACTAGAAATCATGAATATAAATAATTGGGAATCATGAATGAATCATGACTTACAAACAAATTTAAAACAGTGCACATTTAATTTATCTATTAGTCTATAACATTTATGTAGTTTTGTTCGTTTGGATGTTTCCTTATAAAGGTATTGAAATTTGTCAACTTTTTCGTCAGGTGTCTTTTTTAATGATATGATTCATTAGTCATTACGTTGCTGTCTTGCCGCCAGCCAATCACTGCATTGCTGATCGCGTTTTCGATACATCTGCCCTTTTCGGGGAACACGAGAACGCGCAGTAATCTTAGACAAATTAATCCAGATAGGTTAATCTAAAACGCAAATTCGTTTGAAGAACCAAATTAGCCAGAGATCAGTTATCAGGATTAGAAGATCTGGCACCTTTCAAATCATCTCAGATGTAGTAAGCAACGTACGAAGAATGGGCCCCTGCACTCTGTTTAACGTAAACATGACTTAATAAATACAAAGTTCAGTACTCACCATAACTTTAATAATGGAAAATCCGTCTTTAAATGATGTTTCTCGCTCTTCAGCGTCGGCTCCGCTCTCTCGCTCTCCCGCTCACAAGAATTTTGAATTCACTACACCAACGGTTTCTCTCAGGCGCATGCGTACACGCGCAAAACTTGTTGGGCAAACACAGATTTTTCACTTCTGCTTGATAGTAGGGGTGTGCGATACTGCAAATTTTGGTATCGATCCGATACAGAGTAAATACAGGGCCAGTATCGCCGATACCGATTCCGATACCGATACTTGTCATTTAAAAAAAAAAAAAAAAAACATATTTAAATGACCAACAACAATTAAAATAATTAACAATACTAATGTTGATGTGGCTAATATTATATTCACTTTAAAGCTACGTGGATATTATTTGCCCTTCTAAAAGGACTTTGCAAGCAGAGGAGCCCAGAACATGAAAGCAATGCACAGTTTCATGTTAAGTATTTCCTCCCATAGAAAAGAGTTATAAAAATAATTAACGTGGCTTAATAAATTAAGAACGTAATATTAAAAGACAAAACTCAGTATACACCTTATTAATGTTGCAAACTAGATATAGGCCTACAAGTTAGCATGTGCCCAGAATATGAAAGCAACTCTCAAAGTTTTCACATTATGCATTTTCCTCCCATAGAAAACCATTATAAAGAAAAGTTTAACTTAAGTGGCTTATTGAATGAAGACAGTGATAAAAAGAACTAGGCCTATTGAAAGCATAACTCGTTTAGTATTGAAAGGATTTTCGGATGTTATTTACGTACTGCATTTTGTCTGTGTATTATACATACTGTAATATTTGTTTGTTATTATTGCAATAAAAAACTGTGATATGAAAAGGCCAAATTCAGTATAGTTTATAAAAATATATAGGCCTACTATGTACTGTATGTACAGGTAAGCAGATGAACCCAGAACATGAATGCAACACGCCCAATTTCATTTTCTCTCATTGCAATATAAAAACATTTAATATGGTGCAATGGAGGAAGACAGTGCTAAAGACCAAATAAATAAATAGACTAAATTCGGTATACAGTTTGTTAATAAAATATATGTGGCAAGCAGCTGAGCCCAGAATATATACGCAAACATGCTAAATTACATGTTAAGCATTTTACTCCCATAGAAAACCGTTATAATGAAAACATTTAAAGTGGCTAAATGCATTAAGAAATAATATTAAAAGGCCAAACTCAGTATACACCTTACAGTGATACTGCATAAAAAAGACAAATTCGGTATACAATTATATACAATATGCACTATGTGAAGGATTTCCTTCCTCCCCTTTTCATTTCTTCTGTAGCTCGGAGTTCTACCGTTCCATCTCGCGCTGTATCCGCTTGCGCTTGAGCCGCTGGGTCACGTGATGGCATGACAACAAAACAGCGTAGAGATGTTTGCATACGAGTTGTGAAAAGAGCGGAATATACACCCACAGACACGTCTACACTTTGTTGAACATATTAAACAATGTATTAAGTGTATAGGAGAAAAAAATGAATCTAAAATATCGATCTCATCAGGCTAGTATCGATCCGATACCAATACCAACATTGGTATCGATACTATCGATATTAGGATCGATACGCCCACCCCTACTTGATAGATTGACTGAGCACAATTTAACCTTTTGAGCGGTACGGTCCCACATATGGGATTTTCATTTCCGTGCCACTGGGAGTACGGTCCCACATATGGGATTTAGAACGTTCGGTGACGTCGCATAACTGCCAAATTCAAACTGCGTTTTCGCGTTGACTGATGCTGAGATGCAGCTGCACTTGTCATATAATCGCATCTATGCAGTGTTTTTAACCACATAATGTTTATTTTATGCTTTAGACATTTAAATACACATAAGTACTAGTAAAACAATACATTTAGAGTTCGTAAAATACACTCAGATGTTTATGGAAGCAGCAATAACAATCCATTCAAATATAATTTTCAGACGTGTTTTATTAATACCAAATACACATAGTGTAAGTAACTATAAAGTTCACTCTATTCTCCTCCCATCTCACCCGCCACTTACTTGCATGTATTTCATGAGAAATTGATGAATTTACGTGATGTAAATCCGACTGACAGGACTCTCTGAACTGCCGCGAACAAACATGGCGGCGCCCATCTCACATTACAGATCACGATCAAGATCATTTAGAACTGTTTTTAAACGATAAAACACACTCATTTGCACATATTTGTGAATCGGAATATCAGATAGTTGATTATATGGTAAGCAGGTTTATGAATATTTTGAATAAAAAAGGAAAAAACGAAATAAAAGCGATCCATCTGTCATACAGTGTTATTGTGGCCGCGGTGTGTCACGTGACAATCATGACGCGTCGCCATGGAAACATTAAGGGGAAACGTTCTAAAATAACTGTCGCCTAAAAAAAACTCAATCTGGGGGGACCGCTGGAATATTTTAAACTCACCACTGAAAAGGTTAATATGTTCGGTGTATATATTTTTTTAAAGTTTAATTTCAGACCTTCAGCTAAAATTACTACAATTATTATTTTTTTTGTTTGGGGGTAATTATTGGGAAGCAATTTGTTGAGTCAATATTTGTTTGTCAGTTTCCACAATTTTTTTAAATGTAAATTTTTTACAGTGAGGGTAAGAGAATTTACAGTTAAAAGGTTTTTACTGTAGCATTTTTACAGTCTCTTAATAACAATAATTCTTTACAGTGTATTGACATTAGCACAGTATCATTGTGTAAATTAATTAAAATCTTAAATGAAGCCAAAAACAAAGGTTTATGTCTCACACTCAAATTGTCCTTTGTAATACACAGAGCGGATTAAAAATGTAATGTCTGTCAGCAGTCCAGCCCATGTCTACTGAGGTCTGTTTTAAAGTTTGATTGCTAATTAAAACTGCATGAATTTGGACTGTCAGACAATGGATAATTCAGTGGCAGATACATGTGTGAATTTTATTGCATTATGCTTTGTAAAACCTCAGCTATTCTTAGAAACCTTATTCACTTATCACTGGCTTTATCACTGGAAAAATAAAGAGAATGATATCATTCCAAGAAAGGACATATATTAAGAATAGAAAGACAGCCAACCCGACATAATAACATGCTCCTGTAGATCAAAGAGAACATGGTGCTAGCAATGCCAATGCCATGGATTAAATTGGCAGGGAATACATGAATTCAAAAGATGTATACATTCATATATGCAACATATGTTTGATAAAAGCATCTGCCAAATGCATAATGTTAATGTAAATATCATTAGATAATTGTGTAAAAACCCCTCAGTGGACTGTGTTTTCCTGTTATTGACCTTAAACAGAATTATTGACACTAAGTTTGACTGATTATTAAAGAAAAAATATATACATTTTATATTCAGTATTCAGTGAATAAGCAGAAAGCACTTTTCAGTTTGGTGAGACTGTCAAAACATAATTTGCAGAGTAAGAGAGAGAGACTGCTTGAGTGGAGGTAGGGATGGTGTTCTGCCTCTCTTATCCGCCTACTAAGCAAAAGTAACCAAAACAAAGCAAATGAAATTAAGGCCAAAACATTCCATTGTTTCTTCTCAAAATAAAAATCCTTAATGAACAGGCAAACTAAGAGACTATGTACAAACTAGGTAAAACTGATAGGAAAATGTTAAGTTTAAATCCTTGAATAGGAGCTGTTTCAATATTCATGTGTCTGGTATATATGCGTGCGTGAGGATGATTACTCTACATTTTGGGGGACGATTCTGTTCCTGTTTTATGTATATTGTGTAACTAACCTCTGGAATGAATGTTTTATCGTTACAGATGGGTTAAGTGAGATGGCTTTACAGAAGTCGATAATTCTGAGTGAATCTAACGAAAAGAGAATGCTGAACATGGGACGAGCTGTAAGAGGATTGGTTATCCAGCTCTGTCTGCTACGGGTAATAATGACTTCTTTTGGCCTTTATAATGCTGATTTGAATCACTCTCTGGATTAATATGTTTAAGAGTGTTTATCTGATTTGGATTTGTGAAATTGAAGATTGCTGTCCATAATGGGTTAAAAACCCATGTCTAAATTCAACTGAGGGTCTAAAATTAAACAATTTAATGCTTTGTTATTCGAATGGCAAAGGTAAATATTTTAGACTTGACGGCAGAGAAACACATTGGCTGAGTCACTAACCAAATTATCCAGAAAGAACCCTCAAACAAAGAAAGGCTGGTGGGAAAACAAAGGAGTGAATACAGTTTAGGTAATATGGGTTAAAGGCAAAAAGCTGCTATAAGGCTGTCTGTGTGTGTCCTCAAGGTCTGAGTGGTGTAATAGTTTGGTTTATGTAGAACAGAGATAAGTTGAACAAAAACTTTTGGATCTGCTGGCTAACCAGTTGATGGAGAAATACAGTGACAAGTAGTTATAATGAAATCAAATATAGTAACTAAAATTAATGTTATGAACAACAAAATTGTAATAGGAGCTGGAACTGTTTATGAACACCTGTCAAGTCAAATTATTGTGAACACTGACAGGGTTTTTTGATAATGTACACTGTTATACAGGAACTGAGGATGTCTTTTAATGAATTTTTGGCAGTTTAGATCTGAGAAATAGTATTGTTTGAAAGGATTGTGAAATCTGTCTGTTTTTGTTCAGTTTATAACAAGTTTGATTAAATAAGTATCATGCCAAATGACAAATATGAATGAAGGGTTTTTTAAGACGTTGAGCTGACCTGTAAGCATTTCTAACTGACAAGACAGTGAGGACCAAACTGACTTTACACAAGGTCCTGAGGATTTGCTTCTGAATATGCTGTTAATTTAGTCAGAGTACAGTAATATGGTAAGATAATTGAGAAGATGTGCATTAAAATAATAATTAAGCATTGAGTATGATTAATAGTAATGTCGTGATATAAAGATACATGCATGACAATAAGTAAACAAGCAAGTTGTAATTTGAAGTTATACATTTTGATACTTACAGTGTCATTTCGACCAAATGTGACAAGTTTAGATTTATGTTCAGTTATTTTAAACAGTACTGTATGTGGGCAATGATGATTGCAAATGAATTTGTGGTGAATAATATGTAATTTTCTTGTTATCAGTTCATTTTCTGATATGACCAAATTAACCAAAAGCAATTATAGCTGTATAAGACAAGTAAAGACATTCGTCTAAGGCCATGAAGGCCACCAATGCACTACATGCTCTGTAGGATATTCAGTTCCAGTTTAGTCCTTAAAGGGAAAAGATATTTAATTATGCTTGCAGGGGTTGTGAGAGGCTGTAGACTGATGGAAGAATTGTTTCAGCCATCGAAGAAGTATAATCATAGGAGCTGAGAAATATGTACCATATGTTTTGTGGCTAATTTTGTAGATATTTTGTTACAAAATGACATTGCTATGCTACTAGCTAAGAAATCCATTATCAAAATGGAATAACTACATGACCATCTCGAAAGTAAGTGTTATAGCCCCACCTCGATGGTCTATAGTGTCACTGCGTGGATGCATTTGAATGTGTTTCACTTGTGTTTAGATATTATTGACAGTAGGAAAACTCTGATGCGAGAACCCCAGACGATTGATGATCTAGTGTGGAAAGATTTCCAGCCTCATCAAGTTTACATGTGGCCGCAGGTATCTGATGTTGTTATGGGAGATGAATGGTTTGATAGGGAAAAACAATTTTGTCAGTTTTTAAGGCCCATTCCTTCAGTTCAAGAATTAAGAGATTTGCATTTTAAATTGAGTTTAGGTCATTGTCTTTACCATAAGATAGTCCATGCTGTTGGCTCAGAGTGGTTGCCCACTGATAAGTCTAAACAGGGTGATTGTTCTGACTGCTTCCACCGAGTATTACCATCAACTGAAATCCCAAATGGGGTAACGAAAAGTATATTAATGATTAATGACAGGTTAAGACTACTGTTTGCTGGATATGAATATTTGAATTCTGTATGGCTTCGATCGACAGGGTCACCGTTTTTGTCAGATCCTAAAGAACCCACTGCTTTAGTGTTAGCGTGGATGTTTGCATTTACGGTATGAGATTGCGACAGATTCTGTGATTATGGGAGTAATAAAATGTGTGTTGTATGCTTTTGGAGGATTCGTAGGACTGGTTGTCTTACGCTTACTTGTAGATGTTGGTCCGCTGTTGTCTGTCCTATGTTTTTAAATCTGCCTGCAGGACTGTGAATCCTGATGAAGGAGAAGATGTGACTACTGAAGCTGACAAACAGCTTGCAACAGCTGACGAAGGATGACGTTAACGCCCTGTTGTGAGTGGAAGGGTTGGGAGAGCCCTTACCATGGGGACTGGATTAAATAGTATCCAGCATGTCCATGATGGGGTAAAGAGACAATTGTGAACCGTCAGGGGATCATGCGTCACCACTCCACCTTCCATAGCGACTTCACTTAGACCAGACATGGGAACGGGGGACTGAAGGAGTGGATCGCAGATCTACAATAGCCTTCATAATAATATTAATTATAATATTTCTTGAATAATTATTAATCAGTTACATTTATGCATGTTAGAGAATAAGTTGAACATGGCTTTATTCTGCCTTTTTACTCTCTAAGAAGCTGCTCTCCTTGTGTGTGTGACCATGCCCAAGAAGGTTTAGGGCTGAGGCAACCTTGAAGTAAGATAAGTGTTTCTCTGTGTATGTGTGTTAGTATCTGTCTGTACAGGGAGAAGCTCAGACAGTCCCAGCACAAACGTTCAACTGCCAATGTCCAGCATATCAGATATACATCTTTGGAGAGACGTATTGCGTCTGACCTCTGATCACTTGTCACTAAAATAGTCATCAGAAGATATGCTTCAAGCTTGCGTCCATATGTGGAAATTGTCTAAGTTTATCTAGGTTTTAGAACCAATCAGAATTTTGATGACTTACGCATTGACGCAATTAGCAACCTCTGTTAGGGTATAATTGCTGGTGTTTTTGAATTGTAAAGCAGAGCAGCCTATGAACTCCTTCAAGAGTGTTAAAGCTGACATCTGCGGATGAAACTGCAAACTATGTTCTTCAGTACATTTTTCTTTAATTTATTGCATCTCTGACTCCTGGTCTTTGTTCATCATACCTGGTCCTTGGGTTTTAACTGCCCCAACAGCACAGTACTTCTTTCAGCACATTAAAAAGCTCACTCATTACTCCAGTAGTGTGCTTCAGATATGTCTTGTGTGCGCAGTATAATATATGCTGAAAGCACTCAATCGCTTGACCCTCTCCAAGCCATTTAGCTGCTTGTTATTTACTGCTCAAGGAGAGATTTTACAAAGAAAGAAAGAAAAAAACCTTTCAGGCTTGCCTTTAAATCATGATGTACAGCTGCTGCAAAAGCATTTCCTAGAAAATGCAAATTGGTTATGCAATATTTTACATATTTTGACCACAGTAAACCCAATAAGTAAGACTCATCTTGAGAATAATTTACCGTTATCATGTGGTGGGAGAGTAAGTTTTCCTTTCAGTTTTCTGTGTTGTGTTATTTTCTTACAGTATGTCACTGAATTTTTCCAGCAAGATTCAGAGGACAATCAAAGTAGCACACATGCATTCATATTTTATATCCTTATTTAATCTCTGTGCCCTAAAGGGTTTGGCAGAAAGAATTTTATGTGATACAGTTTCTTTGTTTGTAATAAGGCTGAATCATCCCTCTCAGGTCAGTTATTAAATTTTATCCTTTCCCAATAATTGTAAAGCCAGCCTTGGGCTGCCATATCACAAGAAAAACTCTTCATGAACATCAGTCAACTCAGCTGAGAGGCCTGAAATGCTTTCATGTCCATGCCATATTTGTTCTGGAGAGAAAAAATGTTTTCTCACTTGAGAAAACAACTTAATGACCGGAATATATTTTACATGAAGACGAAGTGCATGCACTGACATGTGTCTGCTTATATTTCTAAGTTTAAATTCTGCAATATATCTGCTCTCATAAAGAACAATTTCCTGTGATTTCATTCTGGACGTTATGACCCCTCCTGCAAGGCTGAAGAAAGAAAAACAGTTATAGGAAATTATATCCTGAAGCAGAATATCAGGAATTTTCCTGTAGTTCTACAACATAAATTAAAGAATAATTTGCACAATATTGATCCTTATGTAGCAACTTGTTAACAACATTTGTGAAGCACACAACAGTTTCCATTATTCCATTACAAAGATGTGTGTGTGTGTGTGTGTGTGTGTGTGAGGTATGACTGTCCTTTATGTTGTAGAACAAAATGCAAATGTTTCTTCAAGTAATCTTAACCACAGACCTTATTCATCATTTCTGTCTTATACAAACTGAGCAGCTGTATTGTAGATTAATCAGTCAGACACTCCTGTCACAGGTTTCAGAGATTGTCTTTGTCAGTTCAGCTCTTTATGTATAATTTAAAGCTGATCTCATGGGTAGCTGCAGGTATGTGTTAACATCTCCTTCACTGACCTTACAAACTTATGCACATGCTTATTCTGCACTTTATAAAGTCAGGTTTCACTCAGCACCTTACAAACTTCACCATATAATGTAGTCAGCACATTTTAGGCTCATGCATATACTATTTTATTTCTTATTTTAAGTTCAGTTTACACGTAGAGCTTCCTTGCATGCCAAATAACTTTTTTTGTTGTACAACATAATTGACAGACAGTCATACCTCTC